>NC_056739.1:331037697-331385197 GCF_019279795.1 Protopterus annectens
TTATAAAAAATATGTATACATATTGAGAGATATATACCTATTTTTATTTATATATCTATATATTTTTATCTTTGTTATATATTTAAGGATGAGCAGGTTTTGGTTAATATATGTAAGCTATGAACTGTTTCAAATGCTATGTTGTTAAATAAGCACTAGCACTTTAAGCTTCTTGAATGCAGGATACTTAAGCATCATTGTATCCTAAATTGATTTATTGCTTTATTGTTTTAATTAAAACAATAGGCTTTGCTATATAAAGCCTTAGCAAATTCATATTGTTAGATCTGAAGAAGCGTGCAGGTGGCACGTGAAAGCGCTCATCTTCTTTTGCTGTTTCGAATAAAATATTGGATGTTTTTAACAAGGATTCCTGTCTATTCATGGTGACTTCAACAGTTTGTTTTGCTCCAGTTACTTCTCTTTTTTGACTGTTGGCTCTTCAGGAGGTTCGTGATATTATTTGCTCACATTATTTGGAATACCTAAGCTTGTATCAAAGCTACTCAGCCATCACAGCTCAAGTTGTCAGTCGTAGAGCTTGCTTTTTCAAAGTCACACATGCACAAAAGCCTATGGCCTGTGAGTGTGTAGGAGATGATCTGTTTATGAAGCTTTCTGAAGAAACAGCAAGGTAGGCTTTATAATATTTGTCAGTGGTAACAGAAGGCAAGGGTTCAGGAGGCCATTGTCCTCCTACATAAAACATATTTCTTTCTGTTAATGTATTCTGTCATAAGCACGAGTACCTAGTTTATGTATGCTCAGCTCACTCATTATGGATGTCTCTCCGCCCAAAGTTTTGTGGTACAAGCTCAAAGTGACATAATGGAACCATAGGCATACTTAATACACTGACGGTTAGGCCTATAGTCTTCATTTATATTCCACACTGGGGTTATCTTGGTTATTCAAAAACTCTAAGCAAGTAACTTAACCAGAAAGTGCTTCCAGATTTCCTCTGAAAAGAGGTACTTGCCAGATGAACAAGAGAAACAGATATGCATGTATTTATATACTATATAGAGATGCACACATAATATATACTTGTATTCACAGAGATGAGTGAAACATGGCTGGGGATTAAGGATTTTTTTCTCACTGGTTCTGCTCATTCAACTGTTGCTGTACAGATTTATACAACTCTGGCCTTTCAGAAGGATGTGTGGTTGCTGTGTAATAAAGATTTCAGTGAGCTGTTGATATTGATGGCAATTAGATTACAGAGAGCCCTTTTTTCATGAATCTGGCTTCCCAGCAGCGAGCTGTCACAGTCAGCGCCACAACGCTTTCAGACAGTCCAATCTCCTCTCATTTAGTTTCCAGACATCTAAACAACGCCACTGCAGGTTTTGGGGTTGAATGACAGCAGTAAAATGATCTGTCACTCGTAGTAGGGGACAAGGCTTGAAAAATGCCATCATGTTTATAATGAGAGATATTTTTTTTTCTTTTCCTTTTACAGAAATTTGCAGAAGTATAATTTATCTGTGCCACTGAGATAAATACTTTTTGTTTGGCATTGCATTATCACTGCTTGACTCTAAGCAGCGGCAGAGTGGTAACATTCCTTTTGGTGAAGGCAAATCTTCCTGTATAATACTGATTGCTTTGCCTGGAGAATTAACATAATGTTCTTCATGCTGTACACAGTGACAGATACATTGTGAATATGACTGCAGCTCAGTTTGTGTTATGGAAGTATTATTAATATGTGCATGTTTGTACATAGAATATTAAAAAGTGTACACATTCTAATTCTCTAGAGCTAAATGCACCGTTCATACAGCTTCCGAGATCAGGAATATTTTTTTTATAAAATTCTTATGTTTTTGCAGTCTAAAGAACTACAGGTTTCATAGGAGAAGGATAAACCAAGACTGGTGTAACTAAACGTATATGAAGAGTATGCTTTTTTTGTAAAGAAATATGCTAACACTTTACTTTGAAATGCATTTGTCATTGTTTATGGTTATGTATTTTTATACGTCTGACACAAATGCATTTTTTGCTTCAGCCTGTCATTTCAGTATTTTTAGCGTGGGGGGAGCTACACTTGTAGAAGTGAAGGTAAATGTTCTGGGAATTGGAATAAGGTGCCAAATATTCTTCCTGTGCCCCTCACTGCTGGGCTTCCAAAACCCCTGGAGTCAGAGGTCCTTACAGAATCAAGGTGTTTTTGCTTGTCAGTGGGCAGAAGGAATGTTCTACCCGAAAGTAATTGGGAATAAGTTAAGAAATGAGAGTTTAACATGTCAGTTTGAGGAGTGAGAAAAGAACGGAGCAGGATGACAGAGTTGTAGGTACCATTTGTGTGCTTTGGCCTGTACGTGTTGTCAGTAGTACAGGAACATGGTAGGCAACCCAAATAGTTTGCAACCCCATTTACAAGCAGAAACAAAAATATGTTTCACTGCTGTCCAGTAGACAGACTTAAACAGAACTGCTGTTATGTGTTAGGTTGAGCACAAGAAAGATTTACTCAAAGTACCACAAACTGCTGCTTCAGAGAAACTAGAAATGTAGTAAAGAATAGCTGAAAAGGGCAGAGCTAGGAAACATTGTTTTAGATAAAAAAGCTAAGCCATAACTTGGGGAAGAGAACCAAAAGAAAACTGATGAGGAAGTAAGCAGAGCTTGGAGAAGCACATAGAATTCTGCTCTGCGTGCAAAGCAGCAATTTAGCTTGGGAACAGGGGAGGTTTAGGGACATGAACTATGCTGCAGCTACAGACAAAGGCAAGAGGAAATGAGGGCAGGAGGAAGGATGTTTAAGGTAAGGAGTGAAGCAGTTCTAGATGATCATTGGCTTCCTAGGGAAAATATATATATAAGGGTGTGGAGAACGGAATAAGGATAAGGAAATCCATTCAGATGGTCTGTCTACAGGCAAATGGGACCTAGGAGTATATGGTTAGAGGTAGTATAAAGGTGCAGGAACAGCAGAGATGTGATCAGGCAGGTAAGCAAGGTTGAGAATGAAGGTTTTGAAACAGGAAGGACTATAAGCAAGGGAAGCCATACGATGATATAGGAAAGGTGCTGATAACTATGGTGATATAGGAAAGGTGCTGATAACTATGGTGATATAGGAAAGGTGTTGATAACTATGGTGATATAAGAAAGGTGCTGATAACTATGGTGATATAGGAAAGGTGTTGATAACTATGGTGATATAGGAAAGGTGTTGATAACTATGGTGATATAGGAAAGGTGCTGATAACTATGGTGATATAGGAAAGGTGCTGATAACTATGGTGATATAGGAAAGGTGCTGATAACTATGGTGATATAGGAAAGGTGCTGATAACTATGGTGATATAGGAAAGGTGCTGATAACTATGGTAATATAGGAAAGGTGCTGATAACTATGGTGATATAGGAAAGGTGCTGATAACTATGGTGATATAGGAAAGGTGCTGATAACTATGGTGATATAGGAAAGGTGCTGATAACTATGGTGATATAGGAAAGGTGCTGATAACTATGGTGATATAGGAAAGGTGCTAATAACTATGGTGATATAGGAAAGGTGCTGATAACTATGGTGATATAGGAAAGGTGCTGATAACTATGGTGATATAGGAAAGGTGCTGATAACTATGGTGATATAGGAAAGGTGCTGATAACTATGGTGATATAGGAAAGGTGCTGATAACTATGGTGATATAGGAAAGGTGCTGATAACTATGGTGATATAGGAAAGGTGCTGATAACTATGGTGATATAGGAAAGGTGCTGATAACTATGGTGATATAGGAAAGGTGCTGATAACTATGGTGATATAGGAAAGGTGCTGATAACTATGGTGATATAGGAAAGGTGCTGATAACTATGGTGATATAGGAAAGGTGCTAATAACTATGGTGATATAGGAAAGGTGCTGATAACTATGGTGATATAGGAAAGGTGCTGATAACTATGGCAAAGGCTGACAGATTGCAGCTCATCTGGTGAATTTGGCGATGCTGTAAGCTACAGACAGGGTGGGGGTGGATGGCATAGTGAACTGTGTAGGTGGTGCTAGAAAAAACAAATTACTACTTTGTGATGTCAGGCTGGTAGTGGTACTCTAAGGCACATGGAATTGGGTAGTTAGCTATCGGGGGGGGGGGGGCAGAAGAGAGAGCCTTACAGCACTGATTTGGCAGAAGCAGAGTACATGACTGGTTTCAGTAACGCAACAGAAATCAGGTTAGTGAGGTTAAAAGGAAGAAAATATTAGCTTGGTAATGGTTGGTATGATGTAAAATCTGTCACTTGATAAGACACACCATACTAGATTAAGGCAGTTTCAGGTTTCTTGGAATGTCTCCACACTATGGATCATGTCAGTAATAAGGTGGACACATTTTAGAAGTCATGATAAGTATCAGCAAGGTAGCTGCTATATAGCTGCATGGATCTAGGGATGATGCTATTCTCCTAGCACCCAAAGTTACTGCGACTAGGAATCAATGTTTATCTGAAGTTTAAAGGAAAGAAAACAAGATGGAAGGATAGTAATGAACTGGGATGGTTGGCAAAGGCAGGAGATGTGTGCTAATGGCAAGTTGCATGTCAGTCCAGAGGAACAGAAAGACTGGTTCTGCAAATTGAGGTAGATTGGAGAGGGTAGACTGGGAATGAAGGCAGGCCAGTAATGGATGGGGTATGGCAGTGGCTACTAGCAGTAAGAAGGAATCATTCAGGGGCATGTTCATTAATACCATAAGTGTGAATAACAAAACAGAACTTCATAGAATTAAAGGAGCAGTTATATTAGGAATTAATTATTTTTCTCAATTGTCAAGGTTTCAGTGATTGTTAAATCATAAAGCAGGATCAAATCGTATGAAAGGTAAAACAGGCAAGCTAGGAGAGGATTAATTGTATGTAAGGATGGAAACTGCCAGTGGTCTTAACTTTTAAAGTAGTGAGAACACCAGAGAGGAAAGAAGGAAATGTGAGGAGCACCTTACAGTAAGCAGGCTGGGAATTAATCTGAGTAAGTAGAGGATTCTGGTCGATACTACCTATAGACAAAGCATTCTACTTAGGATGATGTAGTGAAAGCCAAGTTAAAAGCTTATGGAAGGGAATAAATTGAGCCATTAGGAGACTTCAGTCTCCAAGAAGAGGTCTGGAGCATTCCCCCAGCAAGGATGATTCAGAAAATAAAATAGTGGGAGCAATTGTTTAGGAGAGGTTTATATAACTGGTGCATGATGACATACTGGACATTTTCTTTTACTTTTGCCACCTACCATCCGAGATTACTCTTGGTTTGTGCCAGTACCTCTTCTCTCCCAATCCCAGCTCTTGACCAGTCAATTCTCCCTGCAGACAGGGGCATCTACCTTTGGTGCACAGTTGGAGAAGCAATTGTCCATCTTTAGGGATGAGGGAGAGGAGATGAAAGCATCCCAGACAAGCATCAACTGCTCCCACCCTCCCTCTGGTTTGGGAATGCAATGATTTGAGAGCATAACAAGTTCTTGCCCATGATAATGTCATTGTTAACTCTCCCCCCCAGTGCTGACAGTGGAACACCAATGCTGCTGTCTATTGGCATTGTTTAAAAAAAGTAGCTGCACTGTCAGTTGGATGCTCAAGTCTACCCCCCTTAGTAAATTTGCCAGCTTGCCAGGTTGGTTATTTAATATGTTCTGCTCTACAGATGGGCACTCTGCCCCTGTACTGGACATTGTGTTATGCAAGGTAAATGCGGGAGGTGTACATAATGGAGGTAAACAATCCATTTGCCCACCATAATCATGTTATGTAGTGTAGGTCCCAAATGAAGAATGGGTAAATGTATCCAGAACTAGGTAACAGACTGTCAAAAGGCTGGCTATGGAAAGCTGGAGAAATTGTGGAAGGAGAGATGAGAAATCACAATGAACAAAACATGCTGGAGGGATAGGGTCCTGACCCAGAGACTCCCCATACTCTGGAATAGACTGCCCATACATGTCAAGCAGAGTGCCTCCTTGGCCCTCTTCAAAAGGAACCTTGATGAATGGATGGGAGAAAGGAAATTCACCCCAGGGATCACGTCAGGGGTCCAGGGAAGTAAATATTGGGAAGAAATATCCAGGGAATTGTTATGGCTAAGCTTGTATAGGCACTAGGGCCGATAGCCTAGTACCATCCTATGAACCTATAAGAAAAATTCCTAGTTTAATTCTCATCCTTAAACACTACTCCTCCATCAGGCTTCTTCACTCAGAAGATTAAAAAAACTACTCCTAGTAAACAAGTTTGCTGATTACTCTTCTCCCTACATCTCTAAAATGTCCTTTAATAATTTCACCCAATGAATTTGTTTGACTTGTTTAAAAGAACACCTAATAAACATATAGATGAGGTCCTGCTCATCCCCTGGCAGGATAATTTCACTCCATCCACACAGTGTACTCTAAGCTATGCATTCCTTCTTATCTAAAGACACTGCATTATATCTACAGCTTGTCCGGCTACCATCCTTTCTTCCTTAATCACTTACGTCCTCTCTCCTTTCCTTACTCCTTTCTACTCTTTTCCTCACATCCCACCCTTTATTTTTATTACACCTTCCTATTCCCATTCAACATGGAATTCAAGAGGGAAAAAATAAATAAAAAGAGACAAGTTTACTTCCTATACTGTCAGCAAAAAAAAAAAAAAACAAACAAAACAACACGCAGAAATTCTGACTTTCCATCAACCAACTCTTAAACCCAGGATGTACCTCTACCCCCCCACCTGTTACCTCAAACAACTCATTCCCTATCTCTACTCAATTTAACACCCTTTTCATCAACCCAATCACCTCCCTTCTAGACAACCAACGCAGCCACTTACTGACCCCCACCCCAGTCATAGACAATCACAGCCCCCTCTCCTTCTCATCCATACAAACTAAGTACATAAAAAACTCTTGTCCAAGCTCAAACCATGCTGCACAGCTGCAGACAAACTTCCTACTGAATTTCTAAAACTTGCAGCCCCTTCAGTTGTGTACCCCATTTCAATCCTAATCAATTGCTCTATGAAAGAACATTATGCCCCACTCATATGGAAAATATCTTATATTATACCTCTCCACAAAGGTGGCCCCTCCAAAGAACTAACCAACTATCATCGCATAGCCGTACTTTCTCCCCTCTGGAAAATTTTAGAAAAATGCATCCACAACCAGATCATAACCCACTTGCTTAACAATAACCTCCTTTCCAACTCTCAGCATGGATTCAGACCAAAGCACTGCCCTCCTAACCTTTACTAACACCATCCACCATCTCATGAATGAAGCCCAGCATGTCTCTTCCATATTTCTCAACATGTCCAAAGCCTTTGACACTGTATCCCACCAACTTCTACTAAATAAAACTATCTAACTATGACCTTAGTTTACCCTCACTAACTTAGTTCCACAGCTATCTTTCCAACCGTCAACAAGCTACAAAGTGGGAAAACTCTTTCCCCCCTATTCCCCATCTCTGTGGGTGTACCCCAAGGTTCTATTCTAGGTCCACTTCTCTTCATCATAATCATGAACAACCTCAGTACAGCAACCCAACATGCCTCCATAGTACAGTATGCGGATGATGCTACCCTTATCTGCTCTGCTCCCTCACCCCAAGAACTCCAACTAAAAATGCAACCGTCTTTTTCAGGAGATTAAAACCTATCTCTCCCAACACCAACTCATTTTAAATCCCAACAAAACCAAAATCATAGCTTTTAGTACCAAAAAACAAGACTTCCCAGCTCCCACTATCAATCACCTCTGCAGACATTACCAAAACTGCCCCCACTAACCACACAAAACATTTAGGTGTCACCATAGACTACAACCTCAAATTTGACATACATATTGCCCAAACTATCAAAAAGTCCATATTAAACTAGGTACCCTATATAGAGCCAAACCATTCCTAACTCCCAATGCCAGGCTAGCCACTGCTTGTACACACCTTCTATCTACCCTTCTCTATGGCTCGCTCATATTTACTAACCCTTGAAAATCTTATCTCAACAATCTAGAATAATGTTACCATAAAATTGTTAAATTTGCCACTAATCACCCACCCAGATCACACCACTGCTCAGCTCTTTCAATATTAACCTGGCTAAGGCTCCCCAACCTTCTATCTCTCAATCAACTATCCTAAGAACACAGAATAATCTACCACCCCAACAACTCCCCTGCCATCTCCTCTTTAGTTCAACTTAATACTAATAGCAGACCCCTTAGATCTTCCAACAAACTCTTACTAAAAGTAACCGACTTCCACAACCAACATGCTGACTCCCTCTATTCACACAGAATAGCCAAACTCTGGAACACCCTTCCAGACACAATAACAAAAAATCCAGTACATAACCAGTTCAAATCACTCCTAAAAAAACACCTCACCAGTCACTGGCTGTGCTCCTGCTTCTCCCCAGGGTAATCTATTTCCCCACCCTTAGTTACCTTTATCACCAGACTGTCTAACATCCCTTTTGTAAACTTTAACTTATATACTATCTACTGTTTACTCTTGTACAGTCCTACTGATTGTATTATATTTACTGCTACTTGTTTGTGTTTATTCTACTGTGTTTCCCCCTGGGTCTCCATTAGTTAAAGGGACCTTGATTTCTACTGTTTCTAGATGCAGCAAAATAATTCTGTTGTACTAATGTTTACTGTTACTGTGTTTTTTGTATATTGTTATGTGGTTACTGTGGAGCTATTCTCCCCAGGTCTCTGATGAAAATGGGCCTCTGGCCCAGTTGGACATACCCAGTCAACAAATGTAATAAAATAAAAATAAACATCTGTCTCACTATTCACTGTCTTGCTTTTTGTCTCCCATTTTCTTTCATCCCCTCTCACATCATGCCCCTTCTTTGTCTCCCTGTACTCGGTCACATACCATACACTAGCACCTTGCAACCTCCTTTCATAATGACAATCCTACATCTTTTTATTCAGCCTTACCCACCCTACCTCTTGTTCAGCTTGTCTACTTACAATTCATTTGAGTCTCTGCCATACCCCATACAAGATTCAACCACATTCTGTTGACACCGTTACCCATTTCCCTGGCGTTGCCTCTCTAACTCTTCACTTTCTCCTCCTGCACACTGCTTTATACTATTACTTACACCAACACATTAATTATACTTTTTTTATTCAGGCCTCACTTTTTAAAGCTTGCGTTCATAATTGACACTTCTTTCCTTCTGCCTTCTTTGTTTTGAGCCATTGCTGTACATGTGGATTAGATTTAGTTATGACTAGCATTGCATCTATTGCTAATGTACTGCTGTCTTTTCTAAAAGTTAATTTCATTATGTGTTCTATTTGCGTTCATTCTACTTAATTGCTTAATAATTGCAATTTTGATTATCTGCTTCTGTATCTTTTGGGAATGTATTATACCAGAAGCTTTTTTCCTTGGGCCTCCCTGAAAAAGGGCAGTTTATGCCCAGACAGACAATCCTGGTAAAAAAAATTTTTAATAAATTTACTGAGCTTTGGCCTGAAATTTCTGAAGGTATCTGGAATGCAAGCGAGAAGAGAAGGGTTGAGAAAGGACAGTCCAAAGAAAGCCAGTATTACATGGATCAGGGTGAGGTGGTTAAGGATGAACTAAGAGAGAAAAACAAGGCTTTGGATGGAGAAAAGTGGGACAGGGAAAGCAAGAACATAAATACCAATAAGAGTGCTACTTGAATTGGCCTAGCAACAGACCTAGGGAATTACATGGCCTAGCAACAGACCCAGGGAATTACAGATCCACAAGCCTGACCAGCCTCATCTGTGAGGCCATGGAATGTATCCTTATGGACATCATAATTAAAGACATAGGTGACCTCCAAACCTTGGATCCTACCCAATTCAGCTTTGTGAAGGGCAGATCCTGCCTGTTAAATCTGGTGGATTTCTTTGAAAATGTGACCAAGACCATTGACGAGGGCAAATCTGTGCACACAGAATACCTTGACGGGGCAAAGGCTTTCAGTGCAATCCTACATTCAGGCATTACCGATAAACTTAGCAAACTGAATGTAAACCCCTTCGTTGCAAGATGTGTTGCCAACTAGCTCACAATCTGGGCACACACTATTAAAGTGGGTGACTTCACATCAACCAGCAGACCTGTTACTTGTGGGGTGCCACAGTGCTGGGCCCCCTACTGTTTGGTATGTACTTCTCAGAAGTTCAGGTCAAAACTAATGGGTTGTGGCTGACAAAGTTTGCAGATGACAGCAAACTAGGTGCAATCACTGAATCCACAAATGATGTTAGTATACTCCAGGAGGGTTTCACACATACCAATGACTAGTCTATTAGCCACTGTTTCAAACTAAATGCAAAGAAATGCATCATCATTCCCTTCGGCACAAACAATGTCCCCTCACGCTATCAATTCAACAACAATACCCTAAGTACCCATGAAATACTAAGGGACCTGGGATCACAAGTTGACTGCAACCTTAACTTTGACCACCATGTACCTACTATAGTAAGGAAAGCTTTCTATGTAGCACACTTGATTAGTAAAGGCATCACCTCAAGAGCAAAAGAAGTTATAACCTTCCTGTACTCAACACTTATTGGGCCCATAATTGAGTATAACGCCCCATTTGGCATGTACAGTACTAAGCATCTGCAGCAATTAGAGAGACCTCAGAGGTTTCTAACAAAGAAGATCAAGGAGCTCCAGCATGTGCCATATGCAGACCAACTAAAGTCCCTGTCGCTATACTCCGTATCATACAGACTTCTTAGAGGAGACTTATGCCTGGCCTACAGAGCAATTCAAGACCCAAACTTAATGAACTTGTTGCATATCTGTAAATCAAACTGGTCTGGGGCTACTCATTCCTGGGACCTAAATATGGCATATGACTTAAATAGGACATGCTGGAGGGACAGCTTTATCTCCCAGTGACTGCTGCATCTTTGGAACAGGCTACCAATTCATGTAAAACAGAGCACCTATATGACACTGTTCAAGAGGAACATGGACATGTGGATTGGGCACTGTAAATTCTTACTGGGGATAGAGCTCACAACCATAGCTCTCAACCTTTCATCTCCAAAATGAGGAACACTAGCCTTTATAATGTGGAACAAAAGGGCAAAATGTGGAACGCGTACCAATGGCTTACTAACAACTTCAACTAGGAAGGTCATAGGATAGTTTAAATATGCTCCTTTTACTTATAAAAAGCTCCTTTAATGAATTATTATGATTCATTTCTATTTACCATGAATATAAGTTAAACATTTCCTAATACTGAATGTGTGACAGACCTTTTCAATGTGGAACGTTGAGGAACATTAACTTTTTAAGACTGCAAATGAGGTGCATTCCTCATAATGAGGTATACTTTAGAAGTATGCTTACAACCCCCCTGGACATGGGCAGTCATCACTAAATGCAATCTTGGATATTGATTAGTATTTCTATGGTATTACACTGGAATTAAATGGCTAGACTTAAAATGAACTCCGGGTCGATATCCTAGCAATCTCCTAAGATCCTATGATGATCCTATGAATGATGTGAAAGTGCTAATATAAAAGTAGAAAATCTCTTTCTCCCTCTCTCTCCCCTCCCTGTCTCTCTCTCTTTCTGTCGCTTTCCCTCCCTGTCTCTCTCTCTCTCTCTCTCTCTCTCTCTCCCTGTCTCTCTCTCTCTCTCTCCCCTTTCTCTCTCTTCCTCCCTGTCTCTCTCTCTCTTCCTCCTTGTCTTTCTTTCTCTCTCTCTCTCTCCCTCCCCGTCTCTCTCTTTCTGTCTCCCTCCCTGTCCCTCTTTCTCTCTCTCTCTCTCTCTCTCACGCCCTGTCTCTCTGTCTACTAAAGTTGGACTGTGGACTGCGTCCTTTTGCCCTGTGGTCTAGCAAGAGCTAGCACTTTCTTCACACCATTATTAATTAAAACAAGTTTGTTTACCTTGCAGAGGTGCATACTTGAGACCTGCAGGCTACCAGTTACTGTTTAAAGACAAGGCTATCTAGGAGTGCAGCTTTAAGTTCTTGAGCTCCAGAACTGTCCCTCACTATGTTCAGGATGATGTCACATAGCCTACTTATTCCTGCAGATGCAACAAAAATAAATGCACTCTCACTGACCAGATGACCTTCCAGGCTGGAAAAAAGGGGACTGCACATTTTCTAAATATAGGCCAGATAGTTGAAATTGACTACCTGATGACCCTAATCAGGGCACCACAGAAAGTTTCAAGACTGAGCTAAAATAGATGTTTTCTTTAAAATACCCTACAAACATTTTTTGAGACAATGGTTAGGAATTATCTTGGATAAAATTTGCTGTTATTACTTCGTGACCTACTTTACCTAATGCAGTGATCCATTTTTATCATGCAAGTTAACATTTTGATATGTACTGTCTATATAATAGTGTTCCAAATGTTATGTGTTACTTGTTAATGTGCTTGTTATGCACAATTAACCCACTTGCTGTATGCACTGTGGAATGTACTGTCTACATTGTTACTGCTCTGTTATTCTGACCTTTGCATGGAGCTTGGTCATGGCTTGAGGAACTGACCATCCCACATACACCTGGCTAGCAAATGGTTAAGTAGATAACTTTCTTGGTTAGTTTTCTTAGTTTAGGACAAAGCAGAGAGGATAACATACAGAGATGAATAGAAACTTACTCCAGAATGCTTGAAAATCTTTTTAGTGTGCTTCATAACACCTAGTGGGGGCATTCGTGAGATGACTAACCAGGCATGAATTTCTCAGAGGGATCTAAAAGATCATATCGGTACCCTCTTTCAAAGGGGAGATGAAGGCTAGCCTGAAAAATGATACCCTTGCGAGGCTGACCAAAATAATAGGGACTATAATGGAAAAGAAAAGTGACTTGTGAAATTCCTGGAAGACCACTCATTTCAGGATACAAATCAGCATGCCTTTTTACACAAGTCCACACAGTCTAGCTTAGTCCAAGTTTTATAACAAGGTTATAAGGAATGTGGTCAAAAAGTACCCAGTCAATGTTTACTATCCCAGATGGGCAAAGTCTTGTAAACTGTCCTGCATATGAAGCATATTGATGAGTTGAAGGAGCTTAGGTAGAAGGTAAACTATTTATTTAGAGAAGTAGCGAAGGAGAAGTACACAAAGCATGGTAGTAAAGGAATTACTATAACATGACAAAGGTAACTAACATACCATAAGCTCTGATCCTGGACCTACATTTTTCAACATGTTTGCAGTAAACCAGACATTGATAGAAGACTACATGTTTGTAGACCATACAGAATGGCAGCAGCAGCAGAGGGTTTCAGGAGGGTTGTACTAAAAGCTTTGTCTGTGTGCATAGATGGCAGCTGTGGTTTAAGTCTGAAGTGTAAGGTGACTCACTTAGGATTTAGTAACAATAGGACCAGCACTGTAGCAAAGGGAGTGTGACCTTCCAAAACCAACAGAGTAGGTTAAAGATCTGGAAATGTAATAGAAGAGAGCCATCACTAGGCAAAGAAAATAAAATCTGCTGCCAGTGCTGACTGACTAGTGGGCTGTAGATTTGGCAGAATAAACACTGGGGGCAAGGAGATGATTCTACTATGTAGAATCCTGATTAGGCCATATTTGTAGTCCTGTATAATTCTGGAGGCTTGACAGAGATAATAGATTAACTGGTTGTTACTAGGTTAACACTAGGATGCTTACAAGCCTAGCTGTGCACTCCAAACCATTTGGGTCCCAGGTATAATATAGGGGATGGCATATTAGTAGGCAGGTAGCTAAAGATCTGCAGGGGGTAATAGGCTGTCAATAAGAAATGTATCATCCTTTATCCATAAGGGTCATGAGGGCCAGACTAGGGGTAAACTTACAATTTCCCATCTAACTGCCAAGATTTTGTTTGAATAGGTCAGTCTGACAACAAAATAAATAAATAATTAAATAAATGCATTCCTTGAATGAGAAGAAGGAATGCGTTACACATCCCGTATGGCTGTATCTGCCCGTTCATAGATTACAGCTGCAGCGGCTATGCTTTTCAGCCAAATTGCACTATGGCAAAGTGCTGCTGCAGCCATTTGGTTTCGGCGATGTAGCTCGCAGGGAAATGTCTTGCGAGCTACATGCCGGAATCTGAATTTTGCAAGAGCTTTGTGAATTCTGTTGAGAAAAAGGGTTGAAACCGTAGATAAAGAAGAGTTAAGATGATAAAGTATTTTAGGGAGTATATTCATTTTGATAATGGAAATTTTTGTTAGCATTGGAAGTTTTAAGTGTTGCCATCTTGACATGTCTTGGGAGATAGAGGACCAGATCTTGGATAAGTTAGTCTGTAAAAGAGAAGAAGAAGAGTGATCATAAAAAACTCCTAGATATTTTAAAGAATAGTCTATACGAAAAGCAAATTCAGGGAATAAGTGTTGTTTATGAGCTAGGGGATTGATCGGGAAAATAAAGGATTTGTTTTGGTTAATTTGGTAATCTGAAATAGAGGTAAAGGAGTGCAAAGCTTTAGCAATCTTCTTAGTGTCAGACATAGGAAGTTCAAAATAAAGATTTAGATCATCAGCAAAAGCTGTAAAACTGATATTAGTGTTAAAAATTCTAGGGATTGAGTGATAGGTTTTTGCAATATAAGCAGGAAAAAGGTTTCTAAATATAAATTAAATAATAAGGGAGACAAAGGGCATCCTTGTCTAGTGCCGTTTGTTATCTTTATCGGTTGTGAATCTTGCTTGTTTATATATATAAGCGAGTGTATGCACTAGTATACAGTATTTTGATCAGGCTAATAAAATCAAGAGGGATATCAAATCTCGACAGGACTAAAAACAGAAAATTCCAGTTTACTCGATCAAATGCTTTACAAGCATCTAGCACCAGATCATACCTGGGGTTCTTATCCTTTTTGGTGAGATTAATTATAGTTTCCAATGCCAAAGTGTTGTCCCATGTATGCCTGTTAGGCATAAAGCCCGCCTGCTCTGAAGAGATCAAGGCATGCATTGTTTTTTTAAGTCTGTTTGCTAAAACAGCTGAGAAGATTTTTATCTCTGTATTCATAAGGGAGATGGACCTATAGTTGTTTACGTTAGCTTTATCCAAGGTATTTTTGGGAATTAGTATGGTTTTCGAATGATTAATGTACAAGTCTGTTATGCCTTTATTAGCAATAGATTCAAAGAGTTTGAGTAAAATGGGAGCAAGGATGTTTTTAAATGTTTTGTAGAAGTCAGATGAATAGCCATCTGGACCTGGAGCCTTACCACTCTTGAGGTTGTCAATGACTTCGATAATTTCTGATGGAGTAATCGGGGCAGATAAAAGGCATTTCTGGGAGTCATTTAATTTAGGAAAGGTAAGTTCGCTTAGGAATTTTTCCATCTCATTACACTTAGGTAGCATGTTATTATTAGCATATATATCTGAGTATATCTGGTGGAACAGTTGTAAAATTTGAGCATCAGATTTATATATTGTGTTGTTATGAAAGATATATTCGATTCTGGGTGATTTGGGTGTATTAAGTATTAGCCTAGCGAGGGCTTTAGAAGGAGTTTGTAAGGATTCGGAGTATCTATATATATATATATATATATATATATATATATATATATATATATATATATATATATATATATATATATATATATCGCAATTCTTGCAGAGATATGATGGATTGATGGAATTCAAACAATTCTTTTTGTTTACATTGCAGCTCTTTTTTAATTTCTAAGGAGTAGTTCTCTTGCAGTTTGTTATCCAAGGTCTTAATCTCTGTGGTTAAGTTAGTTCATTTATCTTTGTTCTGTTTCTGAAGAAAGCTAGCTTTCCTAATAAGGATATCTGTAATCATCACTTTACATGTCGCCGCCCATCTAACATCAAAGGGGATATCACTATCATAGGAAGAAGAGAAGAATTCTTTTAAGGTATGGGTAATTTCTACAATTAATGATTGGATCTTTAGTAAATTACTATTTAGGGACCAGTTGTATGCTTTATAAGATGAGGCCAGGTTATAATCAAAGTTTATCTCTAGGGTTAATCTTGAATGATCAGAAAGGAATCTAGGTTCAGTTGTAAGTTTAATTTGCCTTTTAGCTAAAGTGTTGGATATTAAGAAAAAGTCTATGCGGGACCAGGAATGATGGCATTTTGAGAAGTAGGTGAAAAAATAGTTTTTCCCCAAATCAGATCCGAATGAGATAGGATCCATTAGGTCAAAATCCATTCTTAACTCTGATAGGGCTAATGAGTCTTGGGTATTATAGATCTTGGTTTTAGTAGAGTGGTCAATGTTGGGGTTTTGAATCAAATTCCAATCCCCTCCCAAGATAATTAAGTGATTTGGGAACATAAGTAGAAAGCTGTAAATCTTCATGATAAATTCCAGTTGCCCTGAGCAGGGTCCATAAAGGTTTAAAAAGAGTACAGGTTTATTTAAGTTATGTGATATACATGTAAAGTAACACCACCTCCCTTCTTGATCAGCTCCTTTAGTTACAATCGTAGGTTTAAAAGAATTTTTGACAATAATTGCCACTCCCTTAGAGTTATGGCTGGTACCCGAGGGAATAATGTCTGCAATCCATTTTCTGTTTTTCTCTTTGACCCATTCTTCATCCAACATATGTGTTTCTTGCAAGAAACAAAGATCTGAGCGGGACTTATATAGAAGATGGAATACCATATTTTTCTTATTTTTCTCATGGAGTCCTCTTACATTCCAAGAGGAAATATTCCAAGTTTTGTCCGAAAGCATTTGGAAAAAAGTTTAAAAATATATAAAGCATTGTTATATGGGGTAAATACTAGCATAAGAGTAACATAAGTATTATCAGTAACAGCACTATATGTATTATGACAGAAAAAAAAAACCTCAATGCTAATCCCGTGCCTATCCACATCACCTCTATCCTTGAGGGATAAGAATAACAATAAGAAGAGCAATAATCTATCATATATTCAACAATTAGTAGCAAAAAAAAAGAAATAAAGAACCTAGAATATTTACAAATATTATACACCATATATCTAGTTACCAACAAGGCCATCTACAACCCTATATATTCGCTCCAAACAGCATCCCAAAACAGTAGAGATACCTAATACTAGAAAGGTCAAATAAAATGTACTTTTTAAATAATCTCTAGTTAAAAAACTTCAGGAAAAAACAGTATTGGTCACACATGAGGTTAACTAAGGTTCAAGACGTAAATATGAGTGTACAATAGAGCAATTCGCTTAATAGTTGTGCTTCCTCCTGAGCATCTACTGGAGTATTTATAAAGGGGTATATTCCTGACCCAGCAGTCAACCAAATCAACAGGATACAACAGTTTCCAAGAAGAAGCTAATCTACCAATTCTAGACTGACATGTTTCAGTCGAGTCAAGATGCAATCCAATTTTTGTCTTTAAGGGATACAAGTTACTGGATTAGCTGCTCCGGCTGGACAAAATAATAATAAGCTGATTTTCACATACCAGGAAGTACATCTTCAGGTTAATCTGCCAGATGGAAACAAAGTCCCTAACTTTCATGTGTCAGTGACCTTTTTATTAAGCGTTGGTATCAATCCTCGTGCTGTGTAATCGTTTCAGGACAACAAAGGATATGAGTCATTCAACTTCTGTTTTTTAGGAGTGCAACTATTTAGAGCTCAGATAGTTGCATAAAAACAGATCCCCCAAGCAACAGTAACACAATATAGGTTCCTATCCTATTGAGGGAGACTCAAAAAGATTAATTACATAAAGTCAGAAGACTTTTCATACATATTTGAGCCTAGCGACCACATTTTGGATTAGATCAACTGCAAAAACCATCGGTAGGTAGAAAGCGTTAGTTAAGTGCTTCCCCGAGTGGAGGGAACTGTACCAAAGCATTTCATAAAAATAGACTCTGCTTCTTTAGGGGAAGAGATGTGGAACTTTGTTTCTTTATATGTGAATGAGAGTAATGAAGGAAATTTCATTTGGAATTTAATTTTGTGGGAAATAAGGTCGGCACAGTACGGGGAAAGCATACGTCATTTTTCTCTTATTTCCAGGGGCAAGTCTTGAGATATGACAATTTTTTGATTGTTCCAGGCAAAACGGTTTGTTTTCTTGAAGGCTAGTAAAATAGTTTGTACATCTTGATAATTGAGTAATTTGAAATATACTGGTCTCGGTGGTATGTCGGTTTGCTGTTTCCGCAAAGCTCTATGCGCTCTCTCTATGATGAATTTAGATGGGGAGCTAGTATCATGACAAAGATTGTTGAAGATTTGTGTAACAGCATCAAGTAGTTAGTTTGGTTCATACTTTTCTGATAACCCTCTGATAATCAGGTTGTTTCTTCTGCTCCTAGCCTCAAGGTCCACTAACTTTGTTTGCATCTCGCTGAACATTTTATCTTTTATTTGTAGTTGTTCTTTTATGTGGTCAATTTTGAATTCATTAGCTTTTGATCTACCTTCTACCAGATCTAATCAATCGGCTATTTTATTAATAGAGGAACCAAAGGAGCTCATTTTCATAGTCAATTCTTGTATAGCTGTTTGCAAGGGTAACAGAGCACTCTTTAATTCGTCTACTTGTAGCGCACCTTCAGACTTCTGTTTAATTTGAGCTGGTTGTTCTTGTGTCGATTTGGATGACCTAAGTCTCTTTGCTTCTTTTTCTGGAGATGTAGAAATAGCCGATAGTTTAGACTTTGTAGTCTGAGAGTCCATAGCTTCAATTTCCTTTGGCATTGCTAGGATCGCTTTTAAGCTTGTGGGTGTTATCAGTTAAACTGGTGCTGAAAGTGCAGGCCTCTATGTAGCCACGTGTTGCTTCGTTAGTTTGAATTGCTGGTTAAAAAAAAAAAAACGAGCAGATTTAGAGCATCAGGATCATTAATTCAGTTTAAGAAGCCCTGAATATTCAACACTAGGCTTAGGAAAACGCTTGTACAAGATCCTGGATCATAAAACTTAAGATGATAGGTTTAACCAAATCAGTGTAGATGGAGCTATCCGGAGAGGGTGTTTCCTAGACGACCACCATTTTGAACTTGGCTTTGTTGAACTTAATCAGACCTCTTAGTTTCTTGTTTAGTTGTATAAGAGAACACATGTTTAAGGGAGTTGCTTTTCCTGATTTTGGACATGAATTTTCTTCTTTTATTATATCCCCTGTTTAGGTTGAGGATTCCACCAGTAGGGTTTGTTTTGGGTTTATTTCTGGTAGGTACAGCGGCCTCTATGCAGCCATTCACATTTTTATAGTGACACTGAATAATTCTGCATCAGTAGTCATGGTCTCAGGGTTGGGGAGCCTTGAATTTTAACAAACTGTCACTTAATAGATGTAGTTTGCCTTTAAATAGTTCCTAACTCTTAATTGGTTTAGCTGGATTTTCTGAGTTGATTTTTATTTCAAATGAAACCGCTTTGTGAGCTAACCTCACTGGTGAGGAAGCTACAATGGAGGGAGAGGTGTGCAATGATATCCCATGTTTGTCAGTACCAGGTCCAGTATGTTTGATCCTCTAATTGGAGTGCACATTCTCTGTTACAGGGTGTTTTGTGTTAATAAAGTCCAGGAAGCAATGTACCTGTGAGTTTTGAGGCACAGTCTATAGAGGGGTAGTTAATCACCCATGATTAGGGTGTTTGGTTGGATGTTTAGTGCTTCTAGTAGGCTTAGATAAGAGTAATGAGACTCTAGGGACAAAGGTGGTGACCTGTACATAGCCATGATATGGTGAGGGGACCTTACCAATGATGACTTGCACTTGAATGAACTCCATGGTATCATCCTGTTTAATCAACATGGAGGTATGTTTCTTGCTAACATAGATCAAAACACCTCCACCTTTGGCCTCCAACTGTGCTGCTGTTGGTCTAAATGTGTGGAAGGCACTCTAGCCTTGCACTGCCAGAGTACTTTCTATAGCTTTAAACCAAGTGGTACAGATGTCTACATTCTCCGGGGTGAGGAGGGCTTGAAAGGTGTGGAGTTTTTTGTTTATACTTCCAGCATTGAGTACTAACACCTTAAGGCTGCTTGTAGACTTTTTGACTATGTTGGTAGTTGTATCTTTTTGGCACTGCCTAAAGGCTTTAAGGAGTGGATAAAGTTTTAGCCAATACCTGAAAACTTAATGGGGGACAGGTTCAACCCATCCTTGGCAAAGAAATGTGTTTTTTGCCCATGTTCTGCCATGCTGACAGATATTGGAACCCCCCTAGAATGACACCAGGAAAGCATGTTTTGAGGTAGTAATCAAAAAGCGTCAACAATTTGATGCCATTTTCTAGCCTCAGTTGCTGAAGAATTTCCTAAAGGACTTGACAGGCCTCAAGCTGAACAGCCTTTTAAGCAGTGTTGTTAATATGCTTGAGAACATTTTACATTTATGCAAGGCTATTTATCTATCCAGAGAGCTCATGGATTCTTAACTGATGAGTTCATTTTTGCAGAAAGTTACACAACAAAATTACTACCAGGCCTGTTCATCATGCCAGTTTACCCACAGCTGGGGCAGTTTATAACAATAATCATTACCAGGCCTATTCATCACAGCAGTTTTTACTCATGATTGGTGAAGTTAACTTTGAAGCCAAAGTGGGTACATTGATATGACCATGGAGATATTACTGTTATGCATGAGCATTCTTTGAAAAAAGAAAAGGTACTTTTACTTTTGCTTTTATTATTTTATTTTTTTAACAGAATCACTTTCATAGATGTCATAGATGCCCGTCTCTCCCCAGCAGAATACATCACTGTGGTGGTCTGTGCAAATGCATTGAGACACCTGCAACATATTGGCTTTCTGCATCTGATACTGTAATGCCTTGTGTATGTGAACTCCCAGAGTGCACTTTATTTAGAAGTGGAGTAAACTGAGTTTTGAACTTGCTACTGGAGTAATAGCTGGCAAGATGACCTACACCTCTCTATTAGCTAAACTGATTTTTTTTAATGGAAACTCTAGTTTGCTACAGCTAAACGCTCAGTTTAACCACCTAGAGTCATTTTAGAGTTCTTTTTAGAAACTTGTACAATACTGTACTGACCAGGAGCCTGTAGTTTACATCACACAAAGCATGTTTTTGTGTAAGTGCAAGTAATTGTGTTGAAGGCAGATATCTGTCTACTCCTCAGCTATTTCCATGCTACACATTGATAGAGACCTATCTGTGCATCAACATGGGTTTATGAAGTAGGCTTGGGGTTGGCGGAAAGCAGTGGAGAGTCTGTGAATGGCTAGAACTGGTGATCAGAACTTGGGGTGGGGCAAAGAAAATGCAAACAAATCAAATGTGGTCATGATCAAAAAAGAGTACCTACAGCTTGAGGTTCTAGAGCAGGCTAGGCTTTCCCATGGAAGCACACATATATGCTATGCCTAAAGTCCAGTGCCCATCACACACTATGGATCAAATTTGTGAGGTGTCAGGGGATATTAAGAAAATTGTAAGAAAATCCTTGAAAGCAAAATAATTGTCAAACTGTTCCCTTTCCTCACTTTCTGCTACCAGAGATTAACTTGTCACTGCTGATAAGCATATTATTCCTGGAAATTTGACTGGTATATACAAGATAATTTTGGGGTGTTATTAGGAAAGGATGACAAACCACAGACTGGCTGACAGCCAGAAGGAACCAATGTTTAAATATTGGGCATAAAGTTGTTAGCTACTTTAATCTAGTAATAAAAATAGATAACCCTTTTTATAAATGCAAAAAAAAAAAAAAAAAAAAAGGAACTCTAACATGCACTGCTAAGAGTTTACTGTACCTGATTTGAGGGGTCTGTTTTACCACATTCACCCAATGGTTATATAGTTGGTACATTTCAATTTTTTCTGATATTTGCTTCTTTTCTTAGAACTACATAATTTAGTTTTCATCAGTGATTGTGGCACAATGGGTAGTGACAGACAAGATGTTGAGCTGGAGACTAAAATACTGGATTTTATGATACCAACTAAAAAGGTTGTGGAACCAGTATATATATCAACATGGGTGAATGCGAATGGCTATAACTAAAATAGTTGCAGTCATAATCCTGGAGAGAAACTCAATGCCCCATTTTTGCCAACATTTCTGACTTTCCTCAGCAATGATGTAAACCGATATATTAGTTGCGGATAGGGTCGGAGGTCCACACTAAACTCTGGTAAATAGAATTTTTGAAGGTAAACTTGAAATGGAATTACAAGTTTGCCCTCAACATGTATGACCAAATCCACCTGAAATATATACATATCCTTTGGTGTACTGCATTTTGGTATATGAGGAATTGGCCACGTACCATTTTATCAAGAAATGTTTAAGTATTATCAAACTTTTGCATTACACACTGAATCAAAGACCAGCTGATTATCTGCTTTCACTGTAGATTTAGACAAGGATGTTTGAGTTTGGGTTGGAATAAAGTTTAGGATTAAGGTGTTCAGGCTGATTTATTCTTTTTGATTAATTTGGTCTCAGATTTCCATAGTCTAAATAATTTGATGTCATCGACTTTTATCTTTCAGATATGTATGGGGTCTGGGTTACAAGGGCCATTTTTCAGTTTCTTGTCTTGCATGTAGTTGTGAAATGTTTTTATACTGCACAGACAATCATCTACACACTGGGTGACTTATTTGATATAGTGAAGAGCAGAACATTGGTAAGCAGTGTATTAAATAAACTAAAATGGTGAGCTGTAATATTGATTTTATGACTTTAATGAGGTAGTCTGCAATGAAGTCTCCTATGTTCCATGCTTTAGACTGGGATGGAGAGATAATTATAGGTCTTGAGTTGCCACGTTGGGCATTCAGTTTGACAGATGCTGTTATCTTAAAAATCAAAAACAAACATTGCTCCAAGTCAGCTGTTGGCTAGTTAGAGATGGTAACTAGTGACTAAATGCTGTGCAAACAGTAAAACAGGGCACCCACTTCTGGTTACTAAACATTTCATGCAAGAAGTTTATTGAGTTCCTTACATCTGATAGGGGTACATCTGATGCCCACAGAAGTTCTCTGCACTTTAATTGCAATACGGAGAACAAAAGTAATAAAAATGAAGTTTCCACTAACTTGCACATTATGAAAATGTCAGAACCAAACTTGTCTTGCTCCAGAAACTTTCTGAATGTATTAAAAATCATTTCACTGCTCATCTAGATTTAAAACCACAAATTTTCTAGAACTTTGTTTATGAAATTATTCTTGTATTATAATTTAGTGATAAATCATAATCTTGCAAGGCATATCTGCAGAATGAATCTCTTGACTGCTGGTTAAAAGTGTGTAATTACCCCTTTGATATAAGGGGTTTCAGTTGCCTTTGTGGAATTTGAATTTTTAGTATCTTGCTAATGCAGATTGAAAATGCTTCTCAAGTCCTATATGATGGCCCAGATGAACTGCAGATCCTGAAAGGTTTGTGGCTACAAAATAAATATGAGTTATTGGTTGTAACAGTAGTAATTGTAAGAGTAGTGCATATAAATTTTTGGGGGGCATACTGGACTGTTAGGAAAATAGCTAAATTCAGACCTGTATTTAAGTGCCTAGTGGAGGAAATGAGTTCCAGTAGTGTCCATAAATTTTACATTTCATATTCATACACTTCTGCTGGCCATTAAAAGTGAACAAGCCATCTAGTTGCCACCCCTTCTTCAGTTAAATACAGACACCCTTTCCAAATGGCATGTCCTTTAAAAGAATGTGCAGGCTTTAATGCTGAAGTGATCCATGCATCTGTGAGTCTTAAATGGTGGCTTTCACCAAAAATTAAACTAGTATTTCTCTGTTAAGTGTTTTATAATTGCCAGCAGCAAATTTGTGTAAGATATCTGCATTTGATTTGATCTTTGAAGTTCCACAAAGAATAGGCTATTGTCATGTTTTTTTTTTTTTTAGCTTATCTACTTGGCTACTTCATTTAAAGTTTAAAGGAAAGCCTCAATTTCATTGTTCCATAATTTGGTGCTCTTTTCTGTAGAAAGTGGCTAGCCTACAACCAAAGTCTGCGATCTGTGAGAGCAGAAAGGAAGATGACCACTTAGGCCACCCAGTAATACGATAATTTGGGTTAGACCTTAATCCATTCCTGCTGGGCCTTTTCAATTTTCAGCAAGGCTTTAAACACTTACTTTGTTTTGAAATAATTATTGCTGGGATGCCCAAATGTGTCACGGGTGTAACACAAAGTGCCCAATGTCTTCACCAGTGTGACAGCTTTAGAACTTTGTGTTGTATTAGCTTTTCAATCCAAAAAAGAGAGGCCAGCAGCAATGAGTGAGGAATATAATCCAAATTTATTAGTGTGGCAACACCAAAATAGTCAGACCGGTTTCGACAAACCTGCCTTCCTCAGTGACAAAAACACAAGTGTAAACACACATCTATATGAACATTTTTTTATCCAATCAACACCCTGCTACATCATTTCTTTTGGGTTAATTATTTTATTACAAGTGGTCATTATGATTAATATTTCAAATGGATTTTAAGAGAGCATTCCATAGGAAAGAATGTGTACATATTGGTTGGCAGATCTGAATTACTCAGCTGGATATATTTGGGACTGGAATTTGTTTCTTGGCTACATTTGGGATGAAATATGGATTTGATTTGAAACAACTGGTTCGTTACAGTCTGAATGGGCCTTTTGGATTGATGGGACGATAGACAACTGAGTTCTGGGTTTGGAACCACCACATTGGGCAGAACTGAGATTGATATTTACAGTCTACTTTATTGATGCAGGACTGGGGGCCTCGATATTATTGATTTTGGATTTAAGAACAAGATTTATGACTGTTTTGAGAAAGGGGACATATAGATGTGCCCCTGCACAAACCCTGACTAATTGCTTCCTCTTTCACTTCTATCTTCCTACTCCCTAGGGTCCACTTTCACCCTTTACCCCGCTAATGCAGATTACTGATCTCCTTTCTTATTGCTCTCTGGCTTTTCCTTTCTTCAACCTACTTCCTCTTCAACCTTCCTATTTCCTCCTGTTTACAAAGGTTTGCATATAATTTCAATGTTTACAAGTATATTATACCTTTTTTAACAAACTACCCTTAATCTTACTAAGAGTAGTTTCATCCTCAAAAAAAAAAAAAAAAAACAAAAAAAAAACACATTATTATTATTATTTTTTTTTTGATCAATTGATTTTGTCTTCCCTCCATACTCTGATTTGGTTTCAATGTTTACAATTGCCTATGTAATTCCACTATTAATCTTTAATGTTTTTAATGTTTGTCTGGAGCTTTTCTCCCCGGGCCTCTACTGAAAATGGACATGTATCCAGTTAGACTAGCCCGGTCAACAAATGTAAAATAAATATATATATATATATATATATATATATATATATATATATATATATATATATATATAGATTCACTTCATAACATTGAAATATCAAAATACTGAAACTCAAAATACTGAAACCAAAATACTGAAAGCTCAAAATACTGAATACTCAAAATACTGAAACTCAAAATACTGAAAACACATATTATGCGTAAACTCAGCTTAAACAACATAAATCATAACAATTTCTACCAAATATATGCAGGGGCAAGCCCCTGCACTTCCCCTGCTAATTAAATTTATCAACTCCAAGATTGCATATAGTGTAGTTAAGTGCAATCTTGGAGTAGATATATATAATTAGCAGGGTGTAAGAAACACGTGGGGGGTGCAGGGGGGCTTGTATGTGTTTTCAGTATTTTGAGTTTCAGTATTTTGAGTATTCAGTATTTTGAGCTTTCAGTATTTTGGTCTTCAGTATTATGAAGTTTTGTCATTTTCAGTATGTTGAAGTTTCAGTGTTATGAAGTGAATCCATATATATATATGTGTGTGTGTGTGTGTGTGTGTGTGTGTGTGTGTGTGTGTGTGTGTGTGTGTGTGTGTGTGTGTGTGTGTGTGTGTGTTCTTGACTGATGTTTATGATCGTTTTTTGGATATATTAACAACGAATACCAGTGGGGAGGTTTTTCCTCACCTAATATGTTTGAGGTGAGATTTTGAATTTGTATTAATCGTCTTGGCGGAAACAAACAAATTTGACACTTGTTAACGAATTATGCTATTAAACGTACGTAAGAATTGTGCAATTTGATATTTAACAAAAAATACGTGGAGTGATGTGTACAATCTATAGTATGATATAGTGTATGTTTATATACGAACTATGTGAATTTTGAATAACATTACTATAGGCCACTTTTAAATAATATTGCTAATATAGAATATATAAATTGCAGTTTTTGTGTATTAAGCGGATTTGTTCTACACAGGAGAGCCATGATTTTTTTCAGCAAGACTTGATACATAGGTTTTGAGCCAGGGGTTATGGACATGACAGCATTGTATCTGCCAGTAATTGGACTTAAAAACAAAATAGGTCAGCTCTATTAGAATATAGAAAAAAAATCCAACCAAGATATGGATACAATTAGATTTGTCATGACTTTTGGCCGTAATGTTAACATGGTCAGAGACATTATCAGTTGTAACTGGGAATATATTATTAGCTAATGAGAAACTTTCTAAGATTCTTAATTTGAAGTGTCAATTTTCTTATTGTAGGGGGCATACTCTTGGTTCATATTTTGATCATTATAAATATGGTAGGAACATGAGTTCTTCCAGTCAGCAATTGACGCTTACTGGGGACAGACTGATTGGCTCCTTTCCTTGCGGTCATTGTTCTTTTTGCAAATTTATGCTTAAGTCAAAACAATTTTCAAGCAATAATACTAGTAAGGTTTTTGATATAAATTTTTTTGCCAACTGTAGTACAGATTGGGTAATTTATTTAGTATCATGCTTTTGTTCAGCCTTCTATATATAGGCCAAACTTCCCGCCCACTTTGTATATGTATGTCTGAACATTTTAATGATACACAGAATAAGCAATTATCCAATGCTCTTTATAGACATTGTGTTTCACATAGCTCAGCTAGATTTTATTTTATGGTAATAGATAAAATTCAGGGAGATAGGACAAATAAATCAGGTTGGCATTCTGTTCTTAATAGAAAAGAAAAAAGCTGGATCATTAAATTAGGGGGACTACTATTTTCTCCAGGTATTAATGACCACTTGTAATTAAATAATTAACCTAAAGGAAATGATGTAACAGGAAAGTGTTGATTGGAAAAAAAAAAATTCATATATATGTGTGTTTACACCTGTGCTTCTGTCACTGAGGAAGGCAGGTTTGCCGAAACCAGTCTGACTATTTTGGTGTTGCCACACTAATAAATTTGGATTGTATTGCTCATTCGTTGGTGCTGGCCTCTCTTTTTTGGATTGACTTGTGGTTTTTGGTCATTTGCTCCACCGTACTTGTGAGTCTACTTGCTGGATATTGCATTAGCTTTTGCCATAGTCCTTTAGGAAACTAAACACATTATATTTAGACCAAATAATTTAACCACCAAAATTGCCTTTATTATGCAGGCTTGTTTCTTTTGAATCAAAACTAAAATGTTTTCACACAAAGCAATTAAAAAATATATATAAAACTATATTGTTTAGCTTATTTCTGGCTTCTCTATTTGCTGAATTTCACTTTGTGTCCTCCTGTTCCTAAAGCACAAAATACTTTCCTTGTTTCAGTTCTGAGTGAAGAACCATAGTTTTTTTGCCCTTACAGATAAGGGACTGTTTTGATAACATACAGAAGTCTTCATTTGTACAGTTTTCTCCCAAAAAGTTGAGAACAATGTCTCCTCTTTCTAAGGAGCTGTGAATATGTGTCTCAAGCACATCATACCATAAAAATGTACATAAAATATATGGCTGAAAAGGGTCAACTGTGGTCAACAATAGCAAGTAGAAAAAAAAAACGTGAAAAACATTTTAGTGTCAGGAAGCTGTGTGACCAAATCTGACTGGCTAAGATTATTGAAATAAATGTTAATTTGATATTAAATGCAGTACAAACAGAGCACCCCTACACACGTTTGAGGGGGATTCCACATTTGGGAACCTTTTATCTATACCTGCAAATATGAGAGAATGTCATCCTGCTTTGTGCATTTGTTGAGAATTTGGCAGATACCAAACAAATCAATATTCTAGTGGTCTTCTTCTTCTTTAGTTAATAGTAATCTCAATACTTATCACAAAATTACCATCCTCCTTGGTTTCTCATTGGATAATTCATTTTCCTACCCCTTTAAAAGAACAGCTAACACTAAGCACTAAATTGCTAACGTGCTTGCTTCTGTACTGAAGTAACACAATCCAAAATTATGATCAAATGGACTAATCAACATCATTACATTTTATCCAAAAGTAACAGCTTAGCTGTGGCAGACTGTCAGACTGTCACCTATTTAGGTTTTAGCCAAGAGGTTAACTCTTAATTGATGTGGTATGAATACTGTCTAGGTTTCTTTAATGGCCTCTTTTTGCAACATTTATAAATCAGAACACAAATGCAGAAATGTATCCCCTTTTGGCCATAGAAGTGACACAGCTTTTCCTGTCATGCATAGATTGTGACTCCAGAATTAATTCAAAACTGATTCAAAACGTGTTCTTTGACAGAAGTGAAGTTATGAAGAAGGTTGTTATTGTTCTCCTTCTGAAATGCATATAAATTTGTATCTGGATACTTACTGCATTGTGACTTAATTTATGGAATTTAAACTCATTGTTTTGTCTTGTTCAACTAGGTACTGGAGTTCATCAGTGCTGAATTAGGCTATGTTAATTCTGACTTATTACACTTTTTGTATTGCCACATGGAATGCTGGTATTTATTTATTTATCTTTGTTTACTGGGAAAATCAGACTGGGCATAAGTTCCATATTCAGCAGAAGCCCAGGGAGAAAAGCTCACAAAAAATACATTTTTACAAAGAACAATAGTAAAAAAAATAAACATTTTAAGCATTACTTTGTAGGTAATATTATGACATAGTACACACTTTTATCATAAACTTTAAAAGTTGCATTACCATATATGACTCAAAAGACATGTTTACATGTAATAGCTAGAGATAAGAGAGCAATGATATTACAGATACTATGCATATTACTGCTCAATGTTAGGAGTCTAAACAAAATACTCCACCCCCTAGAAGGTCTCATTACCCTAGAGAATGCTGACATCTGTGCGGTCACTTGAGACATGCCCTGGATTCTGCATGCCTTGCACGGCGTACAGGATCAGTGCAGGAGCTCCAGCAGGCAATATGTCTGCTGTGCGATCCAGGAACAGCCTGTAGGGGTGTGCACGAGCACTCCTGCACTATTCCTGCATAGACTAAGCCCATGTATGCAAATCACCCCATTTGCAGGAGACATCCATGCAAATGAGGTGAATTTGCAATCCAGGAAGCTTGCAACTGGCCATGCAGGACTAGTGCAATCTGCAGAAATGTACTTGGTTAGTAACCAAGTACATTTCTGCAAAATCCAAAACGGAGCCGTGACAGCTCCAAATAAAGGCTGCATATCACTTAGGAAGCATAACAATGGCCAAGTATAAGGCCATTGGCATTGCAAACAACATAAAAAATAAAAAAAAAATCACTTTTATTTTTTTTAGCTGATCTCAGCTGTTTAAGTGTAGAGCAGCGGCGAGCAAATGGGATTGGGGGAAAATAATAAAATAAACCTAAAATAAGCATTCTAACTAAAATCACTATTCTGCCATGCAAGTCAATGGCAGGCAGACGACAACATGGCAAGTGAGTAGTGGTTGCTAAGGGGGGGAGGTTCAGTTTGAGACATGTAACTATGCATTAGCAGGCAATCCCATGCAAAAGAGGGGAATTATAGTGAATCCCAATTTTCTCCAGCATGCTAGTCAGGTCCCAACAGTGTAAGAGTAGGAATAGCTTGGTGCAAGCCTAGGAGTTAGCTGACATCGGGGGGGGGGGGGTGTCAGGCATACTGTAAGTGGATTGGAGCCCTGTGGCTTGGGTTTGCTCCTAGCTAAGCACAGCTAAGCAAGGGGGTGTGTCTGACTCTCCCTAGTACTGTTTACATTGCCAAAGCGGGTGTGCTTGCCACACACCAGGTTTTAAAGGTTTAAAAAAAAGTTAAACCAGGAAATAGCAGCTCTGTGTACATTTGAGCACTCTGTTTGCGTGGAGCACCCCGGGGCTTAAACAGAAAGGCAATGGGAAGGGAAAACAGCAGTTGGAAAGTAATCTAGGAGAACTAGCATAGCTGGCAGTTGAAATGTATCAGAATCAGCCAATTAAACAAGCAGCAGACCAACCCAGCCCAGAACATTACTATAAACAATGTAAACACCTTCCTCTCTGGTTTTTCCCACATTCTACACCACCGGTGTAAACAAGTGGCGAACTTTTAACACTCACAACAGCAAAATGATAGGGGCTGCAATAGTTATCATACAACAACTTGTGGAAGAGGCTGAGGGTGGTGAGGATGTGAATGCTGTTGACCAACCCTCGGTGAGGAGATGGAGAAGAGTGTACAGACCCAGGGTAACCTACCAGGGGCTACATGAGCTAGAGACAGTGGAGTGCTATAGGGTGGACAGGGACCTCCTACAGCAAATTGTTGAGCTGTGCAAGCCACGTCTCACACATAGAGCTAACAGAGTGGAACCCATCCCAGTGGACACCAAGGTATGTGTAGGCCTAAGAATACTAGCTACAGGTACCTTCCAAAGGACAACTGGGGATATGATGGGGATCTCACAAGCATCAGCATCCAGGGTACTCCACCATTTCCTGGATGCCATGTCAACACATGTCGCTGAGCATGTATATTTGCCCAACACCTGTGAGGCGTTGGCCAGCAATATGCAACTGTTCCACCAAATAGCAGAATACCCTGAGGTAGTGGGTGCTATAGACTGCATGCACATATGCATCAAAGCACCACCCGGTGAGCGGGGTAGGGTCTACATCAACCACAAGGGCTTCCCCACCATCAACTGCCAGGTTGTGTGCGATGCCCAGGGCATAATAATGAGTGTGTGTGTTGGCTGCCCTGGAAGCTATCATGATTCCACATCTGACATCTGACGCAGCTGAACCAGAGATTTGCTAGTGGGGACATACCTCACGGTCACCTAGTGGGGAATGCTGGATACACACTGGAGCCATGGCTGATGATACCCATCAGAAATGCACACACACACACACACACACACACACACACACACACACACACACACACGCACACACACATACCTGAACAAGAACTCCATAATGAGGCACACGAGCAGATCAGAATTATAGTAGACCATGTGTTTGGGATGCTCAAGTCATGGTTCCGGTGCCTGGACACATCCGGTGGAGCCTTGCAGTACTCACCAGCTACATGTACCTAAATTGTCCTGCAGAAACAGCTGCAGCAGGAACAGCATGGGGCAGGAACACACAGCCCTCCACCATTGCTAAGGCCTGCACAGCCACAGAGTGACTTGGAGGAGGAACAACCTGAGCCTGTCTCAACAGGCAGAAAGTAGGCATGCCCAGTATGCACTGGCCTTGGCAAAGAGGCAATACATAGCACATACACTGACACAGGAGGGACCGAGGGAAGAACACCTCTCTCTGAATCTCACATACAGTAAAAGGGATGCCAAGCATTACACTACCTGTGCTCAACCATGTGTAGGGATTGTACTATGTGCATCTGAGATAGGCAGCCCTGCAGCACCACCCTCATTACTGGGACACCCACAAGGTAAGCGAGTCACAAATGCCATTCAGGGGGGGTTAACATACCCAACAACAGACACAGCCAGCAAGACAGGTGCAAACAAACATAAACAAACATAAATAAAGGCTGTGCTATGGCCTCTGAATGATGTCTATGGGTAACCTCCCCCCCCGGGCCTACACAGATGGACTACAGCAGGTCAGGCAGTGGGACATTAGTTCTGAAGGGTAGGAAGTCAGAAACTAATAGGTAGATAAATCGAAGCTAAGATCTGCAGTACACTGGTATGCTTCTAGTCAGCATGATAGTTAAGAATACAAAATGAAATGGAGTACCTGACATATCAGTACAGTCATAGCAAATGTGTACAAGTGTCAGGATCCCCCCATCCTACATAGTAATGTAATAACAGTCAGGTGTGCCCCTCCAATCCTGTGTAGAAATGTAGAAATAGTCAGGTGTGCTCCCCCCATCCTACGTAGAAATGTAGTAACAGTCAGGTGTGCCCCCCCAATCCTGTGTAGAAATGTAGAAATAGTCAAGTGTGCCCTCCCCCATCCTATGTAGAAATGAAGTAACAGTCAATGCCAAATGATCGATGGATACCCTGCAGAAACAGTATGCTACCTATAGGTGTACAACACAAAGATCAGCACTGCAGTACAAACTACCTGGACTCGATCCACACATTCAGTACAGACAGGCATACTGGGGATGATCACACACTTAGAGAAATGAAGACAATGTCAGTCAACAACATACTGAAAGGTCATACTCAGCATGCTCACACACTTAAACACATGAAGGCCATGTCTGCAAACACCAGTGGACTGGACATATCTGGCAGTCATAGATGTTAGTGCAGACACTGCTCAGTATGCACCACACATGCTTTGCACACACAGTGGATAGGAATACAGACGTATATCTAAGGACAACACACTATAATAAGCCAAAGGTAGATGTACATAGATATGTGGAAGAGGGTAACTGTGACATGGAGCCATCCAGGCCTGTCCCACCCAGCACACAGCCAAAGGGCCACAACCACATGATGATCAGATGTCACTCATTGTAGATACTTTTTCTTTCCTGGTTAGGGGTCACCACAGTGGATCACCTGTCCACTCATGACTGGCAGTGGAGCTTTACAGCATCAAGTTGCCAGCCTGGTGCCCAACCTTCTATGGAAGGCACGAACACGCATGCACAGGGCCAATTTAGAGTATCCAATCCACCTACAGCATGTCTTTGGGATGTGAGAGGAAACCGGAGCACCCAGAGGAAACCCACGCGACTACAAGGAGGACATGCAGACTCCACACAGAAGGCACCCCAGCCAAGGATTGAACCAGAGAACCTCTTGTTGTGAGGAGGCAACGCTAACTGCCTCACCACCGCTGCTGCCCACTCACTGTAGATACTAGCCACTGCTATCTGTCAGTATTACAGACTATGTAGTGCACATGCTAGCTGTGCAACATGACTGTACAAGGAAGTAGTCATTTAGCAGCTGTATAAACGTACCTGTAAAATATGACCCTGTGTGTGCCCGCATGTGGTGTGTCAACCTCTAGATGAATGGGTTATGGGCCATGCACACAAACTGCCCTCCCCATAGCCCTACTATAACAAGCCTGTTGAGGTCATCCACTGTGAAATACATCTTTGGGAGAGTTGTATCCCAGTAATCTCAGTGGTGCATCCCATAACTGCGTACTGCTGTCGTATGATAAACTAGTTATGTAGGAGTTCCAATCCCAGACATGGCAACTGTGTACGTGTGTGTGTGTGTGTGTGTGTGTGTGTGTCTGTCTGTCTCTGTGTAGAGAGCAATGTTTTTAGGGTAGTCACACTCCCTACAACCCAAATGCTCTACTTTGGTAAGGCTGCTGATGTTCTCCACCTAGAAATACATCTCTGGGAAGGTTGTAGCCGAGTAATCTCCATTGCGCGTGCCATAACTGCTTATTTCTGTAGTATGATAAAATAGTTAGGTAGGAGTTCTAATCCCAGACTTGGCAAGTGTGTGTGTGTGTCTGTGCGACTCTGTCTGTGTAGAGATCATGCTTTTTGGGGTAGTCACACTCCCTACAATTCAAATGCTCTACTTTGGCAAGGTTGCTAATGTCATCCACCTAGAAATACACCTTTGGGAAGGTTGTAGGCCAGTAATCTCCGTAGCATGTCCTATAACTGCGTACTGCTGTAGTGTGATAAAATAGTTAGGTAGAAGCTCTACTCCCAGACTTGTCAAGTGTGTGTGTGTCTGTCCGACTCTGTCTGTGTGGAGCGCAATGCTTTTTAGGGTAGTCACACTCCCTACAATTCAAATGCTCTACTTTGGCAAGGCTGCTGATGTCATCCACCTAGAAATATACCTCTGGGAAGGCTGTAGCCCAGTAATCTCCATAGCGCATCCTATAACTGTGTACTGTTGTAGTGTGATAAATTAGTTAGGTAGGAGTTCTAATCCCAGACTTGGCAAGTGTGTGTGTGTGTGTGTGTGTGTGTGTGTGTGTGTGTGTGTGTGTGTGTGTGTGTGTGTCTGTCTGACTTTGTCTGTCTAGAGAGCAATGCTTTTTAGGGTAGTCACACTCCCTACAATTCAAATGCTCTACTTTGGCAAGGCTGCTGATGTCATCCACCTAGAACTACACCTCTGGGAAGGTTGTAGCCCAGTAATGTCTGTAGTGTGTCCTATAACTGCGTACTGCTGTAGTGTGATAAATTAGTTAGGTAGGAGTTCTAATCCCAGACTTGGCAATTTTGTGTGTGTGTCTGTGTGTGTGTGTGTGTGTGTGTGTGTGTGTGTGTGTGTGTGTGTGTGTGTGTGTGTGTGTATACAGAGAGCAATGCATTTTGGACTAGTCACACTCACTACAATTCAAACCCTACTCTGGCAATCCTGCTGATGTCATTCGTTGTGAAATACATATTTGGGTAAGGGGCACTCCAGTAATCTCCGTGGTGCATCCTATAACAGCATAATGCTGTAGTGTGATATAGACCTCTGGTAGGGGTTCTGCCCCCACACATGGCAGTTGTGGATGTTTTGTGTGTGTTTCTATGTTTGTGTAGGTAGCAATGCATTTTAGGCTAGTCACACTCACTACAATTCAAATGTCCTACTTTGGCAATCCTGCTGATGTCATTCACTGTGAAATATACCTTTGGGGAAGGGGCAGGCCAGTAAACTCTGTGGTGCGTCCTATAACAGCATCATGCTGTAGTGTGATATAGACCTCTGGTAGGGGTTCAATCCCCTCACATGGCAGTTGTGAATGTTTTGTGTGTGGTTCTATGTTTATGTAGGGAGCAATGCATTTTAGGCTAGTCACACTCAATACAATTCAAATGCCCTACTTTGGCAATCCTGCTGATGTCATTCACTGTGAAATACACCTTTGGGGAAGGGGCACTAAAGTAATCTTTGTGGTGCGTCCTATAACAGCATCATGCTGTAGTGTGGTATAGACCTCTGGTAGGGGTTCTACCCCCACACATGACAGTTGTGGATGTTTTATGTGTGTTTCTATGTTTGTGTAGGGAGCAATGAATTTTAGGATAGTCACACTCACTACAAATCAAATGCCCTACTTTGGCAATCCTGCTGATGTCATTCACTGTGAAATACACCTTTGGGGAAAGACAATTTCAGTAATCTCCATGGTGCATCCTATAATGGCATAGTGCTATAGTGTAATATAGTAGTTAGGTAAAAGTTCTAATCCCAGACATGACAGGTGTGTGTGTGTGTGTGTGTGTGTGTGTGTGTGTGTGTGTGTGTGTGTGTGTGTGTGTGTGTGTGTGTGTCTGTGTCTGTGTTTGTCATTCGTATCCTGTGTGGTGGTGAGTGTATAACAACTGGACTCCATGTGGAGTGGGTTTTGCAAACTTCTTATATGGTGGGCCAAGTATATGTCCACCGGATATGGATAACAGATGTGAAATAGCCAAGAGGCTGTGGTGCTAATCCATATCCCTAAATGTGACATCAATGCCAGCTGAACAACATTAGCAACCCTTGTATTACCCAGGGTACACTCTCAACCCATGTCTCATACACACACACTTGCCTAGGCAACAGCCGAACAGCTGCTATGTTGGTAGTACCCTGCATATTGCCCACTGATAGTAACCATGGTGTGATTGTAGTGGGCTACAGAGGGCATGGCACCCTGTCCATCAGTCCAATAGGCATGTACATGCCGACACAGCACCTCCCCATGTTCCCCACTGGACACTTGCAACACCTGTGGTGCCATCAAATGTGACCCACAATGGACATAACATGCCTGAAACATAAGCCCTGTTTGGACAGATGCCACTGACACCAGAGAATTCTGGTATCATGCTATCAATGTAGGTGCAGGGCCAACCTGCTGTCCATGAACAGTTCCTGCCACATGAGGCCAGGACTGGCACATCTGATGATGATGATTTGTGTACACAACATGGGCCAGACACCCCAGGTACAGTTCCACATGTCACTGTACATGCATGTGGGAGGTGTGCACATCCCAGACACTGTCCAAATCATAGATGAAGGAACACATACATGGCAAGCAATGCACAGCATTGGCCACACCCAGTAGTCACCCAGGTGACTGGATGGTGAATACAATATCCACCTGTGTGGGCAACTCCAGACACTACACCCCTGAGCCACAATGCAGACTGTTGTCATTTGGCCTGATGCCAAGGTATACCCATCACCTAGCCTTGTATAGCCATGTCTGTGTGTGTGGTGTATGATGCATATGACCATATTTACACTCACTACAACCTCCATTGGCATACTGAAGAATGCTGTCTGATGTCAGACACCTCCACATACCCTTTGCACATATAACCTCTGTATGACCCCTGTGGTGCATGTGATACCTGCACAGTACTGTGTTGTGGCAATCCCACTAGTGATGAGTTGTATTCCTGGCCCTGCCAAGTGTGGCAATGTGTGTGCGTCCCTGTGAGAGGGTGGCTGTGTTGATACTGACACCTGTTCATGTGGGCAGGCATGTGTACTACACCTACCACATAGCTACCATATCCCTGTTGCAGATGTCACTCACCATCACATATACGTTCTGAGGGCTCCCCAACATGTAACCTATGTGACGCATCCAATAACTGCATGGACATATGATAGCACTACATAGTCATTGGGGTTTGATACCCTGTACTGGTAGGTGTGTGACACAAACATGCATAAGTTTTTCTCTCCCATCCCTCCCTGGCTTTTCTTTGCCTGTGTCTGCCTCTTTTACTCCCTCTCTGGTGGATGTGGAGACTTACACCTGCTTTGCTTAGACAGCAGCATGTGTATTTTATGTGATGCTCAGGATCAGCTGATGGTCTCTGCATGAATTGCAGCCCTCCTCTAGCTGATTGCATGTTGAACAGCTGTGGTAACATTCCCATAGCCAGTTGCATGGAAATACACACCAATATCTAGGAACATCATGTTGGTGTTGAGCCTTTCATTCACTGTGAGCAGGAACTCGATCTGTTGTTTGGCAAACAGCATCTCAGATGGCTTGGGATTTACCTCTAACAACATACACTGTGGGAACAGGCCAACACACAAGAGGGGGATGTGGCTGACCTGACTACAGACTGTAGGTGCTGCTGTACTGCATTTGGAGTAAGATTGGTTTAACAGGGTGTGTGTGGATATGGCTGTCCTACATGTTTACATACCTGCCATGTCAGTGTTATGTTTATGAGGGAACACCCATCTGTAGGGCCATCTGCAGACTGGTCAGAGTGTGGTGCCTTTTGTTTCAGGTGTTACCCACAGAGCATCTATCTGTGAACTGCAGAAGTAAGTGTGAGGATTGCAGTCTGTAGATTGTGACAGCTGTGAGAGTTACTGACTTCATATCCCTCATAGGACATATGGTGCAACAAACCCTGTTACAACAGTAAATGTATGAGGTCATCACAGCAACATGTCAATATTGGCCCTGTGTATGTGTCTCCAGCTACAACCCTGACAACCTTTGTACATATGTCATGCCATAAGGGGTGCATATGTACTGTACACCAAATTACTGACATATCTGATAACAAGCCAGTGAGATATCAGACTGCTACACATGTAATGTATAGTAGGGGTTATATATGATGACATAACCTGATCATTCTGTGGTTGTGTGTACAGTACTGAGGTCTGTGTACTTATGATGACTGTCGGCAGTGTGTGTATTGTTAATATGTACCTTGGCCTGTGTACAGACTGTGGTAGATGTCATTGAGCTTGGTCCTATTCTATCTGATGTTACATGCTGCTCCACTGTATATTACCCTATCGGCTTGCATGTTTTTAGGGCCATACACGCACATGCCCCATACCACAGAGAGGCAGAAGACCACACTATGTAGCGGCCCAGTATATGTAGGGTGAGTGTGTGTGTGGCACATATGAGGTTGGTGTTGAACAGATAGTCCATATACTATAATAATACGCTAGCATGCCATATGTAGCTGTGGCTGTGGATGCACTTACGCACAGGTGTATGTTTCTCTATCTATGTGCAGGTACATGTGCATTCCCCCATAGGAAATGTAGGCCACTGTTAAGCCGGTCTGCCTGTAGCCTGCACAGTACTTTGTTACATGCCTGGCAGCTTAGTGTACGTACCCAGTGAGATGTAATGTCCAGTTACTTGCCAGATGTACTGCTGCCAGGCCACCATAACAGTCATGTATGTCAGACAGAGCAGTGGGATGCTGTACAGATGTATGTCAATATCTAGTGGGTGGTATGTGGCCATGGCACCCCCTTACCAGCGATTATTATATGGCATGACAGACATGGATGTGTGAATGCATAACCTAAGGGAGCAATTGTATACCAGTAGTTATGTGTTATACCAATCTACATGGCTGTTAACATACACATTGAGAAAGACAAAAACACAGGTACCAGATGAACAGCTCAGTCTTTACGTCAGAGCCAACAGTATGTATAAAAAGTCGAAAAAAGGAAAATTCTTTATTGCAAGGACAAAGTGAGCGCTTTCACGACCATTCAGGTTGATTCATCAGACCTGATAAAACATCCCATGCCTTCCTTGATATATATACTTTCAAAGTGACCAATCAGTTAAGACAAACAATTAAATATTTATATCAGATTCACTTCATTTAAAAATAGTAGAAAAAAAACATAAATAGACATAAAACTGTTAAAAACAGTATGCAAGTTCAAATGTGAATACCTATAGAAACATGTAGAAGGGAATTAGTGCTTTAAGGCTCTTGCCTTTAAAAATGGTTTCAAAGCACTTTTGGTAATCCACTGCAAAAGTTTAGAATTTAATTTAATTTCTATTCAGACTGCAGGACTAGAAACATAGTCTGAGTTTTTGCCAATATTGTAAAGTTTTTTATGTGGGCAAGACTAATAGAATGCTCAAAGAACACATTTTAGAACATATGAGGGACATAGTAAACAAAAAGGAGAGTAGTGCCCTAGCTAAACATGTAGAAGCTGAAGGGATGCACCATGTTTTTAATTTTTTAGTTTTAGAAGTTCTGGAAGAAAATATCAGAGGGGGTGACATTAGAAACAGAACAGAAGAGGCTGAGCAAAAATGGATTCTGCAACTAAATGCAGACAGCCCCCCAGGCATTAATGAAACTGTTTCTTTAAAACCATTTTTAAAGGCAAGAGCCTTAAAGCACTAATTCCCTTACATACTATTAACATACACATTGTCAGGATTGGTCCACATGTCTTGCCCTAAGGGGTTTGTCCAGAGTGTATCAGACTGTCCAGATATATTGGCCATTATCTCTGCTGTAGTCCACAGGAGCATTTCGTGCTAGCAGTGGTACTGTACTATGATGTCCTTGGGATGTCTGTCAGTAGCCAATAGCGCACATGTTAAAAGCAGATATGACCTCCGACACACACCATGTCTGTAAAGACAATCCCTATTACAGTAGCAATACTCTACGAAGTTGGGTCTACAGGGGCTGAGGTAGGGCTACACTCCATGTTCAGGATATATGGTGATGCTATATATACATATCCAGATATCTATATAGACATACAGATATACATATCGACATACATAGATGGATATGTATATGTACATAGATATACAAATAAACACCCAGACATATAGAGAGCAATATATGTCTACACATATACAGATAGAGATACATATGCACATAAACGTATGGATATCTACCTATATTTTGACAGTAGTAGGTATATCAGAATAGATATGTATGCAAATATAGTTATTGATATCTACATATATACCAACATAACTAGGGATATATGTACACATAGGATGTGCATACGTATATAGCTATATATACATATATTTATATATACATATACATATATCTATGTATACATATATCTATATATACACATTTATATATGGGAGCGCTACAGAATCCTGAAAGCCCAAAGTCCCGAAGACCATCAGGGGTGAGCTACCTTAAGGTATATGGATGTACATTACCATACAATCCACCTTGGTTAAATGCAGGCCTACTGCCAACTGCCATACTGACTGTTCTGTTTGTCAGTGTGCTTGTGATGGTGTCAGTTGTGCCTTGTTATGTAACAGTTACATCCCATTGTGTCAACTGAGGTCTTTACCCCCTAGGGATTGTCTACAGAGTGTAGATAGAGGCTGCTGAACTATACACCTGCATTACTTACCATTGATTGTTTGGTATCCTGTGGGCCAGTCTGTCTTTACTACTGTACTACTTGATGGCCTTGGCCTGGACAGCAATATTTGTTAACTTTTCCAGACTACTGTATTAGTATAACTGTTCCACAGTTGCATTACTCAGTTTATCTGGATGTCCATGTCTAAACAGCTATATGACATGGCATATACAACTGTAATGGTACACAAAAAAGCTTTCTCATTTATGCACACCTGTGTGTTGTGTTATATCCTTTCATATCTCTGTGGGTATATGTTGCAGGCAATGTATGTCATTTCTATGGGTGCCTCATACAATCTCCAGTTGGTAAGGTGGTAACTGTAGGAACAGTAGCTGCTCCATATTGTGTGCACGTACTGCATATGTAACTTACCGTACATATCTCTGCATGTGTATGTGTAGTTACATATATATATATCTATATATATATATTTATATATATATATATATATATATATAAATATAACAAAGACATTGGTAATCTCCAAACTCTGGACCCTACTCAGTTTGGATTTGTAAAAGGCAGATCATGTCTCCTAAACCTGATTGACTTCTTTGAAGCAGTCACCAAAGCCATAGATGAGGGTAAAATGGTTCACACAGCTTATCTAGATTTCGCCAAGGCTTTTGACACCATCCCCCACTCTGGAATTATAGATAAGCTCACTAAACTAGGTATAAATCCCTATGTCACAAGATGGGTTGCCAACTGGCTCACGGACAGAACCCACACTGTGAAAGTAGCGGATTCCAAATCCGACATCAGACCAGTGACAAGTGGAGTACCACAGGGTTCAGTCCTGGGTCCTCTCCTGTTTGGTATCTACTTCTCTGAAGTGCAGGCCAACACAGAAGGTCTTTGGCTAACAATGTTTGCAGATGACTGCAAACTAGGAGCCATAATCGAAACTCCTAACGATGTGGACAAACTACAAAAGGGCCTCACTGAGACAGATACCTGGTGTCAAAGCCATGGCCTGAAGCTCAATGCCAAAAAGTGTATTGTCATCCCCTTTGGTAAAACTCTGTACCCATGAACTACCACATAGCTGGTAGTCTACTTAATGCCGAAAATGTGATAAGAGACCTTGGGACACAGGTGGACAGTAGTCTCTCCTTTGATAATCACATTGCCACAGTGGTCAGGAAATCCTTCTACATGGCTCATCTCATCACAAAAGGATTCTCATCCAGAAAAAAAGAGGTCATTGTTCCCCTCTACTCATCACTCATTAGACCCATTATAGAGTACAATGCTTCTTTTGGTATGTACCTCACAAGACATCTACAACAACTGGAAAGACCACAGAAATACCTCACAAAGAGGATTACTGGCCTCAAACAGATGCCCTATGCAGACTGTCTCAAAAAACTACAGCTTTACTCCATCCCATATCGCCTACTCAGGGGTGATCTCTGCCTAACATACAAAGCTATGTCAAACCCAGAGCTATTGGACATGCTCCACTTAAAGAAATCCCAATCCCTCCGAGCTACACGCTCTAGGGACCTTAACCTTGTCACCACAATAAACAGAACATGCTGGAGGGATAGATTCCTGTCCCAGAGACTTCCCATACTCTGGAACAGACTACCTATCTATGTCAAACAGAGCTCCACATTAGCACTCTTCAAGAAAAATCTTGATGATTGGATGGGAAATGTGAAATTCACCCCGGGGATCACTTCTGTGGCTCTGCTCGACAGGGGCACAGGAAAATAATTTTCTTGGGTGGCGAAAGCCAGGGTACATTTTTTGGCTAGGCTTGTATGGGCCCTAGGGCCGATAGCCTAGTACCTACCTATGAACCAAATATATATATATATATATATATATATATATATATATATATATATGTGTATGTATATCTGTATATGTATATATGTGTCTGTGTATATGTATCTTAGGGATGCCCATGTAATGTCAGGTCCTGGTTATGAGATCTGCAACACTTGGTAGTGTATTGCAGGGCAGACGTGTAGCTGTGAGGGGAGTATACCTATTCATACAAGATGTATATTTTTTGGGGCCTCCCAACCCCATTAACAGTGCATGTGGACATATATGTTATAGTTATTTTCTCATTGTTATCTACAGATGTATGTCCATATATGTCCAATATATATATATATATTTGCTTACATATATATATATATATATATATATATATATATATATATATATATATATATATAAAACTATGTCCGTATATATCTACACAGATATATATCTGCTTACATATATGTAACTTGCTGTGTATATTTAGACATATAGTTGTAGACATATATATCTATTGATGTAGGCAGTTGCATGTATATATGTTCATATATATTTACATATATGTATATATGTATATATAAAACTACATATATAGATATGTTGTATCTGTTTAGATACTAATATATTTACACACACACATACATCTAAATCTTGGAATACAGTCTCTGTACTGTTGAATGACTGGGCTGGATGATATGTTTTTGAAAACATCAGGGTTATGTATATCTGACGTGGATTAGTGGTTAATCACTTTGGCTGAAGAGTGCAGGGTCTTGGATTCAAGCCTTGCAGAGGCTGTTTATTTTGTTGCTGGGCAGAACACAGGCCGCTGGATACAAAGTGATTAAAGCACTGTAAAGCAGCTTTAAGCGGGTTTGAGCAGGTTTGCATGGAGGTAAGCACTGCTAACTTCCAGTTTCTTATACTCAGTTAGCTTCTAAATTGCTTAACCTCTGTAGGTATAGCTTACCTCCGCGCAAACAGGCTTAAACCCGCTTACTGCTGCTTAAAAGTGCTTACTCCTGCTTACCCCTGCGCAAATTTCTTTAAAAGAAAAGAAAAAGGGGTTGATAGGAAAGTGGTGAAAAAATGGGCACAAAGAGGGAAAGACAGTAGGGAAAATAGACAGGGATGTGCAGGAAGGGTGTAGGAAAGGTCCATAGCATTTTGTCTACAGCAACAGCTGTGCATATACACTGAATTTGGAGGTAGATTTGGACACTCAAACCCCTGGGAGAGGGTGAGGACAACGAAAATAAGTTGTGATGCCAATTAGACTGGATTACATGTGTCCAGTGGACATGTGTGTGAAATGGACAGCTATGTATGGGGCGAGATTTTTTTGTGGGAACAGATTGCCCTTTTTTTTTCAGGTGAGAGTGGGATGTTGGGGAGGGGTAGTAGGTATATTTGGGGAAGTAGGTTGGGTAGGTTAACAGACATGACAAACAAGATGCATGCAGGGGTGGTATATGACACATGTGGGGGTAAACACCTTGATGGGGAGGGGTGTTTGGAAATCGGAAGCCCACAAGCCCTCTAGTGGAAACAGTGGGACTGAGGTCCCCACCCATGGCAGTCACCACTGCACCTTCACAGCCCCAAAGGTGGCTGTGCTGGGGGCTGACCCTCAGAGCCAGGCTGATTCTCTAATCGTGACGCATGGCCCTCAAGCTGATGTAGAAGATCACCAAACTGCTGGTTGATCTCTCTATGCAACATGATTCCGACCTGGCGATGGGTGACAGGTGCCTGTCTGCGCTCACTCCCAGGGGGAGAGCCCCATCCCCTGAGGTGATTCCACCCAAAGGTGGTGCAGGACCAATGGACAGGGAGGTCCTGAGTTGGGCCCCAGACATGCTGGTGCCCGGTTCCATGGTCAGCTGAGGTGGGACAGGTGGGTCTACTGGGACTGGCCTTCCCAAGCGTGCTATAGTGTTTATATTTCATCATCATATGTGGGTTAGTAATAGTCAACACATTCCAGGGTTAGGTATAACAGCATGCATAGATATTCCCATTAACCCAGACACCAGATACAGAACAGTTGCATAGCAAACAGAACACATACATATATGGGATCACAGTGGTAAAAGGAACCGCATGCAGGTACATTGATGGCACCATGCCACCAATGTTGGAATAATTCAATATAGCACATGCATGGGAACCATTAAAATATTTATCAAAAAATTGGACATTATCAGAACATAGGTGTCAGTACATACCAGTTGGGATGGGTATGTTGATTATTGTTGGAGATATGGTGGGGGGGAGAGAAAGATGTCAATTAACAACTAGTATATTCCTGTAGTCCACATTACTTTCCTAGTCAGTGCCGTTATCTGTACCTTACAGGTTTTACTATACTACCCTATAGCCTTAGTTTGGACAGTGATATGGTTGTTGTCATCGTTACACATGAACCGGTTTTACCTGCAGTATACACCTCTTACCTAGTATACCTGTGAAGGGATTGTTTTTAACACTAACTGTTTCTACACATACTCCCAGATTCCAGGCTGATGTTGTGCACATAGCTATCCAACTCTTTCTGCACAAACTCTGGCCATGTGTTGACCACATGCTGGTGTGCTGGGACATAGCTAGAATATTGCCCTCTTCCTCCTTTAATGACCTGACACACACACATACATGCTTTCCTACACTGTTATATTGTGTAGCACAGTGTGGGTGACAGTGATCAGTGATACTTCATTATTCAGAGAAACTGCAACACTCACAATTCCCTAAAATACTAGAATGAACAGTACCAGTACAAGTTATAATGGTCTGTATTTCTCAGCACAGTGTTCGTATCTGACGTACCTGTGGGAGCAATGTTTGTTAGCACTGCCTGACTGTTACCACACAAAGTTCCGGATTACACATTACTATTATGCACATACATCTCTCTCTGTTACTGCACACATTCTGGTCACAGCTTGACAACATGGGAGTGTAGATAGGACATACTTGAAATATTACTCTCCTAGCAGTTTTGGGGGTTGCTACAGTGACAGGTGTGTTTTCATATATGTTTGACAATCACTTGTATTCCCAGTTTGCAGGCTAAACATCTGGGATCATCCCACAGACTTACCAGAGGGACAGGGAGACAGGCAGCAGATATGGGCCCATATACTGGACATTCTGGCCTCACCTGTAAAATTGTGGGTATAATTCTGTATGCAGCCTAATTCCACTCCCAGGATTCAGACCATGGCTGTGTCTGTTACAACTTAAACACTGTCCATCACAGTTGTGTCTGCTATATAGATATTGCTGTATATCTCCTATCTGCTTTCTGTCTTATTAATCTCCTGTGCTTTTGCATTCTGACCTTGTATTACCACACTCTTATACAGATTTCTTAGACAGTTGTATGTTGTAGAACAGTGTGGGTGACAGTGATGTGTAATATCTCATTATTCAGAGCAACTGCATCAGTTGCACTGACATGCAATATCAATGTAAACAGTACCAGTACTGGGTATCATTCTTGTATTTCTGGCACAGTGTTGGTACCTGGCAGACCTTTGGGAGAAATGTTTATCAGCATTACCTGAATGTTCCCACACACAGTACCAGATTCCACATTACTATTATGCACATACATCTCACTCTGTTACTGTACACAGTCTTACCACAGCTTGACAAGTTGGGGTGTAAATGGGACATACGTGGCTTCTTAGTCACATAAGGTATTGGGGAGTTGATAGTGTGCCAGCGTTGTTCTCACAGATGTGCGTCAATCAGTTGTATTTCCTGTTTGCTGCCTATTTGTGTGGGATCACTTTAGTAGACATTCTGGACATATCTGTACAGTTGTGGGGTATGATTCTGTATGCAGACTACTACCACTGGCAGGATTCGAACAGTGTCTGTGTGTGCTAAAAAAAGCAGTTCACATCTCAGTTGCATGTGCTATTCATTTTTTGTTGTCTGCATTTTCCCTATTTACTGTCTATGTGTCTCTCAGTTGTACTAAATGGTCTCTAGGGATTACACTTGTCATATACAGGCATTCCTATACGTTCAATTTTTGGTGCACGGTGTGGGTAACAGTGCTTAATACAACAGTATTATTACATGTTTGCAAATCTACATTACCATATGATACCAGAATATACACATTCAGTCCTGCAGTTAGACCTGTTTTGTCAGGCTATTACACTTTTATTGACACACAAACAGTATGAGACCCTTCCTGCCATATTCTCTAGTGTATGCAGTACTTGCCTTGAACAATACAGGTTTTATACAGGCAATTAATTTACTACCACTTTTAGTTTTATTTCCTATGACAGTAAATGTGTGAGCATTACTGACCTGCCTCGCGTCACAACCTAGCCAGGTGACTGATGTGGGCCTCCTGGCTAGTGGCTCGCTCCATTGCAGCTGTGGGGCACATAAGAGGAATATTTAGCCATACCTATCCATGATATACCTGAGCTGGCAAGTATTACACACATACTGGGGTGATACACACAGCTGGAACATCCCCTGCTGCTCTAGCCTCTTGGAGCCACTCCTCCAAGAGGTCCCCCTTATGCCACTTCAGGTCAGCACAGAGGTGCCTGACCTGCTCACCAGTGGCATTGGTGAGGTCACAGGCCAGATGGTCCCAGACCTCTGCTTTATATCGGGAGCCCTGGTACTGGCCCTGCAGTAGTCTCTGATCATGGCCTTTGACAAGGAGTCCTGCCATGACCTTGGACTCCTGGATGCACCAGCGCTGTGCCCAAAAGCACACACCTTCTCCCCTTACTGCCATGGTGCCTGCAAGGGGAAGCTACAACCAGTTATAAGATGTATTCCCGCCACTTGGGTTTAAATAGGGCCGATTTCCTGCATTTTCCATAATTGGCCAGTTTTGAAAAGGCTAAGCTATGGGAAAACCTGCTTACCTAAGGTTGTCATTGTTTAAAGGGGTATACCACTGGGCACAATGAGTTAGCTGGTCTCCAATTGCTTATGCCTCCTATGCTGGCCTGTGCAATGCTTAGCATTGCTTACATTTGGCTTTGCATTATATTTCCTTTCTGGCATTGATTTCTTATTCATTACATCTTATATATCTGCCTGGTATCCATGATTAATGTGTACATACACTCTATGAGGGCCTTGTGTTTTATTGGGGACTTCAACACTCTATTACAACTACACTTCACTTCTGGGCTTACTGTTGTACTCCAGTTCACATATTTATGTTATGTAGTGGGTTATAGAACATATGACTGTATACTGATTCCTTTTACAGGTTCAGTTTGGTTATACTATGGTGAGGACTTGTTTGCTGATACCTCATTCTTCTGTACTTCTGTGATGGCATGGTGATTAACTGCTGTGACTAGGGTGTATAGGGTCCTGGGTTCGAGACCTGCAGGGCTGTTTATTTTGTTGATGGGCAGAACAAGGGCTGTTGGATACAGAGTGATTAAGGCACTTTTGTGCATTTGTAAGCGGGGTTTGCATGGGTTTGCATGATGGTAAGCACTGCTAACCTACCGTTACATCTGCTTACAGAGAGTTAGCTTTAGAACTGCTTAACCAGTGTAGACATTGCTTACCGCCATGCAAATGGGCTTAAGCCCACTTACTAGTGTTTAAATATGCTTACTACTGCTTATTTGTGCTTAAACCTGCTTACTAGTGCCTTATTCATTATGACACTGACATCTCACATGTGCATTTACTGCAGTACTCCAGTTCATACAAATATGTTATTTAGTGGGTTATGCAGCATAAATATTACTCATAATGTGCTTTGCCATGGAAAATGGAATCTGCTGCAGTGGGACTTGAACCGGAAATGCCTGTTTGTAAGGCAAATGCTCTGCCCACTACACTATTGCTATGCTGCTTCATTTGCATATATCTTCCTTGTTATCTTCTTCAGCCATTTAAGCTGCATTAACCGTAGCTAAGCAATGGGCACACCCACTCACCTACGGTTAGCTTTAATGAGATTTAAAAAAAAAAAAATAAAGGGTTTGTTCATTTTATTTATGTATACTGTTGCTGTTGTACACAAGGGGGACTGTTGTCAGGGATATGCGGACACGTATGAGCTGTCTTGCTCATTTCTTACCCCTTTCTGCAGAACTCTCATAATATACATGCCCCCCTGCACTCTTACACACTCCGTGTAAGACTAGGAGCTCAGGCAGTGCGCCACATTACTATGTATGGCTCACTGCTGTCCTGCTCCTAAACCATCACCTCCATACAGGACTAAGCTAGTCCTGCACAGAGGAATAGTAAATCTGGGGGATGGTTTAAAGCCACAGAGAGCACACCAACAGTGCAAGGTTATAATACCTTCCACACATTTAGGCTAGCTACTTCACAGGCAGGGACTAAAGGTGGAGGTGTCTCTGTTAACATGAAAAATATATTTCAAGGCTGGTCAGACAGGACAATGCACTTGAGCTGCTCCATGTTCAAATCAACATAGGCAAAATTCAATACCATTTCCTTGCAAGCTATAGGTCCCCCTTATGACCCAGGAAACCCCTACCAAATATTTAAATTTAATAAAAAATAAATCGATTAGGGCGCACTGGATCAGGCTGCACAATAAAACTTTTATTAACTTAAAACACAAGTGCTTTCAGTCTGCCACAATGAAAAAGTCCTGCATTGTGGCAGAACGAAAGCGTTTGTGTTTTAAGTTAATAAAAGTTTTATTGTACAGCCTGATCCAGTGTGCCCTAACTGCTTTATTTTTTATTAGTTTTAATTTTGCAGTTATTTCCATTGTTTTCATTGTTTTGGTGGTTCTTTGGAAGTATTTAAATTTATTAGAGCCACTAACCATCCAATCCAACACCATATTCATGGTTGACTTTAATTACTCCACTATTAACTGGGAATCCTACACGATACCAAATACACATGCACAGAGATTCCTGGATTTTGTAAACACAAACTCTCTGGACTAGTCAATACACCAACCAGGGGCGCAACCATACTGGATCTGGTTCTCACTAATATAGGAGATTGCTGCAAACCACCTACTGTAGTGCCTTCCCTGGTAAGGTTATACCATAAAATGGCCTCCTTTAAAGTAAAAATAAACCTGGACCCCCAGCTAAACCTGGAATATTCAGGAACTATTCTAAGGCTAACCTCCTGCTATTAAGTGAGAATCTGGCAAAATTTCAAGCCCCCATAAACCCTGAGAACACTGCTGCCTGTGCTGAACTGTTCAAAGAAACCCTGTACAAGCATGTTAATAGCTGCAGAGAGGCAGCTGTACCCACCAGGAAGAAGTACTGAACTAACTCAAAAAACAAGCCACCATGGTGGAATCACAAAATCAATAGGCTGTATAACAGGAGGAAGAAATTTATAGCAAAAATTAGGACATCCAGCACCCAGCAGGATAAAAGTACTCTCAACAAACTAAACAAACAACTCAGAGGACAAATAAAGTCTACCAAAGCCAAATTTGAGGAAAGTTTGGCCTCCCAGACCAAGGACAACTGCAAAGCATTCTTTAGCTATGAATGCAACCGCAAAGGCAACACACAATTGTGTGCAGAGTTCATTGTAAATGGAGCTACTTATACTGAGTCAGACGATATAGCAAACCTCCTGGCTGAAAAATTCAGCTCCAAGTGTACCCCTCTCTCCCCCTCCACCTTTCCTCAGGAAATATCATCAAATATAACTCCCGCTACTATCACTAGGGAACAGGTCCTTAATGCTCTCTCTAGGACCAAGAACACTACATCAATGGGTCCAGACAATACCCAGGGATGTATTCTAAATAGAATGAAACATGGCCTTTCAGAGCCTCTGGAATTACTATTTAACTGGCTCATGAATGAGAAAGGTAACAGTCATCCCTCTGCACAAAGGTGGGCCATCTACAGACCCTGGAAACTACAGCCCCATAAGTCTCACTGGTTTTATATGTAAAGCCATGGAAAGAATTATCATGGGGATGATCAGCAGAGATATAGTAAACCTCCAGACACTGGACCCACCCCAGTTTGGTTTCATCAGGGGCAGATCATGCCTACTCACCCTGGTGGACTTCTTTGAGAAGGTCACCAAAGCAATAGATGAGGCAATATTGTTCACACTGCCTACCTTGATCTGGCCAAGGCATTTGACACAATACCCCACTCAGGCATTGATGAGAAACTCACGGGGTTAGGTACAAACCTGTATGTCATCCAGTGGATAGCCAACTGGCTCACAGACAGGAAACAAGAAGTTAGAAGTGGGGAGTCTATCTCTGCAAAGAGACCAGTCACAAGTGGAGTCCCTCAAGGATCAGTCCTTGGACCGCTCCATTTTGGCATTTACTTCTCAGACGTCAAGGCCAATGTAAGTGGTTTCTGGCTGACTAAATCTGCACAGATGATTGCAAATTTGGAGCTGTCATTGAATCTCACACTGACACAAATGTTCTCCAGGAGGGGCTGACACAGACAAACAACTGGTGTTAGAGCCACGGACTAAAACTAAATGCCAAGAAATGCATAATAGAATCCTTTGGGAAGTCATCCATCCCTGGTAGCTATCATATTGACAATACACCTCTCAGAGTTGTCCCAGTAGTCAGGGACTTAGGGACACACATTGATAGTAATCTAGCCTTTGACCATCATGTGTCTACAGTGGTGAGGAAATTATTCTGTTGCACTCGAGGCACTCCTTAAAATGGAGAACATTGACATCTGTGCAGTGACAGAGACCTGGTTCAAGGCTCCAGAGAGCACCCCTACATTACCAGGCGATACTTCATACCACACCTTTTGACCACCTAACTTGGACCGAAAAACTAAAGGTGAAGGTGTGTCCATATTCATTAAGGATATCCACACCTCCAGGCTAGTTGCTCAACATAATGCATCTGAGATTATCCAAGTACAACTAACTTTGGGCAAGACCGCAATCTAAATTGTAACTTGCTACAGATCCCCCATCATGCCCCCGGATTTCCACTCCTCATTTCTTGATACACTGGAAAATATTAGGGTACAACCCAACACCCTAACAGTGGGCGATTTAAACTACCCCACCATTAACTGGGAAAACTACTCATGTACCAACTCTTTTGCTTAATGTTTTCTGGAATTCATAAATTCCAATGCCTTGGATCAACGTATCCACACCCCCACCAGGGGCAGTAATATCCTAGACCTGGTCATTGCCAACATGAGCGACCGGTGTTCCACACCAGAGGTCAATTCCTCATTGGTCAGATCGGACCACAAGCTAATCAGCCTAGAAATCCACATCCCGCCCCCACCCCCCACTAGGGAAACCACTGTAAAAAATTTCTCCAAAGCCAACTTCACGCTTCTTAAGACAGAAGTGGCAAACTTCACGACACCCATGCAGACAGACAATAGAGGTATGACTGCTAAATCCTACACAAATACACTTTATAAGCACTTACACGAGTGCATGGATAGTGCTATCCCTAACAGAACCAAGATGCTATCCTCCAAAAAAAGGAAGCCAATCTGGTGGTCCCTTGCCATAAACAAACTCTACAACAGGAGAAAGAAACTGTTGCAAAAAAGAGTAAAATCCCATGACTGGAAGAACTCCCTGGTCAGCCTCAGTAAGAAGCTGAGATCCCTCATAAAACCCTGCAAAGCTAGTTATGAAAACAAAATCGCCACTGATTGTAAAGACAACCCGAAAGCATTCTATAGCTATGTCAAGAATCTCAATGGCAACACTCAGATCTGCTCTGAGTTACAGCATAATGGCACTAAATATACAGAACCAACTGATATTGCCAATATCCTGGCAGATAGGTTCAGTGCTAACTTCAACCCCCACCCCCTAAAGGACTATCTCTATACTGGAAGAATGCAAAGTTCCTGTAATCATGGCTGCATAGGTAAAAACCACACTCTCCAAAGCCAAGAACACAGCATCCATGGGACCTGACAACATCCCAGGCTGCGTTCTACATGAACTACAGAATGAACTGGCACTGCTCCTAAGCACCATGTTCAATCATAGCCTCACCTCAGGCTTTGTGCCCTCTGAATTGCGCACAGTGAATGTTTATTCCACTCCAGAAAGGGGGAGCCACCACGGACCCTGGGAACCACTGCCTCATTAGCCTAATGAGCCTGGTCTGCAAGGCCATGGAATGTATTATCACAGAACTTATAAACAAAGACATTGGTAATCTCCAAACTCTGGACCCCACCCAGTTCAGGTTTGTAAAAGGCAGATCATGTCTCCTAAACCTGATGGACTTCTTTGAAGCAGTCAACAAAGCTGTAGACGAGGGTAAGGTGGTTCACACAGCCTATCTAGATCTCGCCAAGGCTTTTGACACCATCCCCCACTCTGGAATTATAGATAAACTCACTAAACTAGGTATAAATCCCTATGTCACAAGATGGGTTGCCAACTGGCTCACTGACAGAACCCACACTGTGAAAGTAGCAGACTCCAAATTCGACTTCAGACCAGTGACAAGTGGAGTACCACAGGGTTCAGTCCTGGGTCTTCTCCTGTTTTGTATCTACTTTTCTGAAGTACAGGCTAAAACAGAAGGTCTTTGGCTAATGAAGTTCACAGATGACTGCAAACTAGGAGCCATAATTGAAACTCCAAATGATGTGGACATCCTACAAAAGGACCTCACTGAGACAGATGCCTGGTGTCAAAGCCATGGCTTGAAGCTCAGTGCCAAAAAGTGCATTGTCATACCCTTTGGTAAAAACTCTGTACCCATGAGCTACCACATAGGTGGTCATCTACTTAACACCGAAAGTGTGATAAGAGACCTTGGGACACAGGTGAACAGTAGTCTCTCCTTTGATAATCACATTGCCATGCTAGTCAGGAAATCCTTCTATGTGACGCACCTCATCACAAAAGGTTTCTCATCTAGGAAAAAAGAGGTCATTGTTCCCCTCTACTCATCACTCATTAGACCTATTATAGAGTACAATGCCCCTTTTGGTATGTACCTCACAAGACATCTACAGCAACTGGAAAGGCTGCAGAAATACCTCACAAAGAGGATTACCAGCCTCAGACAGATGCCCTATGCAGACCATCTCAAAAAACTCCAGCTTTACTCCATCGCATATCACCTACTCAGAGGCAATCTCTACCTAACATACAAAGCTATATCAAACCCAGAGCTGTTGGACATGCTCCACTTAAAGAGATCCCAATCCCTCCAAACTACACGTTCTATGGACCTAAACCTTGTCACCACAATAAACAGAACATGCTAGAGGGATAGATTCCTGTAACTCCAAAACAAAAGAAGGTTCCACAACGTTGCACCAATGTACTTTTAATAAAAAACAAAGCTTTCAGATGTAAGTCCTTCTTCAGTGTTAATAAAATTCATATACAGATAACATCCCTTTTATACAAAAAAAAAATTAACAATCACGTGACACAGCCTACCTATCACACATATAACTTAATCAAGCCATTAAGAACAGCAATTAATCAGCCTTTTCACTGAATAAAACTTAAAAGAATAGTACAATATGCATACATATGAAACTAAACAATAATGGTGTTTTTCATCCTTATAAAATTCTAGTACATAATGTACCATATACAAAAAATAAAAGAATATATATATATATATATATATATATATATATATAGTATGTACATATAACACATACATACATCACTTTATTTGTTGTTTCTTCTTTAAAATAGGTTTAATGGTGGTTTGCTTATTCAGACCAGATTGCTTGTCAGCTTGCAAATGAATAATCCATTCATATTCTCTGTTATCTAACTTATTTCCCAAATCCCCACGCCTGATATCTGCAGTCAAGATGTCTATTAGACAAAAAGAAAAGAAGTGTGATATAGGAAAACTGAACATAAATCAGAGATTAGAAAGAAAGTGTTAACAAATTCTCTAGCCCAGCATATACATGAAATGGATATATCACGCTTCTTTTCTTTTTTAAAGTGAAAAGGCCGATTAATTGCTGTTCTTAATGGCTTGATTAAGTTATATTTGTGATAGGTAGGCTGTGTCATGTGATTGTTAAGTTTTTTTTTTGTATAAAAGAGATGTTATCTGTATATGAATTTTATTAACACTGAAGAAGGACTTAAGTCTGAAAGCTTTGTTTTTTATTAAAAGTACATTGGTGCAATGTTCTGGAACCTTCTTTTGTTTTGGAGTTTTGTGCTTTTGTTGTTGGTTCCACTTCATCATTGGTTCACTTTGTGACTGCTTGGGATAGATTCCTGTCCCAGAGACTTCCCATACTCTGGAACAAACTACCCTTCTATATCAAACAAAGCTCCTCATTAGCACTCTTCAAGAAAAATCTTGATGATTGGATAGGAAATAGGAAATTCACCCCAGGGATCACCTCTGTGGCTCTGCTCGACAGGAGCACAGGAAAATAATTTTCTTGGGTGGTGAAAGCCAGGGTACCTTTTTGGCTAGGCTTGTATAGGCCCTAGGGTCGATAGCCTAGTACCTACCTATGAACCTATGAACAACTTATAAACAAAAGTATAGCATCTAAGTCCAAGGAAGTCATTGTTGCACTGTATTCGGCATTCGTCAGACCTCTAAAAACTGTATTTTACCTGATTTTGGCCTAGCACTCAAGTGTGGGGTCATTTATTGCACTGTTGTGATTATTTTGCTGCTTGTGTATCTCTGCTACCTTTAAACTACAACAAAAATAAAAAAAAAAATGCTTTTTTCCCACTTTCTGAAAGTTAAGAAAGTTCAGTTACAGATTTGCTGTTCTGAACTGTTTGGAAGTTTCTAGAAGGCCAGTGCTTGCTTGGGCTAAAGGGAAGTCTCTGTGTTCACCAGTGGGAGTGGTTAACACTGAACAGCCTGCCTGTCCCTGGAGGAGTGGTTACTACCTAGAAGCTGTAGTTTTATTGGCCATTTTGGGTCAATTCTAAACTCCTTGATCTCTCTCTCTTAAAACCCTACAACTCTCTTTTTGCGCGGTTTTGTGCACTGAGCAGCGTTGGGCAGCGCCGCCTAAACAGGTTTAAACTATTCCAGGCTCTACAAAGTCTGCTCTTTACTTTTTCCCTTAGAATTGTTCAAACTCTCAAATTAATCACTCTATTCTCTTTCTAAAGCCTTGCACTTGCTCAGCTCTTATAAGGAAACACTAACTAACTAAAGCACTACACCCTCCTTGACTTCTCATAAGTATTAGGCTCCCGATTGGTCCTTCCTGATCAAGTGAAAAATCAGTTCCCTTCCCTAATCTGATCAGTAAAAACACAGTTCCCTATACTAATATGGTATGTCCAAGGGTCAGTTTCAAGGTTACTCTCCAGTCCAGCTGGTGAATCTGGGAATTTTGAGGCAATGTTACAATTGCCTTATGTACACAGACAACCCTCTCCTCCTTCCAACAAACTCTAATACATGTGAGAGATGCAGTTACACAGCCAAACTGGAGGCAGAGCTCTCTCAACCCATGACTGGCACAGTCAGTCAGGAGGAAAAGGTAACCACCCACACCACAAATCCAGTCTCACACAGACCTATTGCATCTGCATACCCAACACATAAATACACAAAAACATACTTGGAGGCTCTAAATAAAAATCTGCCTAAACAGTAAAGACCTCCTAAGCAGATATCCAAGCAACAGCCACCTCTCAACAATGTCCACGAATCACATATCTCACAAAATCAGTGTGCCTCACAGTCACAGCCCTTAAGGCCAAACAACACACCAAATACACTTGTTATAGGGGACTCTATTGTCCGGCACACTGACGTCCCACTCACCAGACTGAACAAGGAGAAGGTCACTGTAAGCTGCCTGCCAGGTGCCAGGATCCGCCACATAATGCAAGCACTCAGGTCACTCCAAAACAAGTACAAGTATGACTCCGTCATTGTCCATGCTGGTGTGAATGACCTGAGACATACCTCCCTGGAATACATGAAAAGAGACATAGAGGAGCTCTCTGACCATGTAGCCCAGGCTGGTATGACCCTGACCTTGAGTAGCATCTTGCCCTCACCAAGAATGATGCCACAGTATAAAGACAAAATGATCAGTTTCAAAAATTGGCTAAAGTATTGGTGCCATTCAAGGGGGATCCAGTGTCTGTCAGCCTGGGATGACATGCTCAACAAGCCACGTTGCTTCGCTAGGGACAGCTTGCACCTGTCACCCTTAGGCTTTCGTATACTGGCCAAGGCTCTTGCCACCCCCATAGTGCCTTTTTTAGGCAAGGCTCAAAGGACAAACCCACCTCCATAGGCAACCCAAGGATAAAAAAACTAAAGGTAATGCTACTCAATGCCAGAAGTCTAAACCTCAAGATGCACACACTCAAGGCTCTCCTCAGTATGCAGAAAATTGATGTCTGTGCAGTAACAGAAACCTGGTTCAAGGCTCCTGAGAGCACCCCAGCACTACCAGGTTATAACTCATACCATGCGTTTCAGCCCCAAAACTCGGACCGAAGCACAAAAGGAGGTGGAGTATCTATATTCATCAAAGAATCCTACACCTCCAGGTTAGTGGCACTGCACGAAGCATCGGAAACCATCCATGTGCAACTAACAGCGGGCAAAACTGCCTTTCAGTTTGTAGCCTGCTACAGAACACCCTCCCTATTACAGGAACCCCACTTGGCATTCCTGAGAACACTGGAGAATATGAAGGTCTCTCCAAACACTATGTTATTGGGTGACTTCAACTACCCAAACATTGACTGATAAAACTACTCAAGCCCAAACACCCTCGCCCAATGGTTCTTTGAATTTATAAACTCTAACGCAATGGAACAACTGGTCACCACTCCCACAAGAGGGAACAACATATTGGACCTGGTCATCACCAACATGGGGACTCTATGTTCCACACCAGAGGTAAACCCCTCATTGGTAAGATCAGACCATAAACAAATTTCCCTGGACATCCATATCCCGTCCCCACCCCCAGCCAAGGAAATCACTGTAAAGAATTTCTCAAAAGCCAACTTTGCACTTTTCAAGACTGAGGTGGAATCCATCAAAGCCCCTGGGCCAGAGGATAATACAGCCCAATCCGCAGAATCCTTTACAAATGCATTTTATGAGCACCTGCAGGAATGCATGGATCGTGCTATCCCAAATAAAACCAAGGCCCACTCCTCCAAAAACAGGAGACTGGTCTGGTGGACCCCAGCCATAAATAAGCTATACAACAGAAAGAGGAAGCTACTACATGACAGAGCAAAATCCCAAAAAGGGAAGGCATCTCTGATCAGTATTAGCAAGAAACTTCAATCCCTCATAAAATCATCAAAGGCCAGTTTCGAAAGAAAAATTGCCCTAGACACTAAAGATAATCACAAGGCCTTCTTTAGTTATGTCAGGAACATGGGCGGAAACTCCCAAATATGCTCTGAATTGTTGCATAATGGTACAAAATATACCGAACCTACAGACATAGCCAACATCCTGGCAGACAGATTCAGTACAAACTCCCCCCCCCCTTCCCCCCCACAGATGCACAGGTGAAAGCTGCCCTCTCCAAAGCAAAAAACACAGCATCTATGGGACCGGACGGTGTCCCAGGCTGTGTCTTACATGAGCTCCAAGAAGAACTGAACCCTCACATTAAGTCACTGTTCAAACTTAGCCTTACTACAGGATATGTACCCAAAGAATGGCGTACAGCTACAGTGGTCCCACTCCACAAAGGTGGTGCCACAATGGACCCCGGAAACTATCGCCCCATAAGCCTGACTAGTCTGGTCTGTAAAGCTATGGAGCATATTATCATGGAACTCATAAACAAAGACATTGGGAGCCTCCAGACACTGGACCCTACCCAATTCGGCTTTGTTAAGGGCAGATCTTGCCTCTTAAACCTAGTTGATTTCTTTGAAACAGTTACCAAAGCCATAGATGAGGGCAAGATAGTCCACACAGCCTATCTGGACCTCGCAAAAGCCTTCGACACAATACCCCACTCGGGCATCATAAATAAGCTTACCAGCTTAAATATCAACCCCTATATCACAAGATGGGTTGCAAACTGGCTCAGAGATAGAAACAACATGGTCAGAATCGCAGGTGCCATGTCCGAATCCAAACAAGTTACAAGTGGCATCCCACAGGGCTCAGTTCTGGGACCTCTCTTGTTCGGTATATACTTTTCTGAGGTTCAGGCTAACACGGAGGGATTATGGCTGGCAAAGTTCACAGATGACTGCAAACTGGGGCCATAATCGAATCTCCAGCTGACACAAGCATCCTCCAAAAGGGTCTCACAGAGACGGATGCTTGGTGCCAGAGCCACGGCCTCAAGCTAAATGCTAAAAAGTGCATAGTCATCCCCTTTGGGAAAAACAATGTGCCCACAAATTACCACATAGGTGGTAATCCATTAAGTACTGAAGAAGTAATTAGAGATTTGGGGACCAACGTAGATAGTAATCTCTCCTTTGATAATCACGTTGCCAAAGTGGTTAGAAAGACCTTCTATATAGCCCACCTTATCACGAAAGGGTTTGCATCTAGATCAAGAGAGGTCATTGTGTCCCTCTACTCGTCACTCATCAGGCCCATAATTTAATACAATGCCCCTTTTGGGATGTACCTTACCCGACACCTGCAGCAACTGGAGACACCCCAAAAGTACCTCACCAAGAGGATCATGGGCTACAAACAGATGTCCTATGCAGCTCGACTAAAGAAACTCCAGCTCTACTCAGTTGCTTACCGCCTACTCAGAGGCAATCTATGCCTGACGTACTAAGCCATGTCAAACCCAGAATTAATGGATATGCTCCACCTCAAAAAATCCAAGTCCCTTAGAGCTACATGCTCCAGGGACCTAAACCTCAGCACAAAAATAAATAGGACATGCTGGAGAGACAGATTCATTTCCCAGAGGCTCCCCTCACTCTGGAATAGAATCCCAATTCATGTTAGACATAGCCCCTCGCTGACCCTCTTCAAGCGAAATCTGGACGCGTGGATGGGAAATCGCAAATTCACCCCTGGGATCTCTTCTATGTCCCTGCTAGACAGAGGCACAGTAAACTAATCTTAAAAGGGTACCTTCTGTGACCTACTTTACAGAGGCACAGTAGACTAATCTAATAGGGAGGCGGAAGCCAAATACACTCTGGCTAGGCTTATAAATGCCCTAGGGCAGATATCCTAGTATCTACCTATGAACCTATGAACCTATGAACCTATCACTGAGTACAATGCCCCATTTGGTATGTACCTAACCAGGCATATCTAACAACTGGAACGTCCACAGAGGTTCCTCACTAAAAGGATACAGGGCATAAGTAAAATGTCCTATGCAGACTGCCTCAAGGCCCTATCCCTGTATTCTATCTCCTACAGGCTTTTGAGGGAGATCTATGGCTGGGATATAGGGCATTTTCAGACCCCAGAGAAAGCAAAAGGAAATTGAAAGTAAGAATACAGGAACATATAAGAGACATAAAGAATGGTAAAATAGAAAGTAATGTTGCAACGCATTTCAAAACAGTTCATAATGCTGATCATTCTTTGTTAAAAGCTTCTGTTTTAGAGCAAGTTTTTATGAAAATTGGTGAAATATGTGATATTAAGGACAAACTTCTTTGTAAAGAATCTGTTTATATTTTAAAGTTCAATACTATGGTACCTGTAGACTTAAATTTAGAGTTTAATTGGAAACAATTACTATGTAATTGAATAATTAATTGATGAATGCTGTTATATAAAGTCTGTGTAAAGCTGTGTGTTTTGTATTACTCCTGGAAGGCTGTAAGCCGAGGCGCTAGAGTTTTGAGTTTTTTATTAAACCTGTGTTTGTGCTGTGGCCAGTTGTGGATTTCTTCTTGCTGCTGTTCTTCAAGTTGTTACATACATTTTCAGACCCCACTCTGATTGACCTCTTGCATATCCACAAAACAAACAGCACCAGAACTACCCATTCTAAAAGATTTAAACCTTGCCTGTGATATAAATAGGACCTGCTGGGGGGAAAGGTATGTATCCCAGAGACTACCCCAATCTATGGAACAGGCTCCCCATCCATGTGAAGCAGAGTTTCTCCCCAACCCAATTAAAGTGCAACTTGGACAATTGGATGGGAAACCAGAAATTCATCTCTGGTTTGGCACTTATGTCTCTAATGGAGACAGGTAACCTGTAAATGGTTCATCTCCTAGGCCCCTGCTTACACTTATCAATGGTATCACAACTTGTCAGAGATTTGGGATGCATGGCTAGGCTTAAAAAGGCCCTTGTAGGCATTACCCTAGTAAACACCTATAACCCTATAAAAGAGGCTGAATGTCACTAAAGCAGGAACAGAAAGTAGAGGAAGGGTAGAACCATAAATGAAGAAAAAAGTAAGTACAAAATGTCCAGATAGTGGAGAAGTTGAGATAACAGTAGGTAGGTAAGGAAGAGATATTAGAGGATGAATGATACAGGTTATTTGGAGGAGCAGTAGAGAGGGCAAAAGAGACAAGGGATAAGAAAGGTGAGAGAGTTGGGCTGATTGATAAGATAGGTAATGGAAGACAGTTTAGGTGAGTTTAGTCAGTATAGTAGCATGAGCATAGCTATGAGGATGTTAGATGTTTGAGGCTGAAATGTGTGGTAATGTCTTGATTTTAAGGTGGGTGGGATGGAGTTCCAGTGCTTATCAACACAGTGTGAGTAAAGTGAGATGCCTGTATTATTATTAGTCCTGGCCAGAAGATATTTTTTTGGGTGAGTGGAGATTCCTAGGATGGCTGTAGTGCTTGAGGAGGTTTTGTAGTAATGGGCAGGTGTCTTGGTTTTGTATTATATTGTGGGTATCAAGCAGTCAGGTGTCAGTGAGCTAATTAGATAGTTCAAGCCAGTGTAGGTGCTTTAGCACTAGGCAATGGAATGAGCAGTTAGGTAAACGTGAAGCAAACTTGGCTATTTAATTGTAGAAAACCTGAAGATTATTTTTTAAGGTGAAGTGAAGATTAGTCAGGGTGAGTACTAGATACAGAAGTGAAGGGAGAAGGTAAAATGTTGCTAAGAAATTCCTAGAGCAGTCAGAAAGAAAAGGTTTGTCTTTGTTGGGTTTTCCTGATAGCCTGAGTGATGTGTTGATCATATTTTAAGTCATCAGTTATTACACCAAGAAATTTTGTGTTTGGCCAAAATTTCCCTAAAATTGTCTGCCCTGAACAATTTGAATATTAAGGAAATAGCTTAAGTTGTCAAGCAGCTGGTATTCATGACTTGAACGTAAGTAAAATAGGATTCTATGGGGAAGTGAACATCTCAGCTGCAGAATCAGCTGGAAAGTCTTGCAATAGTGGAAGTCAAGTGCAATTTCAGACATAGTGATGGTTGTTGCTTAAGTGCAAAGCATGCATTGGTCAAAAAATTTATCAAAAACATGCAAGAATTATGCTTAAACCAAAATATGTGGTTATCCACTGGCCTAGAAGTTCTGATCTTTTTGGCAGTCCAAGCTTTTTTTTTTCTTTAAAAGAAACAAATCTCAAAATATCCTTTACTTGCCTTGAGGGTTGTTTGAAGAGTGAACCTGTTTGTGTGCAGAAAAGTTGCTTGTCCATTAAAGTGGACTTTGTGTTTTCGAATCTGTCTTGTTGCTTAAATGTGTTTGTGTGTGTGTGTGTGTGTGTGTGTGTGTGTGTGTGTGTGTGTGTGTGTGTGTGTGTGTGTGTATATGTGTATATATATATATATATATATATATATATGTATGTATATATATATATATATATATATATATATATATATATATATATAGGGTCTATATTAGATAAATGAAAGTTTATCTAATCGAACGCTGACATCATTGAAAATCCCGGAACTCGAAATCGCAATTTGACACTTCTTCATCTGAAGAAGTCTGAAATTGTAGGACGAAAAACATGGTGATAAAGTTAATGTGTTTTATGTTTTTTGATTGTGGTTTTTGTAACAAAGTTGTCGTTGTACTATTGGCATCTCTCTCTGATCTTTATATTTGATGCAGCAGCTTCACTGTTGTAGTTCTTGGGCACTGGGCTTCCTCTTGTGTGGTTATAGGCACATAGAGGCCATATTTTTTAGGAAAATATACTTAAGGAAGACATATTTAATAGTCTGACATCTTTCTAAGGGATGAATTCCTTTTCAAGATGTGAAAAATACAACTGTTCAATAAGCAATTATTGGATAAATGGACTAAACATATCATTTAAAAGCCTTTCCCTTTGATCAGGAATTCAGAATTTCACATGGAATAGAGATCTATTTGGAAGGCAATGGCTATAGAAACTTAAATTCTGAGGTTTTCTTTCTATTTTTATTCATCCGCAGCAAGTGGCAATGTTGTGTTTAAAGTTTTGAGCAATCACTAACTACCAATACATGTCTTTTGGGGAGAACAGATGAGCTATCATGAATTTTCTGTGATTCAATGCGAATGCATATTGACTACCTGATTTCATCTCTGTAAAGTGGCCATTACAAGTAAAGGTTGCTAGATGACTTTCTAAGCTGTTTGTTATCTAATGACATGGTGCAACAACTTATTTTTGGAATGATGGGATAGCCAAGGGGTGTTTGTGATTTGTGTATGGGTTGGTGGGCTAGCCACTGCATTACAGGAGTTGGATACATCACTGTGAGGATTGTAAGGTGTCTGGTGTGTGACTTGGTACTATGAAGCTAGAAAATACATCTGTGCTTGGGCTAGGCGATATGAACCTTCTCTGTACTACTTTTCTGTATAATAATCCTGGATACCATGCATTTGCACCAGTTATGCTTAATAAATCTATTTTATATTTTTATAAGGTTATGTGAAAAAACAATGGGAATAGCTAATCCAGCTGTCCATGTCCCCATTGGATACACACTGCTTGTCCCATTAATGTGCTCAGCAGAACAAGGTATGTGCCTACTTAGGGTCAGCATTGAGACTGCTGTTCACAAATTCTCAGGGCAGTATATATTTTTTGCCGTATTTTGCTAAACTGACTTGGTAAAAGAAAGGCTTACTCTTGAACCTATGAAAAATAAAGTTAAGAACTAGGCTAGTTGCCATCGTAGAACATTTTAAGCCAAGCCAATTTCCCGCAAAGTTGAGAATTAAACCCTGTACTTTGTGTCTGTGAGGTAAATACCTTAACCATTATATGACCCCCAAACCCAACTACTGAATGATTAGTGTTACTGTTTTTATGTAAGTAACTAGTAAACTGACCTAACATGGTGCAGACCATCCTTTACCACAACTAGGCTCAAAAGCACAAGGGTAAATGCAATAGATACACTGATGTTCAGAGAGCCAATCAACCAACATATTTTTTGAAAGGAGGAAAGAACTTGGAGTACTCAGAGAAGCAACTAGACCCAGGGGAAAAAAAACACTTCAGACACATAGAGCAAAATATCTTTTGGGGAAGAGTTTCTTCCCACTTTATTACCTTATTTTGCTTGTGCTTCTTCTTAAAAGTACTCAATTGTATTATTCTGCTGCAGTTATTACTGCTTGGTAGTAGCCTGCTTAAATTTTAACAGTTATTCTAAGCCTTTTGCTTTAAGCACTTGGGCTTCAGACTAGTTGTTTTACATTAAGAAGGTTTGTGGACTAAATTGTTGTGGCAGGACAGGTAGCTTACATCCTTCTAAGTTGGGAATTGCTGATTGAAGGCTCAGTGTCTGTTATTCTAAAAGTGCATTAGTTCTGGTTTAAGCACTTGGGCTTCAGGCCAGTTATTTTACATTAAGAAGGTTTGTGGTCTGCACTCTTGTGGGAGGAGGAGCTAGATTCTGCCCTTCTGAGCTGGGAATGTCTGGTTAAAGGCTTATTGTGCCTGCTTATTTGATCTGTTTCTTTCTGAAATTTGTGCGCCTTGTTTGCTGTAGCCCAGAAGTTAGTAGTTTATTGGCCATTTTGGGCTAATGTCTTTTTCTTTCATTTTCCTGCTATAAAAACTGCATTTGTGTGGTTTTGCATGCAGGGCAGCGCTGGTTAGCTAGGGTTAAAGTATTCCCGGCTCCACAAAGTCTACTGTTCAATTTTTTCCTTGGAACTAAACAAACTTTCAACTTAAGCACTCAAACCATTCATTTCACAGCCCAGCACTTGCTCAAAACTCATAGCAAGCACTAATTAACCCTAGCACTAGACCCCCTTTACTGTCCAGAAGGAAAAGGCTCTCTATTCGTCCCTACCAGCCAATCAATAAAATAGCTCACTTTACCTATTCAGGCATGTCCAAAGGGCAGTTTCAGGTGTATTCTCCAGCCCAACTGGTGAATCAGGGCATTTTGAGGCAATGTTACTACTGACTCATGTACACAGACAACCCTCTCCTCCTACCACCAAACACTAATATATGCGAGAGATGTAATTATACAGCCAAACTGGAGGCAAAGGTCTCTCAACCCAAGACTGGAACTGACAGTCAAGAGGAGAAGGAAAATACTTGCAACACACCACCAGTCTCACATAGACCTACTAAACCATCACCGGCAAATAACACACATAAATGCACAAAAACATACTCGGAGGCTCTAAATAAAAATCTGCAAAAGCAACAGAGACCTCCAAAGCAGACACCCAGGAAACCTCCACACCCCATCACATACTTCACATATTCAGTGTGCCACACAATCATAGCCCTTGAGGCAAAATAACATACCCAACACACTAGTAATAGGTGACTCTATAGTCAGGCACACTGATGTCCCACTAACTAGGCTGGACAAGGAGAAGTTTACAGTTAGCTGCCTGTTGGGCGCCAGGATCCGCCACATAACACAAGCACTCTGGTCGCTCCAGAACAAGTACAAATACGACTCTGTCATTGTCCATGAAACAAAACACAGGCTCCGATCTATCTTGAACCACTCACTGCAGTTTATTGTAAAGCGCTTTCTGTCAACACTAATGGAAAACTTCTTCAGACAACAAGGTACAACAAAGCACTCCTTTTAAAACTAAAGGGCGGCAACATTAACAATCAACTCATTACCCTAATTACTCAAAGAATCAATCAATTAGAAAACATAAAAATCCTGTTACAGACTTGACACTCAAGAAAAATTCTGAATAGAAAATGTTAAACCAAAATTATACTTTTCTTACTAAAGCAGCAATGTTATTAATGCAGCAATCTTGTTAAAAATGCTCATATATACTACTGTATATAACAATAATGAATAAATAAATAAATAAATAAGTAAACACTTTAAAATGGACATTGTGTTCCTGTGCAAAACAAGGCAAAAATTACCAAACAACTGTAACTGCCTAAAAGACTGTGTGTGTCAAAGAAAAGTTGAATAGAAAGTGTCCACCTAAAACATCTTGACGAAAAAAATGTATATGTGTGTGTATGTCTATGTTAAATGTACAAGAAACTGTTAGTAAGTATAATACATTACGATACACATTTCAACTAACGTAGATGACTAATAATATAAACAGTATTGTTAAGAACAATTAAAACAGTGTTGTTAAAAATGATTTTCTTATAAAAAACAAGTCACCTGAGTAAACTTCTTAACTTAAGGATGCATGCTAAAGAGGTGACTTCATTTAAGCCAGGTAGAGTATATGAATTTAACCTAAGTTGCCAAACCAATTCATGTTTCTCCAATATCAATTGGTAAGGTCCACCCTTTCCATCTAACGCTACCTGGTCTATAACTTTGAACAAAAATGAACGAGAGGGGTGCTCACTACAGTGTCTAGCCAGAGTGTTAGTGGTGCTTTTTTTCTTAATGTGGTAAACGTGTTCGTAAATCCTATCCTTTAGCTTTCTGTCCGTTTTTCCTACGTAAAATGCTGAACACATCTGACAGGAAGCTAAGTGCACCACAGATTTGGAATTACAGTTGTACCTACCTCTGGCTTTATATTCATGCTGGTTTACTGTGAAACTAAACCCTGTAGCAATGTACCTACAATAGATGCACGCTTCACATTTATAAGTTCCTTTGGTCCTCAAAGGCTTCAGACTATTGTTTTCTATAATGTTTTTCAGGTTTCCACCCTTCTTAAAAATAATGACCGGGTAGTCACCTAATTTCTCTATTGTGTCCCTTTCAAAGGTCAACAAAAAACAATTCATTTTGAAAATGTTCTTAATTAAGTTTACCTCCAAACAAAAGGGTGTAATGAAACTCCTCTTAAAACTCACTATTTCCTTAACCGTGGAACATTTCTCTGGTGGAGTAATGCTAGTCTTAGTTAGGGCCAAACCATCCGACCTTTCTCCCACGTTCAAATCTGTTACATCAGTAATACGTTCCCTCTTAGTGAGAACTGGACTGAAAGAACCTGCCAACCTTTTGATGCGGACTTCACTTACTAGCTCATCAATCATCTTCCCTGGGTAACCTCGACTCATGAACATATGTTTCAACAAGGTACATTCATCTTCAAAGGCAGTATCCTCAGTTGTCATCCTAGCAGCTCTTACCAGCTGTCCTTTGAGGACAGACCTTTTCTGATGGAACGGGTGACAACTGGAATAGTGCAACAATGTGTTTGAGTACGTAGGCTTTTTGTATATTTTAGCCAAGTTCCCTTCACCTACAGGATCCCTCTTTAATTCTACATCTAAATAGTTAATGATGTTCTCTCCATAGGTGAAGGTGAATTTCAAAAAAGGGGTACTATTGTTCAAAGTTTCCACAAATAGTCATGCGTCATCCGCACTCCCCTCAGACATGATAAAAATATCATCCAGAAACCTGTTTTAAAGTTTTACCTTCTCGTAATGTTCTTGAAAATAAACTCACTTTCCCATTGAGCTAGGAACAGGTTGGTGTAGCTCGTCCCACATGGTGAACCCATAGCTACACCTACCACTTGTTTGTATATGTTGTCATTAAAACTAACAAAGTTATTGTTTAAGATAATATCTAGTAACTCCTGGATTAACCTTATCTCATTACTCTCAGCCTCATAAAATAACAATTTCTTGGTAATGTATTCAATTCCTACCTCATGAGGGACAGAAAAGTAAAGATCAACAACATCTATTTTTAAGAAAAAAATGTTCTTATGATAAAAAAAAATTCTCTAAACTTTTCAAAAAGGCCCAGGAGTCTTTGCAAATTTGTTCTTCTCTGGCTACATACTTTTTTAACAAGTGGTCTACATATTTAGAACATGCACAAGTAATGGATGACCTTGCATTCACTAAAGCTCTCATCGGGGGATCATTGACATTTTTATGGAGCTTAGGTAATCCAAACAGGGTTGGTATTCTTGGTTTCAAAACCACTAAATAATTGTACACCTCAACACTGATCAAACCTTCAATCAGTAAGTCTCTAAAAAAGGAAAAAACTCTGTTGTGTGCAGTGTTTATTTCATTGAAACTAGATTTTACATAAATCTCACTTTCCAACACTCCCAACATTCTAGTCTCATAGTCATCATTGTTCATAATCACCAGTCCACCGCCTTTGTCTGGTTTCAAAATTCGGACTGGTAAAGATTTAACGGAGCTGAGGGCTTCAGCCTCGTTTTTGGTAATGTTCACTGTGTCATGTTTCTTAACACCCTTGTGTAAGTTTCTTAAATCGAATTCGCACATATGTTCAAACAAAGATAAGGAAGAACAAATAGGTGGGTTGTAAGTACTAGCCACCCTTAAAGGACCAACATCAACAACTTTGTCACCAAATATTAGAGCCAAGTTCAGCTTCGGAATGTAGTTTTAAGTCTATCAGAACCCCTGACAAATTAAAATGGTCAGCGGGTACAAAAGTCAACCCCTTACTGAAAAGCTCACACAGTTCAAGGTCGAAGGTAAAACTAGCAAAATTGTACACTTTAAAGTCACCACTTCAGTTCAACAACACAACTGGATCACTGGTTACCTGTTGAATTTGTGGTTCTCTTTTCTGCCCCTCATGTTGTACCTCCGTCGGTGGTTTTGGCCTCGGTTGGAAAAAGAATTATTCAGTTCATTACCATTAAACTGGCCACTACTGGCTCTATTGTTGACTGGGTGGCTTTCTGTGATATTGTCACTCCAATTACCTTCAAAGAAATCAAGATTGTTAACCCCTGGACCTACCCCTATGGGCAGCTTAACAACAGAATCGGTGTCCATGCTGTTATGGTTAACATTCTGAGTAATTGGGTAACCGAAAATATTTGTACCCTGAGAAGGTGGTGGTTTCAGGTAAGCCACCCCGTTCTTATAGTCACTTATGTCTCTCCTTAACTTTTTTAATTTCACTTCAGCAGTTTTACTCAACTGTTGTTCAATTGAGGAAAACACCCTCTTATAGTCGTGGTGGTACCTTACAAAATCAGGGTCTGTTTTTATGGCCTGGTTCAACTCTGTAATATCTTTAGATAAGCAGTCTATGGTAATAGAATAATGCTTGCACATAGTATCCATTAGCACAATACCATGTTTGTTAAAAAGGTCTATCAACTCGTTGTAAAAGTCAGTCCCCGCTTCCAAACCTGAAGGGTACTGTCAAGACCGTAAACCCTTTGGAACTACACATTGTTTTTTACATTCGTCAAAATACTTGATTTCCAGTTGTAATTTCTTTAGCTTAAACATTTTTCAATCAATTTCTTCTAATTTAACTGCCAATGACTCACCTCCTTCAGCTGGGCGTTCACCAAGCACATCAGTACTGTTACCTCCAAAAACCGGCTGTGCTTTTAACCACTCGGAAACATTAGGAAGCCCAATAAGCCCCAAGGAGGAATTGGTTGTAGTTTTAAAACATCCAACAAGTTCGTCAGTGCTATTAATCCCAGCAGGAATGATGTGTTAGATCTGTTTAATCCCACTCCACAACTTATGTTGTTTTGACATAAGTTATGGCTAGGCTTGTATAGGCCCTAGGGCTGATAGCCTAGTACCAACCTATGAACCTTGAGAACTCGAACCATTTGAAAGCCCTCTTGTAGTGTTCAAAGCTGCAGGGACTTTTGGTCTTACTACAGCGCCTGGTTGAGATAAATTGTCCATGCGCAAAGATAGGGTATCAAGCCTTTCATTCATAAGGTGCAGTAGTTGGGTCAGGTTACCAATGTCATTTGTACCAGCAACCGAATTTGTTGATGACTGGAACGGAAACTCCATGGAAGTGTCCAAGCTATTATCAGTAGCCATGATGCCAAAAACTTGTAAACTTGTTTGGAGGCAAACTTAAATAAATAAATAAATAATTAGTAAGAAAAGTATAATTTTGGTTTAACATTTTCTATTCAGAATTTTTCTTGATTGTCAAGTCTGTAACAGGATTTTTATGTTTTCTAATTGATTGATTCTTTGAGTAATTAGGGTAATGAGTTGATTGTTAATGTTGCCGCCCTTTTAGTTTTAAAAGAAGTGCTTTGTTGTACCTTGTTGTCTGAAGAAATTTTCCATTAGTGTTGACGAAAAGCACTTTACAATAAACTGCAGTGAGTGGTTCAAGTTAGATCGGAGCCTTTGTTTTGTTTCATTTTCTCAAGCTTCTTTGTCATTTTTCTGTCAATGTCCATGTTGGTGTGAATGACCTGAGACATACCTCCCTGGACTACATGAAAAGAGACATGTAAGAGCTCTCTGATCACGTAGCCCAGGCCGGTATTACCCTGAGAACCATCCTGCCCTCACCAAGAATGATGCCACAGTATAAAGAAAAAATGATCAATTTCAACAATTGGCAAAGTTTCTGATGTCATTCAAAGGGGATCCAGTATCTGTCCACCTGGGATGACATGCTCGACAAGCCATGTTGCTTCCCAAGAGATGGCTTGCACCTGTCACTCTTAGGCTTTCCAATAATGGCCAAGGCTTTTGCCGCCCCCATAGTGCCTTTTTTAGGCAAGGCTCAAAAGACAAACCCACCACCATAAATAGCACAAGTAACCAAAAACTGAGGGTAATGCTACTCAATGCCAGAAGTCTAAACCTCAAAATGCATGCACTCGAGGCACTCCTCAGTATGGAGAACATCGTTATCTGTGCAGTAACAGAAACCTGGTTTAAGGCTCCAGAGAGCACCCCGGCACTACCAGGCTATAACTCATACCATACTTTTCGGCCACAGAACCTGGACCGAAACACAAAAGGCAGGGGTGTATCCATATTTATCAAGGATGCCCACAATTCCAAGTTAGTGGCACAGCACAATGCCTCAGACATCATCCATGTGCAACTAATAATAGGCAAAACTGCAATTCAAATTGTAGCTTGCTGCAGATCACCCACCATGACCCAGGTCCCCCATTCCACATTTCTGGAGACACTGGAAAATATGAAGGTCCTACCAAATGCCCTAATATTGGGTGATTTCAATTACCCAAACATTAACCTGGAGAACTACTCAAGTACTAACTCCCTTGCCTAACGCTTCCTAGAATTTATAAACTTAAATGCCCTGGATCAACTGGTCAACACCCTCACCAGAGGTGACAACATATTGGACCTGGTCATCACCAACATGGGCGACCTGTGTTCTACACTGGAGGTCAACCCCTCGCTGGTTAGATCAGATCATAGACTAATCACTCTGGATATCCACATTCCACCCCCACCCTCAATCAAGGAAACCACTGTGAAAAACTTTTCAAAAACAAACTTCACGTTACTTAAGACCGAGGTGGAAAGGTTCACAGCCCCCATGCTAAAGGACAATGTTGTACAAGCTGCTGAATCCCTTACAAAGGCAAATTCCAAAATACCACTGTCGCTTGAACAATATAGCAGCCAGACTGTGTTGAATACTCTATGAGCACCTGCAAGAATGCATGAATCGTGCTATCCCAAGCAAAACCAAGACTCACTTCTCCAAGAAAAGGAAACCAGTCTGATGGACCCCTGCCATAAACAAGCTATACAATAGAAGGAGGAAACTAGTTCAGAAAAGAGTAAAATCCCAAGAAGGAAAGACATCCCTGATCAGTATCAGCAAGAAACTATGATCCCTCATAAAATCATTTAAGGCTAGCTTCGAAAGAAAAATTGCCAAGGACTCCAAAGATAACCACAAAGCAATCTTTAGCTATGTCAAGAACCTAAGTGGAAACTCTCAGATCTGCTCTGAGTTAGTGCAGAATGGCACAAAATACACGGAACCGACTGATATTGCCAACATTCTGTCAGACAGGTTTAGTGCAAACTTCACCCCCCTCTCACCCCCTAAAGGGCCCATAACCATACCAGAAGAATATAGAGCCCAGCAATCACTGATACACAGGTTAAAACAGTCCTATCCAAAGCCAAAAATACAGCTTCAATGGGACCAGACAGTGTCCCAGGCTGTGTCTTACACAAGCTCCAAAATGAACTAACCTCTCACCTAAACACACTGTTCAAACTCAGCCTCTCTATAGGCTATGTACTCATAGAGTGACGCACAGCTACAGTTATCCTGCTCCACAAAGGTGGAGCCACAACGGACCCCAGGAACTATTGCCCTATAAGCCTGACTAGCCTGGTCTGCAGGGCTATGGAGCTCATCATCATGGAACTCATTAACAGAGACATTGGGAACCTCCAAACATTGGACCCTATCCAATTTGGCTTTGTTAAGGGCAGATCATGCCTCATAAACCTGGTGGACTTCTTTGAGACAGTTACCAAGGCTTTAGACAAGGGAAAGGAGGTCCACACAGCCTACCTAGACCTCGCAAAGTCTTTAGACACCCTTCCCCATTCTGGTATTATAGACAAGCTCACTAGCCTGAACATAAATCCCTACATCATGAGGTGGGTTGCCAGTTGGCTCATGGATAGAACCCACACGGTGAAAGTTGCAGGCTCTAGGTCCGACTAAACTGGTTACAAGTGGCATCCCCTAGGGCTCAGTCCTGGGACCCCTCCTGTTCGGTATATACATCTCAGAGGTACAGGCAAGCACAGGAGGACTATGGCTGACCAAGTTCGCAGACAACTGCAAACTGGGGGCCATAAGTGACTCTCTGGATGATACAGACATCCTCCAGAAGAGTCTCACTGAGATGGATACCTGGTGTCAAAATCATGGCCTCAAGCTAAATGCCAAAAAGTGCATAGTCATCCCCTTTGGAAAAAACAAAGTACCCGCAAACTATCACATACGTGGCAGTCCCCTAAATACAGAAAATGTAATAAGGGATCTGGGGACCTAAGTAGATAGTAATCTCTCCTTTGTTAATCATATTGCCAAGGTGGTTAGAAAATCCTTCTATGTGGCCCAGCTAATTACAAAAGGGTTCGCATCTAGAACAAAAGAGGTTATTGTGCCCCTCTAATCATCACTCATCAGTCCCATCATAGAGTACAATGCCCCATTTGGGTGTACCTTACAAGACACCTGCAACAGCTGGAAGGACCACAGAAGTACCTCACCAAGAGGATTACTGGCCTCAAACAGATGCCCTATGCAGCCCGACTGAAGAAACTCCAGCTGTACTTGGTTGTATACCGCTTATCCAGAAGCGATCTCTGTCTGACATACAAGGCCATTTCCAACCCAGAATTGATGGACATACTGCACCTAAAAAAAAAAACAAATCCCCAAGAGCCACACGGTCTAGGGATCTAAACCTCACCACAACAATAAATAGGACATGCTGGAGGGATAGATTCATGTCCCAGAGACTCCCCATGCTTTGGAACAGGATTTCAATCTGCATTAGGCAGAGACCCTCACTAACACTCTTCAAGAGACACCTTGACGAGTGGATGGGAAACAGAAAATTTACCCTGGAGATCACTGCAGTGGCTCTGCTGGACAGAGGCACAGGGAACTAATGGCTCTGCTGGACAGAGGCACAGGGAAGTAATCTAAGGGGGTGGTGAAAGCCAGCACATTCTGGCTAGGCTTATAGATGCCCTTGGGTAGATAGCCTAGTACTTACCCATGAACCTATGAGATTAGGCTTATGCCCAACACTTCGAAAATGACTAAGAAACATTGATCATTGCTTACTGCTCATTGCCATAGTGATGCTAAGTTTTAGTTGGTCACTAAACGTGATATTTTATTTTAGCTACTGAATCACTGGTGTTTCCATTTCTGTAACAAGAAGACTCTAATGCATACCTTACAAAGTAGTAAAATGCTTTACTCTACCTTTTGACTGAGAAACTGTAGTCATTTAACCTCATTAATCACTATATTAAAGGTATTTCTGTTTTTATGGTCAGTAAACTGACAGCATGGTGCATTTCACAATCTAACTAAGGCAGTTTTCTTTTCAATCTGAAAAGCTATGGAGATCTTAATTTGAACACACTTTCTGCACCATTAATTCCATACAACTACCATTTCTTCAGTTTAGTCAGCTTACTTAAAGCATCACATGTGTAAATTGCAGCAGCATGAATTACAGTTTAGATTTTAATTGATGGAAGGATTTGTGTATGTAAAACTGCATAGTCTAATATTGTACAATTTGGTTTTGAAGGCCGATTTGCTGTTTTTGAAGACTATTCCATTAAAGAACATTTTATTTACATGCTGTAAATGTCTTTTCTCATATATTCTACAATGATAAGAACAAAAGCCCATCTTTATCCAGGTCTTAATGAGAATATTTCTATAAAATGTATGTTAAAACTGTTAGCTCTTCAAAGATGAAAGCGTAATGCCAATAAGGCATTAGCTATTTAGATATGTTTTGGTATTATTATTTTTAGGTTTAGATGTTGACTGCATTTTTATGGCACTTTTTATGATTTTCTTACCCTTGTAACTTTTATGAGATATGATTTTTTAGGGTAGGGAAATGTTCTAATTTTTGTCTGGTTGTTTAGTATATATTTTTGGTTTACCAAAGTGTATGGTAAACAAATTAAATTAATTTATTTTATTTATGTTCTTAAGTAATGAACTATTTAGTATTATCATTTTCATTTTTTTCTTGAGCTTCGTATTTATATTTAAAATATATTTTAAATATACTTAAAATATATAAAAAATCTAAGTATTGAAATATGGATACATTTTTAAACATTAATATTTATTGTGCATATTTTATTGTTCCCTATAATTGCCTAACATTCTGGAGTATGTACTAAGGATATCTGTAATGGTATGATATCTTTTTAAATAGTTAATTAAGGTTAGTTAATTGATGTTCATTTCCTTTAAAAAGTGGCTTAATTGATTTGCATTTGTTTGTCTGAAGAAGGCAGGGTAAGAACCCTGCCGAAAGCGCTTACTTAAATAAATTTGCCTTTTGGAGTTTTGCCGGCTTTTATTGATTCTCGCCCGCTTTTATTTTATAAGTCTTAGTGTATGTTTTTTTCGTGTTATATTCTAGAATGGTTATTTTAGCAAAAAAAAAAATCACTTTTTTTCAATGGTTTACTATGATTTTACCTTTTTACCAATATATTTAATTGCATTATTTACTTATCAAGAATGCCCAGCTGAGAGGCCTGACTTTCAGTGAAGTCCCGAAGCCTTGAAAGTCAATAAAAAGTAACAAACAGTAATATATGCAACAATCATGCATGCTGAGTTACAGTTTGGGAAAGAACAATTAGAACTGAATTGCAATGTATACTATATGGAATATAATGAATGAGCATTGTATAAAACTTGTATAGAAAGTTAAATTGAAAAACCTAAAATAACATCTAAATCAGTATTGTTCTCTTTGATGTTATGGGGTAGCATTGCAAGGACACACTGTGAGTGCTGAAAAGAGCAGTTGGATGAAATGTCAAAGACTGAAGCAAAACTGATTTCATGAACTTTAGTTAAGCCCTGACATAGGAGTGGGGTCCATCCCTATCAAGGTATGTAAAGCTTAAGCCTTTTGAAAAATTTAATCAATTCAGAAGCACATTAGTGGAAAGCTTTTATAAAAAAATGAAGGTGAGATGTGAACTGTCATAAGAAGAATATGATAATACTGAGTAATATTACTTGACACCATATTTGTAGGTTCTGCTTATTTGATGATCTTTTAAAAAGCTTTGCAGGGTTTCATTTCAACAGTGCATGTTCTGATGTAACAGTTTGAGGGGCTTCCTCTCAGCAACACATTTCTGGTATATGGCATGGTGTTCATAGTTTAAGTAGAATTATATAGGAAATTTGGGATTACCAGATCTGTTTTGTTCTTTTGCCTTGTTCACTAGATGCCCCCAACCATGATTCTTTAAACTGACATGTGGAGTGTCCTCATGGAATGATGTGTTAGGGTTAAGCATTTTGAGTGTGAAACTATAACCAGTGAAAACTGGGTGGCCAACAAGAATGGACATTTGCTTATCAGAAGTGAATTTGGTAATTCTGTTGTAAGTTTGCTTAAATATGTGTTGAAGACTAGATGAAATCTCATTAGGATAATTACATGAGTACAAAAGGGAATGGCTGTTGCAATTCTCTTTTAATTACTGGGGTAGTGTATTGATCACAATGGACCATTTGCAAGCACGGCCTGGGTATTTAGAGTTTGTTAATTTTTCATGCTCTTTTAATAACATTTTACATGATTATCAAAGCTCTGTTTTTCTAGAATGGATCCTAAGAGTTTTTTGCAGACCATACCCCATTCAGTTACATCTGAGTCCTGGGGGGAGTAAGACAGACCTATCATGATCATTAGCACTTTAAAGGAGGGTAGAGGGAGTATTGATATTACTTGTTTTTAGGGAGAATGATTGATGTGTTCTTTGTCATTCATTTACAGTCACCTAGCTCTCAACCAGTCTTGAAGGGGAAACAATGTTGTAATGCAGAGATGATAAAGTTCGGTTGAAGAATCCACTCCATTCATTCAGCTTCTGATTAATGTATTAATTTAACTGTTCTACATTGGTTGAGCACTTCATTCCATATAAAGAAAAAGGGAGGGTTACTACTGAACCTTGTGTCATGCCTATATTAATTGGCAGGAATGGATGTATTTGGCTGTTCTATCTAAAAGCATGTTTTCAATGTGATAATCGCAACCACCATGTGACACCAAGTGTGAAACTCAGATTGCCAAGGAGATCCAAAAGACTTCTGTAGCATTCATTCACAAACTTTGTAAATTGAAAATTCAAATGCAAAAGTTGTATCAAATAACAAACAAGGGCCAGGAATGCATGTGTTAATGTCATGACGGTTTTAAAATGATGTTGCATGTGGGAGATTAACTTAGGTGGTGAGGGGGTGAATTAAGTAATCCAGTATATTATTTTCCTAATATGTTGGGAAAAGAGCATTTTAGGTCCCCCTTATTGCTGAGGTGATGTTTGTCATCTTTGTAAAGGTATGCAGTGGGCACATGCTTCTAGTATGATGGGAGTCTGCCATCCATTATGGATCTGTTGAAGGGCACTACGAATGGCTAAGAGAGGGTATGAGCAGCAGTTTTTACAGTGCTCTCTGGGAAAGCTGCCAATGGATTTTAGTTTTTGAAGACACTGAGCACCTGTTATACAGCTGTAAGGGAGGTACAAGTAAGGTTGTAATGGAAGTGATTCTCATCTTCTCCAGTGGGATTAACATCTTTGAGATTGGGACAGGACAGTGGAAATAATAGATGAAATGGTCAGTACTGCATATCACCGCCCAAAAGAGCAGGATATGGCAATGGAGTTTGGAAATGATCAGAATGGAAAAGCTGAATGACTGACATCCAGAGGTGCTTTTTAATTTTTCCTGAAGTCCTTGCATGATTTTGCATTCTTTACTGAGTGAGGTGGGGGTTCCCAAAGTTTTGGGGCAATGATAGAGAAGCTAAAGTCAGTAGTAATGAGTTTAATTTGTAAAGTCTGAAAAATGAGAGAGGTGGAGTTTGAGTGTGTGTAGGCTATTCTGTTAGGAGATTATTAGCAAAATGGTTAAATGATGACTCTTTAGTTTGTAGAGAAGGGAGACAGAGTAATTCAACACACTTTAACAAAATGCATTTATGTTTAATTTGGAGGTGAGAACAGTTCTTTGCTGGAAGGGAGAGTGTTATCTGGAAATTTTGTTTGCTCTTGACTTGCCGAGTGTAAGGCCAAGTATCCAGTAGAATACTTTCTTGACAAGGCTTGTCAAATGCATTTTCAGAGTAAAGAGTTGGGCAAAACCATAAAGCTGAGTGCGTAGAAAACTTGCAAGATGCAAGTGTCAGTCAATATTTAAACCATCCAATATTACAACACAGGCTGCAGGTAAAAGAGTTTAGCAAAGGAATTTTATCTTTTGAGATGTTTACTTTCTGTGGGGTATCAGACTCAAGAATCAGAATTAATGTTCTCTTCCATTACTCCTTGACCTGCTTTTCATCTATTTTATTCTTTATGCACATCCTCAGTGTTTAGAACAGCAGGCTGTAATAAATGTTTTTTGAGTGCTACGATGCAAGGCTTATAGAAGAATAATCAACTGTCTCCCATATGCACCTTGTGGTTGCATCTTTCAGTACTGTGGACCATTTTTAGGATTTGCAACTTCATCTAAATACCAATAGAAGGGTCAATGACAATATTAGTCATAGGTCCTGGGTTACTTGTTACCTGATAGGATTGTTTATACTAAGCAGTAGATTATTAATGTCGAGTAAAGCTTGATAATGATAGATTCCCCTTCCTTCATTTCCTAATCCTAATTTTAAAAGTGGAAAACGTAAGGCAGTCACAGATTTAATTTAGACTTAGAAAATGTGTTCGGCAATGAATTATTTTGGGCTTTAGGTATCATCATTGGTCCAGACAAGTGTTTAACTGTTATTATTCATTTCTTGGATACGAAAATGTTGAAATACTTAGTAAGTTCAGAAGCTTAATGGTCTTTAATCCAGTTGGACAGCAAATCTGTTTTCATGACTGGTAATCAAGTAGCATTTTCCTTTTGCTAGATGGACATTCTAGTGTTGTAGAGTAGGTTTGCAATTTGACTGTGATATTAAATGCTAAAATGTGTCAATAGTCCAGCAATAAAATGTCTCTCTAAATCAAAAGTATTGTTATGGAACAAGACCAACTTATTAAAATATATATTAATTTCAGTTTATTAATGATGCTATAATATGATTGTTAAAAAGCAAATATAATTTGTATGCAGGGCTGGGAAAAATACAGCTTCATAAGCCACAGTATTGCTGTCTTTTAAACTGCATTCTTTCAGTATGTGATAAGAGAGAATAGTACGTGTTGCTTGAAGTGAGGCATGTAGTTATTACAAAAAGGAATTTGTTAGCCTGACTCCTCCAGGCTAAGAGTACATTGTTGCTAGAGCGGGTTTGAAACATCCAAGGTCAGAAACAAGACCCTTTGGAAGCAGGTGAATCATGTATAGCAAGGTGTTCACATGAACTCTAAGGCGAAAATCATGATGGATGAGGACATTTGCAAAGTTTTCTATAGGACACAGTCATTATAACGTCATGAAATTGCATGAGCAGTTTGATAAGAAAATGTATAAAATTACAGGTTTTGTATGTAAAGTGAGAATGCATCATTAAGAATTATGAAGACTAACTCCCAGTGCTGTAAGAATAAAATTTCTGTTTGCACATCCTGAAGTGTTGTTCCTGACTAGAGGCATACAAGGTAAATTCTTAATGTTATTTATTTATGTCTATAACAATTTGGTGCCGTGATACGGATCTGAACCTTGGTATTGCTGGAGGGCAGTTTTGGCCAATCACATATTTTCTGTAAATTCCACACTGCTTTGTATGGAATAGTCAGAGACACAGATGTGCAGCTATTCAGGCTGTGCAAACCTTCCCTTGGCAGGGGAAATTGTTTTGTAAGGAAAAAGGGTTGGTTTGTGTTTTTTTTTCTCTCTTTTAGACAATTTTAGTAAAATGTAGAATAAGTGCATGACTGTGTTTGTAGAATAAGTGAGTAACTGTGTTTGTAGTATAAGTGCATGACTGTGTTTTTGTTTGACTGTGTGGTTATAAGATAAACAAGAAATAGTGGGAGGACCCCACAGTAAATGAGTATAGTAAATGTATGTACACATACAGTAAAGGACAAATTAACACAAGGAGGCACCTTGTGTCAAAGGTGGTACCCTCAGAATTGAAAGGTAAGAAGTATGAGAGATGTTTTTATTCTGTCAATGTATGAATGTATGAGAGAAAGAAAAGAAAAAGTTAAAAGCTAAAAATAAAGTTAAAACAAGTTCATGAGCCCACTGCATGATTGGGACATAGGCTATACAACAAGTTCATGAGCCCATAGCATGATTGAGACTTAGACTATATACTGTTAAAAAAAATCCATGAGCCTACCGCATGATAGGACGTAAAGGTATGCATTGCTAAAATAAATTAATGAGTCCAAAAGCATGCTGGGACTTAACAGTGTGATTGTGTGAAAGTACCCTCAGAGAGTCCATAAGAGTGGTCAGTTCTGGACACAGTACCTATCCACCCCGTTATCTTGACCGCAATGCTGGAGCTGTAATTTTTGAGCTCACGCAAGGAAGAAAGCAAGGGGGTGCTGTGGGAAAAGGCTGATCAAAACCTCTCCTCTGTTGCTGCATGCTGACAGACTGCCTACCTTTCTCTCCCTGTATGGTGTGTAGATTACTACAGTCATTTTCTGTCTTCAGAACTGCCAGGATCCAGGAGTTGTAAGGTAAGCCTAACATGTTTATTGCTGATTTATAAAATATGAAGAATGGGAGCAAAGATAAGCAAGCAAGATCAAATCCCTGAAAAGGGAACACCTGCATATTTTATTTTAACTATGGGAAGGAAAGTTGTAAATATTTACATGACTGGTTTCAACTTACTAAGAATTGTGCTGGTGGGGTATTTCCATTAAATGGAACTTATGATAGGACTAAATTGCTGACATTGAAAGGTATTTTGGAAGAAAAAAAAGCAAAGTAAGTGGGGAACAAATGACAGCATTTTATTCTTGGTACAGTGATGCACTTAAAAGAGAAAAGGACTCAGCATTAAGAGGGTTGCAGGATGTTATAAAAAAATTGATGCAACAAGTAAAAGAGGTTAAAAAGGCAGTACAGACCAGTAAAAGAGGATCCCTTTATCCTGTCTTAGCAGGTTTGGAACAAACTGAGGATGGCCAAAAAGCAGAAACTACTGAAGAGGATAATAATCCTCCAGTAGCTACTGTACCCCTACCCCCATATGCACCAGTACAGGTACCTCCTGTACAAGACTCTGTTGTTTCTCAGACTCCTACCTTTCAGTTCACGTAATACTAGTACATCTCAGACTGTTTCCCCTGTTCAATCTTCATCTTTTGAACAGGCATCTGCAGTCAAGGGGGGTTCTTCTTCCTATCCTTCTTAGATAGCTTCTACTTTCCCAACAGGTGCATTAGTATTTGACACTCCTGTATCTTACCATACACAGTCACATGACAGAGTACAACAAGAAGAGATTACAACCTCTAAAGGGGATCTATTGGCACCTCTCAGGGAAATTTTGGGGGCTAACAATAGGAAACTTGTTCATCGTCCTTGGACCCCTGCTGATTTGCATACTATGTCTAAAAAATTTCCATATATTAGAGAAGATCCATTAAAATTCAAAGAAGAATTAAAAACTATAATAGAATGTTACAATTTTACTTTGACAGATTTAAATCAACTGCTGAGGGTAGTTACTTCAGATGAAATAAGAAAGCAGTTACTGGAAAAGGCTGAAATAACAGATTTCACTCTCATAGGAAATGCATTAATAGATAAATGAACACCATTGTTAAACACGATTGCAGATGTGTGTCAAGTTAGGACTGACTGGTCTAAAATATAGGCATGTAAACAAAATAAAGGGGAAGCCTTTACAGACTATTTGAGACACCTTAAAACAGTATTTGCTAGACATTCAGTAAAACCAGACCGAGAAGAGCAAGCTAAGCCAGTTATTGCAGCAGCCTTTGTGCAGGGTCTGCAAGCCCCTGTACAAAATCAAATAAAGCAGGTGCTCATAGACTTTCAAGGGAAGGACTTAGAGTCTTTATTAAGTGCTGCAAAACACTGTACAGAGTATCAGGAAAAACAAAGGAAGGATACTGAGGATAAGCTATTAGCTTTACAAATCAGGCAGCTGGAAAACCCAAGGAGTCGAGGTAGAAGCAGGGGAAGGGGTAGAAGAATTGCTAGAGGATTTAGCAAAAGTGCTAGTCAAGGAGAACAAGGTGTAGCTGGTTGGCAACAATGAGCTGGCAGTGCCCCTCCAGCTTCATCTAATGCATCTTGCTTTAACTGTGGAGAAGCAGGACATTGGAAAGGTGAGTGCCCACACAGGCAAAGGCAAAGAGTCCAAGACACTTGGACTGAGTGGCAACCAAATTATAATAATGGAGTTTTTCCTCCACCACCTCCTCAGATTGGAAGGAGTCAAGAAGCTCCATACTGACTAGGTCAAAAACATAATACAGAAGTGAATCTTAACCCTCTACTGCCAATAGATCAAAATGGGCCCTATGTTAAGATGAAAATAAATTCAAAGAAAACCCCATTTCTGGTGGACACTGGAGCTACTAAGTCAGTGCTAAAAATTACTTCAGATAGTCAAATACCAGTATCAGAAAATTAAGTAAAGGTAGTTGGAGTAACAAATACTACGGTTATGTATCCTGTTTCAGAACCCATCCCCATTTCTTTAGGTCCAGTTGAAGAAAATCATTATTTTCTTCTGAGTACTACTGCACCAGTAAACCTACTAGGAAGAGATTTGTTATGTAAGCTGGGTTGTACTATTTACTGTACCCCAGAAGGGGTGTATTTAAATGTTCCGACACAATTGGAGGGGAAAGCATTGGCAGTTTTAGCAGAAGCTGAGGAACAGCCTGCTGGAAGCATACAGACAGATGGAGAGTTACTACAGCAGGTACCTGCCAACTTGTGGGCTAAGCATGCAAATGAAGTAGGTATACTGAAATCAGCAGAACCAGTAAAAATAAAATTAAATCCATCAAAACATCTCCCCAGAGTTCCACAATATCCAATAAAGCCAGAAGCAGAGCAGGGAATCAAACCTGTAATCCAGTCTCTAATACATCAAGGAATAATAATACTAGCTAAAAGCCCTTGTAATACTCTTTTTTTTCCAGTGAAAAAGCCAGGAAAGGATACTTATAGATTTGTACAAGACTTAAGGGCTATAAATAATGCAGTACTACCTACTTTTCCTGTTGTTCCAAATCAAGCAACAATACTGAGTTGCATACCACCTACAGCTAGTTACTTTTCTGTGATAGCTTTATGTTCAGCATTCTTTTCTATACCTATTCACCCTGATAGTCAGTTTCTGTTTGCTTTCACTTATCAGGGACAGCAATATACATTGACATGGTTTCCACAAGGATATACTGAATCTCCTTCACTATTTTCTCAAATTCTAAAAAAGGATTTGGATAATGTGACATTTCCGGGTGGATCTGTGTTACTACAATATTTAGATGATTTACTAATAGCATCAAACTCCTTTCAGCAATGTCAGCAGGATAACTTGCATCTTCTGACTATCCTTGCAGAAAAGGGACACAAAGTGTCTAGAGAAAATCTACAATTGTGGTCATCTCAGGTACGTTATCTTGGTCATTTAATATCCCAAGGTAGCAAGCAAGTGTTACCATCTCATATTGATGCAATATCTAAGGCCCCACATCTGACTACTCAGCGACAGCTTAGGTCTTTCCTTGGTATGACAGGATACTGTAGACAGTGGATCCCTAACTATGCAGAAATTGCCAAACCTTTGACAAATCTTTTAAAGCAGGATACACCAGAGCCTCTCCTTTGGAATAGTAAAGAGGAAAATTCATTTCAGAACTTGAAGCAAGCTTTAGCTACTACCCCAGCTTTAGGGTTACCAGACTATGATAAGACTTTTATTTTATTTTGTCATGAAAGAAAGGGATTCGCACAAGGAGTACTTGCACAAAAACATGGAGACAGCTATCGTCCATTGGCTTATTACAGCACAGCACTTGATTCTGTTGCAAAAGGTTTTCCACTTTGTTTAAGGGCAGTTGCTACTGCTTCTGCCATTCCAGTTAATCTGGCACAATTGTTGGTGCTCGGGCATGATCTCACAGTAGCTGTCCTTCATTCTGTATCATCTCTTTTGCTTAAAATGAAAACTCAACCACTCTCAACTGCACATCTAATTAGATATGAACTTACACTTCTTTCTGATCCATCTGTTTCTCTGACCTGCTGTCCTGTTCTAAATCCTGCATCTCTGTTGCTACTGCTGAGGATGGTGAAGAGCATGATTGTGTGTGTGTGTGTAACTAACTATTTGCTTTCTCCTAGGGAGGACTTAAAGGACACTCCTATACCCAATGAGGACATGCATCTGTTTGTGAATGGTTCCTGTGGAAGAGATCAAACAGGAAAGTTGATCTTGGGAATAACAGTCTGCACCGAGGAAACAATATTGTTGCAACAAAGATTAGAAGGTGTTTACTCTGCTCAAATTGCTGAGCTAGTGGCTTTGCAAAACGCCTGTGAGTTAGCCATAGACAAGGTGGCCAATATTTTTACAGACAGCTGTTATGCTTTCAGGGTGGTACAAGACTTTGGGCAACTTTGGAGAAAGAGAGAGGGTTTTAATCTCTTCAGGAAATCAAATTAAAAATTCAGGGTACATAAAATCATTGTTAATGCACTTTTGTTACCTAAAATGCTGTCTGTAATCAAATGTTGTGCACATCAAAGGGGGTTAAACGTTGTTACAAAAGGTAACAACTTAACAGACCAAGCTGCTAAACAAGCAGTAGTAAATTGTTGTAAACATCTTTGTATGTTGGCAGCAGCAAACTATTGCTTACTACAACAGTAATGATGTTTGATTTTGTAAAATTGTCAGCCTTTCAAGCTGAAGCATCACAAGGAGAAGTTCTGAGGTGGCTCAAGGATGGATGTAGAAAATTCTCTTATGGCATATGGCGACATCCGGATGGCTGACTGGTGGCACCTGCCTCCTTGCTACCTTACCTAGTAAGGGCATATCATCTACCAGCCCTGTAATATTTTTAAAGAGTTATGTAAAGCTTTTAATACTAAGTTGAGTCTTCACTGTCCCAACCATCCCCAGTCATCTGGATTAGTGGAAAGGGTAAACAGGACCCTTAAAAATAAAATTTCGAAGATTTGTGCTGAAACCCACTTAAAGTGGCCCGAAGCCCTTCCCTTAGCATTAATGAGTATGAGGGCCTGACTGAATGCCACCAGGAATTTGAGTCCATATAAGATATTAATGGGGAGACTCATGACTCTTCCAGCTACCCCTCCAGTGGGAAATGCCGATTTAACTTTGTCAGATGATGCTATGATTTCTTATGGTCGGAGACTCCTCAAAATTTTGCAGCAATATCATCGAACAGTAAGATCAGCATTACCAAAGCCTCCTGACCAACCCTGTCATCAACTACAACCGGGTGATTGGGTATATGTGAAAGATTTTCAGAGGAAAAATTGCCTGAGCCCGAGGTGGAAGGGGCCTTTCCAGGTCTTGCACACCACTCTAACTGTAGTTCGCTGTGCAGGACTACCAACATGGATCCATTCATCTCATTGCAAGAATGCCTGTCATGTAGGGACCCCAGGTGAATCATCGCAGCCAACAGAGGGAGATTGAGGTGTGACAGATAAATCATCTGCCCAGTGAGAAGGTGAACTTCAGTAGCAGTCAATGATGAATCCAGTGACAAGAGGTACTTTTGCTTTGTTTCTGCTGCTGTTCCTGTCTATAAACTGGTCGAGAGAAAACAGTTTCTTGCTGGTCCTTCAGCAATATGCCAAAAATCTACACAAAATAAACTGCTGGATATGTTTGCATATACCTCATCATTCCAAGGCAGGGATTCCCATGATTCCCATCCCTGCATCATGGGTATCATTTAAAAAGGACCTTAATGACATCAGCTTAACCTGGCATAATGTAACTGATTTTTCAAAAGTTGTGTCTCTTCAACTTGCAACCACACAACATGGAGACATGTGTTCTGTCAGAAATGGGACTGTACCAGTAGGAAAAAGCAAATGTAATGACACCAGGCATGAAAGTTCGTTAAACTCTTTGCACTTAAAAAGCTATGACTGGGGGCATGATATGGGCATGATAAGTGATCGTTACTACATCTGTGGTGATCGTGCCTACCCCTGGTTGCCTACAAACTTGTTTGGATGTTGCTTTGTAGGCTATATTACTCCTGCTATTCAACATTTCGAACACCCACCAGCAGGTAGACTGAGAAATAAGCGAGCAATCTACTGGAATGAGCAAGCATTTTCAATTTTTAATCCTGGGTATGGAGTGCAAAGAACAATGCTTGAAATCACCATACTTGCCCAAATTCTACAGGAGGTGGCCAATGAAACTTCACATCACATCAGGATGGCAAATGAAGAAATTACTAAAATGCAAACTGGTGTTGCAAAATCAAATGGCATATTTTATCAAGTTAAGAAAAATAAAAATATAATTATATGTATGGTATGACACTGATAGTGTCAGAGGGAGAAAAATGTTATGGGACAAGACTAGCTTATTAAAATGTATATTAATTTCAGTTTATTAATGATGCTATAATATGATTGTTAAAAAGCAAATATAATTTGTATGCAGGGCTGGGAAAATACAGCTTCATAAGCCACAGTATTGCTGTCTTTTAAACTGCATTCTTTTAGTATGTAATAAGAGAGAATAGTAGGTGTTTCCTGAAGTGAGGTATGTAGTTATTACAAAAAGGAATTTATTAGCCTGACTCCTCCAGGCTGGGAGTACATTGTTGCTAGAGCAGGTTTGAAACATCCAAGGTCAGAAAAAAGACCCTTTGGGAGCAGGTGAATCATGTATAGCAAGGTGTTCACATGAAGTCTAAGGCGAAAATCACGAGGGATGAGGACATTTGCAAAGTTTTCTCTCGGACACAATCATTATAATGTCATGAAATTGCATGAACAGTTTGATAAAAAAATGTATAAAATTACAGTTTTTGTATGTAAAGTGAGAATGCTTCATCAAGAATTATGAAGACTAACTCCTAGCGCCGAAATAATAAAATTTCTGTTTGCACATCCGGAAGTGTTGTTTCTGACTAGAGGCATATAAGGTAAATTCTTAATGTTATTTATTTATGTCTAAAACAGTATATGCAGCCAATTATATTAGGACATTAGCACCAATATTTTATTGTCTATACTTAGTAAGCTGTTTTGTAATGCTATAATCAAATTGATAAATGACCATAATTAAGGCCAAAAATAAACTTAAATGTCAGACTCAAAATCCTTTGTACAGCAAGTAAATTGTTTTGTAGATAAAGTGATATGGACAGTTTAGTGTGTGTATTGCTGCCTACTCTGCTCAGCTAACTGTTGACTATTTCTATGTGGTTTATGCACTTTAATCAGGTTTAATCCATGTGGTTGTATGCATGTGTAACTTATCACATTGCTTTAAAATGCATTCATGACCCACCCAGGACTACAGATAGCACAACCTTGAGTGGTAAGTGAGGAATGATCACCACAACTAACTGAAAGGCAAAGAAATCACTATAGTTTACTGCCCTTTTTATTCATAGTCATAAAGAGGAAGAGTCAGACTTCATCTTTGCTTCTTACTTGTGTGAATGCAATTAACTGCAATTAGCCAGTTGTAGTTTGCTGAAATATGAACTTTTTATGCAGAGATGTTGATCTGGGGGATGTGTGCACAAATGTGCAGTTGCAGTCTCTTATCCCAATAGCACTGACTGCTTCTGTAACATTCATCTCAAATTAAAAGGAAAGTAATAAATTAACAAATAAGACTCTCATTATACAATCACATTTCAAATTCCAACAGTGTACTACATTTGTCCTCTAATTGTAAAGAACTGAACTATGAGGGCTGTTTTAATTCATAGTAGAGGTAATGATGTGTATGCAGAAAAATAAGGTTAGCAAAACCAGACAGTTTTCAGAGCCTGTGGTATTGGATAATGGTACCTTCCACTTTTCTAAGAATGTCTTCTGATACAATGCACAGTAAGCAGATTAAGTCCATCTGTGTGACTTCTCATACATCATAAGGTCCTAGTTATAAGTGCAATGTTTTTGTGATGTGATAACATTCAGTATTACATTTTTGAACATCCTAGATAAAAAAACTGGAGTATTAAGAAAAGATTTCTGTAGGTGGGGGGTCATGGTCAAGATGGTTAAGATGGCTGAAACTGGTGAAAGCTCTGTGACTAAAAACATTTCTCTAACAGAAAATATAATCAAATAATTCAATTTGGAGATTATTTATACCTAATTTTATGCACCAATAGAGAAAATATGTACAGTTTCAATTTTTTAAAAGCTCTAATTTTCCTGTCAGCGTTTCAACTGCTTGGTTAAGAGAAAAGAGACTTCAACATGAGCCACTCAAAAAAATGGTAAGACATCCAGTCACTAATATATCTAGTAAGCAGATGTAATACTTAAAATGGGCAAGCTGGATACCAAAATAGAAAGTTTCAAAGAAGAATCCAGAAAGAAGATGGAACATAATTTTTTATGAAACAACAGAGTGCATAAAGCAGTATGGAAGAAACAAATCTCAGAAAAAAATGATTTTAAAACAAAATAACTGGCTCTTAGATAAAGTTGATTAGAAAATAGTCTGAGATGAAATAACATCAAAATATATGGTATACCTGAAAAGTATGGGGGGGAGCAATATAATAAACATTTCAACAACCTGGCTACTTAAAACATTAAATCTACCTGAAACTTTATCTTTTGGAACTGAAAGGGCATATAGATCCCTGACAGCACCTTCAAAGAAGGAAAACTCTTAACCACATTCAATTATAGTTAAGCTTATGGCCAGCTTAGAAAAAGATCAAATATTAAAAACAGCATGGCCCAGCCCACCAATTAAAATAGGTGAACTTGTAGTCAGATTTCACAGCAGATTATTTATTTCTGAAGGAACTAAAATATTTGACACACTGGAGGAGACATCCACTTTTGTTAATAAAAATAAAATCCTTAATACTGAAGAAATTGATTGGAACACTTGTATCCCTCAAGAGAAAGAGTGAGATGAATTCCTGGATCACTGCCTCTAAAATTAAAAAGCTTAAAAAGAAGTGACTTTTATTCTCTGACTGCAGGACTTTTATTTTCTGAAACAATAGATATACCCTTTAAATAAAATGCAGTGTATGAAGCAATTAACACTTTAAAAAGTCTGAGAACAAATAAATGTTCAAGTTGTGTTAAAATGCTTGATTCTTGCTTGCCTTGCTTCCTACCTGCTCTTCAAGCTGTTAAAAAATCCAGGTTATATAAGAGTTCATAGTTTTTGTAATGCCCCAACATTGGCCCAGTAATCAGGGAGCCTCAATCCTCACCACTGGCAACAGTCAAGGACGTACACACTGGGAGGGTGATAAGTACACATACAGAAAAAGGGAAATTTCCTTAAGAGCTCACAGAGATCACAGTCAGTCTGGGGCTGGTTTTTCTGTCTTTCTCCAGATCTCCAGTAAGACTCCCCACTGGCACAGCTATAGGTTGAGATCTCAGCTGAGTGGCCAAACTAAGATCTCTGGTACTCTCTCTGTCAAACCAGTGCTTCAAGTTCCTGCCCAAGTAGCTGAAGCACAGAGTCTCTGGGATTAGTTTTATATTCAAACACACACACACCTGGGAAAGGCTGGTACAGGTTTACTGGCTATGCCCCCTTCTGCCCAGACTATAAGGTAGCTTCCACTGCCACCAGTCAACTCTTATCAGCTACTTTAAGGCCCTTAACAAAGGGTTTACAATCCTACTGTGTAATGTTACTATTAATCCAAATGGTAGTTTTGACCAAATGCTAGGCTATTAGGAGTGGACTGAACAGTGTCACCAAATAGATATGCAAGTACTCTTAGAGCTTAAATATATCTAAACAGACATGCCAAAATTGAAAGGCTTAAATATATTTAATAATGAATAATAAAAGAACAAGAAAATACTCAATAAATCATCACAGTAACTTCAGAGTTCAAAATCACAGGAAATATTTAAAACAACATTGCAGGACAGTCTCAAATAAATACAGAAACATCTAAACTAATCTTTACTATGTTCCTTACTGAATCTAAAAGAGTTACTATGCCCTACAAACTTACTTAAAGCAAGGCAAGTGCAGAGTTGAGTGGATGTTTCCTGTTCAAAGACAAAACACAAAATGCACAGTCTCTCTCTGAGACAGTTCTTAAATTGATATCAAATATTACTGCTGGGTTAGCTTGGATGACATCACTTTTTGTCACCTGACTTCAGTTCCCAAGCTAAACCCCATTTGTCAGAAACTAACAGACTTTTAGCATCTCCCTGTGAAAAATACACATCTCTCAGATGTTTGCAGATCCTGGATGTCATAAAATAATAAATCACTTCCACATCTTAAACCTAGTACTTCTCTTTCAAAACAATACAAAAAACTTCTAGCTCTAGACATTGTATCTGCTACTGAACTGAAACTGAGAAATAAAATCTCTTTTATTATGTGGTTATGAAAATTTAATTTCAACTATTTTCTCTGAGTTTTTTTCAAGTTAACCTCCTGTGTTCCAGTTTCCATTAAACATATACATCTAAACAGTCACAATAGTGCAGGTACATTCCTGTTCTATGCCAATAAGGCATGCTGTGGTTACATTTTAGCTTGGTACTTTACACACACTTCTGTATAAATCATATAAATATTCACAAATAACATAGAATTATTTACAAAATTCCAGATAGCTGGGTTGGCAGTATTTCCCTTTGTCAAAGGTTTCATCACTGATGTCTGTGAAAACAGGAAGTGCTTTAATCATAGCCGTGATGATGAGAAAAGATTTGAATTTCTTTTCAAGTATATATGTGAAAAATCTATTCAAGAACATCTTTTTAATATTTATTTAGAAGTAAAGTATTGATAAAAAGCTATAATGTTTTAGATTGAGTTGTTGCTGACATAGAATTTGCTTACATGTTGCCGAATGTTAATAGTTTATGCTTTAGTGTTATTAACTCTAACTGTATATATTAATAGGAAGAAGTAATAAAGTTAAATGCTTATTACTGATTATAACCTCTTTAAAAGAATTAAGAAGAATGAGTAACTTGCAACACACAGCAACTGATAATTTCCTCTGTAAGTTTCCACATACTATAATCAAATTCTAATGTCAGGATATGAAGCTTAGATTAGAAGAGCAGTTCACAATGACTAAAAACACAAATTCAAATTAAACAAGCAGGAATTCTTTTAGAGAGTCAAGAATGGGAAATTTTAGAGATGCAAGTTATATAAAATAAGGTAGAATATCAGTGGACAAATATGACAGAAAAATATATTTAAATAGCAAACTGCTTATAAGACAGAAATATATTACATATATCTGCATATGGTGGAAATATGAATGTACAAGTTATCATATAATTTATATAGAAAATCATATAAAAATATTTGAAAAGTTCCTGAAAGTTAAAACTTGAAGCTCGGTCATGTGAACTTTGAAGCTTTTTGCTTATTGTATATTAACAGATTCATTAAGATTACCTGAAATTACTCATTTTTTGGGTCAGAGCTGAAATTTGAGTATTAGATTGCTGAATCAGTACAACCATTTTGATAGAAAGTAAGGAAGATTTTTCAAGAGAACTCAGGAAGGGAGAATGGAAATGGCATGTTGTAACTTTTGAATACAACATAGACTGCAAATGTTTTTTTTAATCTGTAGAAATATCAAGACATTCTCATTGATCTTGATGTACATATTTTTATGAATTGATTTAATAACCTAAACAATTTTTAAATATTTTGATATTTATCATATTAAGTGTTACACAACTTTACAATACAGAGACTTGCATGTTTAAAATTAATTAAAAACTTCTGTTAGAGCTATAAAATATGTATACATCTTTTAGCATGATAAAAGTATAATGCATTGATTTTCCTATTGTGTAATAGTTTAGCAAGATGAGATTACTTCTCACCTGTAAGTTTACATATCTCTTTGGGTCCCATTCTGTTCCAAGGATGTAGGTAAGCATACTCACTGTACTGAAATGTGTCCAGTTTTTCTGAGCAGCTCATGCTAATGTCAACACTAAAACAGCACAAACTGTTTAGAACTGTGTAAACGAATATTCACAGTATAGCAGTTCACAAACAATTCTTGTGCCAAAGGAATACATCTCTATAACTAGCTTTGTATGGCAGTTAATTGTAACAGTTGAAAAGAAAGTACATCTTTCCATGTATCTTGGGGTAGCATTTTGAGGGGTGAGTACATTTCTATACTGACAAGTGGGTACTGGAAGCACCATTATTACATCTGAGTACAAAATGTAAATCTCTGGCTACACCCCTGTTCTGTTCTACTTATTTAGAGATTAGTTATAATAATACTGAATAAGCAAATAATTTAGGAATATCTAATGGATAATTATATGTATTTATATAATAGTAGTATAGAGTAAAAACACACCAAAAGGTAACTGGTTGCATGAACAGATGATTCAACACTTTAAGTCCTTCTCACACTATTTATTTAACACCAGACACAAAGTGATAAAAATAAAAACACGAAGAAATTGTATAAATATTGAGCACTTTAAACCATAATCAATTAAATGAGCAGTGGAAACAGTTTAAGAGAGCAGCAGCTCATTCCAATTACCTTAACAGTGATACCTGTTTGTTTGTGTCTTTCGGCTTTTCCCGGTTAGGGGTCGCCACAGCGGAACTCCGGTCCGCTAATGATTGGTAGTTAATTTTTATGTGCCGAGCTACCAGCCCTGATGCACAACCTTCAACGAAGGTACGCCCATTCATGCATGTCTCCATGCAGAAGACGCTCTAGCTGTGAATCGAACCGGACAGCGTCTTACTGTGAGGTGACAACGCTACCGCAGCACCACCAATGCGGATGTAAAAACATAAAAAAAATTAAAAATCTGATTAAAAACCTATAAGTCTAAAAGAAACTTGTGTGTATTAAAAAAATGTAGAAAATGTTAAAAAAATAAAATTTATAAAAAGCTTAGCCCTTTATTCTAAAAATGTGCTTTATAATTTAACCATGGTTGTATGCTGATATGTTGAATTCTGGGGTATGTGAAGCATGTAATTTCACTTCAAGTAATGTACTGAAGTCATCCCCTCTTGGATTTGTTGTTACCTTATCAAGAAAGGCAACTTTAAACTTTGTGTAATGAAAACATAATCTGGAATGTGTAAAGAGAGCGTTGTTCTCATTTTGCTTTCCTATATCATAATAGTGCTCATAAATCTTCCTTTGAAGGCACCACTCTGCCTTCCCAATATAAAAACTAGAACACCCCAAACACTTAGCAAGGTAAACTATTCCTTTAGACTAGCAGTTCCCTTTTTCAAAATGCACAATTGAGCCAGTCACATTATCTAATTTTATGCTACTTAATTCTAAAATATAAGTACATTGAGAACACATGCTACACATTGTTGTTCCATGTTTATTTTTACCATCGTGGTCTAGAACATTTAACCCTTGTTTAAAACTCTCCTTCAAAATTTCCCTCTTTTGCAGGTGAATTGGGGTTCAGCACCTAACAACTGGTGCATTTCCAGATAAACTCTCAGGATATTTCAACTTGAGTTAATGATTTCCTTAATTTCCCTCTACTTGTGGTCTGTATTCTAACACCAGAGTTCTATCAAAATTCCTTTCTTCTTTGTGTTGATCTTTTGGTGGTAACCTTATACCCTAAAGGGGTTTGTATTTAAGACCCCACTGGGATTGTATATAACCCCAGATCTCATTAACCATATGGGGGAGATAACCTCTAGAAAAAAACATATCTACTACTATATTTAATTCTAGAGAAAGATCTACCTCACACAACATTATCCTAGCTACTCGTATGCACCGCCTCTTCACTAAACTTTTCTTTTGAGACAATGCAAATTCCAAGTAAGAGTTATAGTTGTACACTTGTTTCTGTTTTTATTTATGAGTTTTAGTGGTTTGGTTTGTAGAAAGGAAGAATTCAAAAATGTGAATGTTAAGATAGTGTTGGAGGAATGCATTAGAGTCTTGTATACAACTACATTAATATAGTGAATAAATGTGCCCTTATCCCAAATATTTTGATATTTATATCTCTTAAAAAAAATCTTTTCAAATATATAGAATGGATAGTTTTAATCTATTCATTAATGTAAAGGGATTAAATAATGGCAACAAAAGCAATTTTAATGAGTTATCTAAAATCAGAGAAGACATATTCTTGCAAAAGAATCATTTGATAAATATATACAATATTTAAATAACCTATGTTAAGGAATGTCATCATCTGCTTCTTTTAACAGAAATGAAATCTACTGTAATGGCTAGGCTCATGGAATCCATCAATAATCTCAAAGGAATGTTTACATTTGTAGTAATTAAATATAATGGCAAACTCTATTCACTAGCTATTTTTTTCTGGATCCCTGGTATTGATGCAAAAGTAGCTAAATATCACTTATTACAAAGTCATTGGAAGGGATAGTTTAATTTTAGGAGGTGAGTTTAACTGCATATCTAGTATAGTAGATTCAAGTGAACAGAAAAAAGCCACAATTCTAGCATCAACTGAAGCACTAAACAGATAATTTTGTTGATTTTATACTAAAAGCAGAAGATAAGGCATTGTTCTTCACTATTCTTATGTGCATGGGATGCAAACTAGAATTGATAGGATTTATGCCACTACAGATTTACTTAATAAAAGCAAATTATTTTAAAAGTATTCCTTGTCATTTATCTGATCATAATGTGGTAAGTATTAATACATTAATGGATACAATGAAATTTCAGATTTACAGAATCCCAAATTGAGAATTTTTATCATTGTATGACAATGATCAAATTAGTAAAATCATATTATGGGACCTTCCTTAAAAATGCATATTAAAGCTAGAATTGAAAGATGGGATAATAATAAAATGAGAGTGGGATAGAAAATTCAATATGAGTGAAATATATAAAGCAAGGTTTGAACAACAAACAAGTAAATTAGATAATACTGAAATTATTAAAAAATAATGACAAAACATCAATGCATAAAGTGTAGATAGGTTTATAAAATAAAATCACACAGTTATGTGATGACTTCAAAAATTTCCATAGATTAGCTAATAGAAGTAAGATGTTAAGTAAAAAGACAAAAATCAATAATATCCAAAATCCCTACACAAATAAGCATGCTTCAGGCATACAGGAAATGCATAATTGTAAAATGTTCCATGAGGCTCTTAGATAAAAATAATAAACTTGAATACAAAATTGTTAGGTATTTAAATAAAAATGTTACTAAAAATGTAATGACCAACAAATACCTCTATTGAATAAGCCTATTGTCCTAATAGAAGTTAAAGAAGCTTAAAAACGTGAAAATGGTAAAGCTCCAGGGTTAGATGGTTTAAGTGTGGAATTATATAGTCTGTTTCTATCTGGTTAATAAAATTTAACTTAGAAGGAAATTTGTTTCAATTTTTAGACTCTGCATATATGAAATCAGTTATTAAAACAGTTAAATATGTTTTTAAAACCCATTAATATTAAATTAAAATTGTTCTGCCTTCCCATTGCACACACCTCTAGATTTAAGGAAACTCATAACACTGTTAAAATTAATTTACTAAAAAGGAATGGATTAGTATTATGGTCTGATTGCTTTGAAAAAGAAAAAATTAAGTTGCCAGAATATTTAACGGAAGATTATAAGCTAGATGAATCTGTTAACCTGTTAATATTATCCATCAATAAGAAACTGAATTTGTAGATAATGAGTGAAAAGGGGCAGAACACTATTACCCACTATATGAATGCTATCATCAAAGGTAAAATGACCTACAAAAGATTCTTGTTCAATTCATACAAGTCTATTAGAATTAATTTTGATTTAAAATTCTTTGACTTTTGAGATAGTAGTGGATTAAGTGACTTAATACACGGTAAGAAAAAGTGATAATTAAATTAGTCAAACTTCAAGTTTATACTGGAAAGTTTTTTATGTGAAAATATATACATAGAATATTTATTACTCCCTATAAAATGTCTTGAGTTTAGTAAAATGTAGTTTTCTGAGATGCCGTAAAGATGTAAAAGTTGACTGAATACACATATTTATGGATTGTGAAAAATGGTAATGTATATTGGGAAGAGATAAATACATTTTTAAAGGGTTATGGTCAGATAATTATTCTTTAACTAGATCAATAATACAAATGAATGTTCCACTTCCTCTCTCTGTAAAAGCCAAGCAACAAAAATGTTTTGCAGTCCTTTATCAGTAGCTAGAAAAGTTATTACAAAAAACTGGAAATAGAACTCAGTTCCTATGTTCAAAGAATGTTTACATTTAATCGTAATACTATGTAAACTGAAAAAGAAGTGATTAGAATAAAATCTCTAAATCATACTAAGACTTTTAGTTGTGATAGCCCTGAAATGTGGCTATAGAAATACAAAGACTCTAAATGTATTAATTGTAAAAGATTAGCATGATGATTCAATGTATTTATAACAGTGTATAACAGTATGAGATATTTAATTTATTCCTGCATAAATTGTAAATAAGTTAAATCAATAAAAATTTTCTTAACAAAAAAAATGTTTGAACTGTATGCTGTTATGGCAAAAAATGCAAAGAGATGGTAGAGAAGATCAAATGTATTTACAGTTTTATTTTTACATGACTTATCATCCTTGAAAATGCTGCCCATTATTTCCAGCTGTTTCACAAATACAATTTTAAGATAGTTGATACATAAAATTAAGATATGTCTGATTTGCCTCTTAAAAGTATTTGTACAGTTTCAAAGAGGTCAAATAATCTAAACAAAAATAGTGTAAGTTGTGTAACAGCCACTACTTGGTGGAAATGTAATTGATGTTGCAGGTAATGTGCAGCACAAATGAAAATAACATGTCTTAATAGTCAAACTTCATTGGGTACAAACTGGACAGCAGTACATGCTTTCACCTCAAATTCCACTTTAGTCTTCTAGGAAATAACATGCAACTCATGTCTGCATTATCAACTAAAAAATGAATATACTGTACTGTGCAAACTTCTGTTTTTTCCATATCTGGAGAAATGACCATTTTTTTATCAATTCTGTTACTAATATTGTGGATGCTTTTCAGGGAACTAATAAATAAGTTCACTTGCTCTTAACAGCCCTGCCTTGTCTGACAAAAGTACAAGTTTAGAAATAAAAAAACACAGTCATAAATTCATACTGTTTCAGTTGCATATTATCTAAAAAGCTAATTTGGTTATAGTCTGTCACAATAGTTCTCCCTGCACCTGGTTTCCTCTTTGCACTACTAAAGTTGTTACTAGATAAGATGGCTGCTAGGATCTGGAATCTTTGCAGATGAATTGATGATAAGGGAAAAAGATCAATGAGACAAGCTGACCCATGGAAGCCACCAGCAGGTTAGAGACCTGAGCTACCCATCTTTACATTTAGGAACCTGTTGGGTAGTTTAAAAACAAAATGATTCATGTGCTGGATCTATAGTGCACAGTGATTAAATTAGCAGTAAATCAGTACCCTGAAAAGTTTCTAATCCTTCATTGTCTTTATAAGGTAGTCATTTAGAAGCAACAGCAGTAACAAGGGTATACTCATGTCTGAAGCTGTTTGCTTCTACTATGTATCCTGTATCACTTAACATTTCATCTTGATTGCTGTTATGTTATATTATAGAACAAGCTATACAGAATAGTGCCTTTTTTGTAGAAGCTCTTTACTAATGCACATCTCCAACCTTATTTCTACTTACTACTAAAATGTGATGTATACATTATACAAGTCACCTTTTTCACTTGTTGCACATATTACCTTAATGGTAGGTAGAGCCAAGGGCAAACTTGATGAGATTTAAATGTACTGAATAAATCACTCAGTCCCACCAACCCCTTCGACCTTCACCATTTCTTAGTCTTCTTATAATTACCGTGGATTCCCACTGCAACATTCATTCCCCAATCCCATAATGCTTTCTGTGAACTACTTTTTGTGGTTCATGGAATAGTTGGTCCCTACAGTTCCTAGCCTGTGCCCCCTCCTTACCACTATTTTCAATTAAGGTTGATCCTTTCATATCTTTATATTCTCTTGCACATATGGATTTTTGCATGATTTAATTTCCCCAAGTATTGTTTAATCACCACCCAGTGGTGTCACCATTGGCAAAGGGGTTGCTAATGGATGGATCGACTGTGATAGGAGTGGACATCTTTTCTAAATCACACTGTAATTAAAGTTGACAAAATCAGTTTTGCTTCAGTATTTGTCTGCCAACAGTGTTCTGAGTATTTGCAGTGAACACAGAATTACCTCCGACTGTAGTCTATAAAGAGTTACCTATAATGTTAATTAAGTGTAGCTGGAAATTTTTAGCCCAGTTGTTCCTACTGCTACTGGAACTATCTGGATGGCCTTTTTCTATGATGCCATGTAATCTTGTGTTTCAGCATTGGAAGGTACTGTAATCATTGGGTGTAGGAATGCTGCTTTTGTCTTTTTTTTTCTTTTCACCTGCAATATATTTTTTCTTGCTTCTGCTTTAACTATTGTATTGGATAATACCATGTGATCATTACTTAATTTTTAATTGTTTATGGTTTATGTTTCCAGTGACTCTCTGTTACAAGTATGTTAGTGTTTATATTCTCCAGAATAGCATCCTTGCCTCACTTTTGTCTTTCAGTATACATACCATTGGCCATAAGTGTAGCGCAGCCTGCAACAAGTTATCCAACTATTACTAGTTCTGCAAAACTTACTATCTGTCTGTATTTTTTTCATTTTCCTTCAAATTTTGAGACCCATTGTGTACACTCCACCTGTGCTGACCTATACATGCTGTCAGCTTTCCAGGAGCTCCATGCCGTCTTTAGAAAGAGGGTTATATAAACCTGACAAATACTATTTTGTCATTTGAGAGGCACCAACTAGTTTTGTTAAACCTGATCCAAAAATTTTTGGGATTAAATCACACTAAAGTTGTAAATCCTGATAGGGGAGGGCAAGATGATTTATAGCTTTAACTTTATTTCTAGATGTCCAAGCTGTTTTCAGGGCTTTTGTGAATATTCCATACTAACCTGTGTTCTTATTTACTCATGCTGTACTGCAGCTCCCTCACATATTCCCAGATATTTATAATCCTCTTACTTCATTTTTATATCATTCCTCTGCAAGCTTGATATTTTCTTGATGCTTTGGTTTTCTTTGTCCAAATATTGTTTTTACACATTCTTGAGACCAAATGCTATTCTTCTGCTATCTGAAAAAAAGTTTTAACAACTTGTAACTGCTTATTAAATAGCATCAGATTTCCATTAATTTCAAATACTAAACAGATCTGTAGTCTGCTTAACAGCTACAACTGCTTGCCTTAAAGCATGTATTACTGGCATGGCATCATGCTGTTGCTGTGCCCTAGGAAGATGCCAGCAAGCATTAATGCATTTCACCCCCCTGGCTTATTGCAGTGTTGTGCTTCCCTGATCTCTAGTACTGCATGCTGCACATTTCACATGCACATAGATGTCAGCAATGCTGAGGACAAACTCTCCCTCCAGCAGGGACAACTGAACTGGCATCTGCTACGTACTCCCAACATCTGACTAGTTCTTGCAGGTTACCATGCTGGTAATTGAACACTGTTCAACTGAGGCATAGTTAAGGCCTAGTCACTTTGCACCACAAAACTGGATATTTTACTTTATAGTTCCATTCATGTTTATCTTGGGGTCCATCCATTTCCTCAGTTATATTTCAATGTGTAATTATAATTTCACTGGCATCCATAACTTTAGATGAAATCATACTAAAAGCTGTTTGGTATCTTATAAACTAATTATGTAAATATGTTGCTCTACTCTGCAGTGCAGCAACATAAACATTTGTTTTTTTTTATTTATGGTGTCTTGTAAAGAATAAATGGTGAAAAAAATGGAAGGTTTTTAATGTTCCTAGCAATTTCAAAATGTTCTTATTACAGCTATTTTGTATCTTTCCTCTTGAAAGATAACCATATAAAATACCTTTAAGGCTTCTCTCCTTGTGACAAACAGGAACAAAATAAATTTCTCATGGCTTATTTTAGTTTTAAGCTAAATTGCTTTGAAGAGAGACCATTTTTGACGATTCCTCTTGAAGAAAAGATTATAAAACTTCAAAGTATTTAGACTTTCCATGACTTGTGCGAATTAAAGACTTAATGAAGACTCTGAATAAAAGTCTCAGTGTAGGCATTGTAATTTGTGTAATGTTTCTCTTGATGCTCAATAAAGAATTAGGCAAGTTGGATGTATGACAGTCTTCATGAGGTCTTCACTTTGACTGCCTTCTAGAAGGAAAAAACTAACCAAAACTGATAACAAGTAAAAAATAAAGAAACCAGTCGTTGAGCAGCAACAGATTTACTGAAATAATTCTATTAGCAGTAAATTAAAACTTAGAGTATTGGATAGGTAAATACATATATATATATATATATATATATATATATATATATATATATATATATATATATATATTAGGTAAAATTGTATGAGCAACACACTTCAGGGTATTTACATTCTCATTTTATTTATTTTATATGTTTTTTTTCTGTAAAACATGTAGATTGAATTTCATTGGTATTAGATGTGAAATCATAATTATTTTTATTGATTTATATTATACTGATGTCAAGTAAGTAAGTAATTATTGGGGGTGGGGGTGACGGTATATAAGCTGTTTTGTATTGTCTGAAAAATTTTGGTCTATGTGCCTGACAAAAGCGCTTACTTTTTTATACTGAGTGTTGGAATTATTTCAGTAAATCTGTTGCTGCTCAACGAGTCGTTTCTTTATTTTTTGCCTTCTAGAAGGAGGTATACCGCATTACTTGGATTTCTTGTCCATGAACTGTGTGTGCGTGTGTGCACGCATTATTCAATTGTCTGTCTGTGTATGAGCCAGACGTCTTTACTTTACAGAATACATTTGATCGGTTGTTTCCCAGCAGCTTTGATCACCTCTAGGACTCAAACTTTCTCTGAAGGAAGCAAGAGATCCTTCTTGGAGTCAGGCTGTGAGCTGAAGATTGCCGTTACCAAGCAGAAATTCCTTTACTTATACTAGAATAGTTCCCTACATGATCTATGATGGCAATGAGGATGACCTTTGGTCTTTGAATTTCACAATGGGTCACTTGACATGGAGGAAATTTGTGAAAGAGTATACAGGAATCTTCCTTGTCATGGAAGGTAGAATGCATCCAAGTTTTAAGTCCTATTTGCTCTGTTGAATCAACCAGATACTGATGGACTATATTCTGTTATAGCTGCACTCTTTTGGTCATGATTTTAGTACTCTAGCTAAAACTTACTTCTGGTCTATTCTATTGAGAGTAGAGAAGGACCCAAGTAATTTTAGGCCATGAACCATGATGAGTGTTTATTAATCAGTGTGCATCTTGATTCCTACCTGTCTTAATTCTCCCTAATCCTATTAGTGTAACTAGTGATACTTAGAAGTATGGCAAGCTACCTCCTTGCACTATATACCATATATCCTCCAGGTAGCCTCTAGCAGTCCACATGTTCCTAAGGTAGTCACTAGGCTTGCAGTCCACAATACCATTGAGTATCCTAGTCCAATTTCCTAGCTGCTGAGAGCACTGTCTGGTTAAGTGACTTGCTAAGGGTTGCACAGTAGGCAGATGAATGCTGACAGAATTAAACCTTGTACCACGGGAAGCATTTTGTGAACCAATCATAGCCTTAATCCTCTGCACTAACTGCTAGATAAAGCACATAATCTTGAGGGGATTTTAACCCACAGCCTTCATAACCTGTATTCTTCAAGATGCTTCATTTACTGCAGCTGCTATACATTGCACTAAGTAGCACATAGCTGCTTCATTATTCTACAACTTACGGACTCTGGGCTATCCACTCTTGTAGATGCAACTTCAATTATTTAATTTGCTTTTAGTCACAGTGTATCCCTTACCAAACACTCCTAATTTGCCTAATTTAATTATGTAATAACTGTGTAAACTATAAGACAGTGTGTAGTACTATTTGTTATCCTACTTATCAAAAATTTTTTACCAAGATGGAAACCTGATTGCTTCCCTTTTGTTGTCAGTCTCATAGAACGTGGCATCCTTTGGCTATGTTGTAACTGCTTTATGCTGACAGCTGATGAACCCTTAATCTGCAAGAGAAATATTACTTGTGGGAGATGTAAATATTTAAGAAATATGGAGGCCCTGCTCTCACACAAAAACATGGACTATGAGCAACACACACAACCTTCACACTCTACACCAACCCACACTAAAATGCCTTAATGTGAGGCTATAATCCATTGTAAAAACCTCTTAAAACCATGAAGACCAAGTCTTCGTAAAAATAAAAAACCACATCACCTTCAGAAGCATGCTCAGTACAGTACTCCCAAGTGTTAAATTATTTCAACCAGTACATTAGACCACTCTACAAATAAAAAAAATGTTTATGATAAATACCTTGATAGTCAGGCACACTGACTCTCATCTCACTCAATTTGGCAAAGATAGGGTGATGGTGAATTGTCTTTAATGTGTCAGGATTTCTAATATCAAGGGTCCTTAAGACCCTCTCACCTATCATGACTGTAATATGCTGTTGGTTCATGTAGGGTTGAATGACTTGTGATACAGAACCCTGAGGGATATGCACAGGGCCATGGCAGAACTCTCCATCCATATCACAAATGCAGGCAAGACTGATCCTGAGTGGAATTTGCCCTTTAATAATGATGATACTTGTGAGCAATGGGAAAATAATTGGCTTCAACAATTGTCCCTTGCTAGCAAACTGACTCACTGAGAAAAGACGCCCAACTACTTACACAAGATGCTTTGACCACTCCTACTTACTTTCCATTGGATAGCCTATACATTTTTCCATGGATTCTGCACAACTGTTAAAGCCTTTACTGCCCACATATTACTCTTTTTAGGCAGAGTCCAACTAAAGGACATTCCAACATAACTAAGATACTAAACCCAAAACAGTATCACATTAATGTGTCTCTGCCCAATGCCAGCAGTTTCAGGAAACTAGCTGACATAGAGACATAAGGCAGTGCAGTGCTGCAGCGGTTAGCATTGTTACCTCACAGCAAGAGGTTCTCTGGTTTGATTCTCTGCTGGGGTGCTTTCTGTGTGGAGTCGACATGTCCTCCCTGTGTTCACGTGGGTTTCCTCCCACATTCCAAAGGCATGCGTCTGGAGCATTTCTCCTTGGTCCTCTGCTGAAAATGGGTTCTGTCCCAGTTAGACTTTCCCAGTAAACAAATGTTAAATAAATAAAAATAGAGGCTTTCCTGCATTTGGAACTAATGGTACCTAGGTTTTGTGCTTACCATGCCTTCAAATATGATGGGTATTGTGATGGCCTCTCCATATTTGTTGGGTACCATATCACCACTAGACAGATTCCCACTATCAAATGATCTGAGTTTGAAATTACACTAAACAGGATCAACTATTATTTTATTGCCTGTTATGTCCCTTGAAATTGTGTGAGGATCTTAAATGTTCTTGATGATGACCTCCCTGTAAGAGTTCCATTATTTTGGGAAGCTTTAACTTCCCCTCAGTAAACTGGAGTAACTAAGTTCTTGGATTTAACAAACAAAACCATTGTTGACCAGGTTGTTAGCAAACCCACTGATGAGTAATAATCTTGACTTGGGGGTTATGAATACAGCTTCTTCATGTACTATTCCCCTGGTATCTGTTTAGTTAAGTCGGATCGTAAGCTAGTGACCATTTCCTTCAACAACTATAAACCTGGCATTAAAGGATTTCCAAATCACTTCAAATTCTGATGAAAGTTTCTAAATTCACTTGTAGCAGAATCACTCCAGATATTACTACAGAAGGTAAATTCACAAAGGAGTTGTATGACAAATTAAATAAATGCATAGAACTACAATTCCAACCAGAATAGAAATGTAAAAATAAACCACCCTGGCCGTCAAATATAAACTCTACAACAAAAGCCTAAGATCTCTTTAAGCTATGCAGCAGATCAAAAGAACCTCATTTCAAGGATTGCATTTGAAAAAATACAATTAGGTCAACTAAAGAAGCCCATGAACTTTGCTTTATATCTGAAGCTAATGTCAATTATATATTCTCCTTTAGCTACAGTGCAAAACTTAATGCCCAACATTGCTCCAAAATTTAATGGCATCACATACTCTGACCCTATAGACATTTCCAGCATCATTTGTGCACCGACTTTATTTGCTACATTCTCCAAGATATGACTATCCAAAGTTCACTTATCCCTGAATCTCCAACATACCCCATCACTAAAGAAAAGTACTGAAGATGCTGTTCAAGACTGAAAATACTTCCTCCCTGAGACCTGATAATATATCTTGCTGTTTAATAAAATGGTATCAAACAAGCTGAGGCAGAACCACCCATTAAACTATTTAACCTGAGGGTAACCACTGGCTTTTTCCCACAGGCTTCGTGCACAGCATTCCCGATGCCACTCCACAAGGATGACCCCAATGCTGATCCCAGGAATTATAGGCCAATCAGCCTGATGAGCCTTATTTGCAACGTAAATACAAACCACCTGATAATCCACTATATAGAAAATCTCAACAGGCTAATCCATTAGCACTTTGGGTTTGTCAAGGGTAAATCCTGTCTAATGAATCTGGATAGCTTTATCGAAAGGGAGATGCAGACTATTGACAGCGGTCATGCTGTCCATGTGGTATACCTTGACATAGTCAAGGCATCTGACAGCATACCTCATGCTAGGATGGTTAGTAAGCTTAATGCATACAAACACATTACTGTGGCTAAAATACAGAACCCACACAGGGCGGGTAGCAGGTACCTCAGAGTGTAAAAGTGAGCAGTGGTGTCCTGCAGAGTTTCATGCTCAAACCTCTTTTGTTTGGCTTTTACTTCCATAATCTCCAAACAATGACCTCTGGTTAACAAACTTTGCAGATGACTGTAAACAGGTAGTCATTGTCAAATCTCCCTCTGATGCCAAAGCCCTTCAAGATGAACTTACATTCATAGGTGGTGTTCCAAAAATGGGCTCAAATTAAATGCTAAAAATGTAATGTTGTGACATTTGCTAAACAACCCTCCCTCACCTTACAAGATTCACAGCATCCCCACTCTAAAGTGAAAATAATGTTAGAGACCTTGAAACTTGGGTTAATAATTCTCTTTTGGTCATCCTGTAATGATTCCCACTCCTCATTTCTTGATACACTGGAAAATATTAGGGTACAACCTAACACCCTAATAATGGGCAATTTCAACTACCCCACCATTAACTGGGAAAACTACTCATGTACCAACTCTTTTGCTCAACGTTTTCTGGAATTCATAAATTCCAATACCTTGGATCAACTTATCCATACCCCCACCAGGGGCAGCAATATCCTACACCTGGTCATTACCAACATGGGCAACCGGTGTTCCACACCAGAGGTCAATTCCTCGTTGGTCAGATCCGACCACAAGCTAATCACCCTAGACATCCACATCCCGCCCCCAGCCCCCATTAGGGAAACCACCATAAAAAATTTCTCCAAAGCCAACTTCACACTTCTTAAGGCAGAAGTGGCAAACTTCAGGACACCCATGTAGATGGACAATAGAGGTACAACTGCCGAATCCTACACAAATGCACATTATAAGCACTTACACGAGTGCATGGATCGTGCAATCCCTAACAGAACCAAGATGCTATCCTCCAAAAAAAGGAAGCCAATCTGGTGGCCCCCTGCCATAAACAAACTCTACAACAGAAGAAAGAAACGGTTGCAAGAAAGAGTAAAATCCCATGACTGGAGGAACTCCCTGGTCAACCTCAGTAAGAAGCTGAGATCCCTCATAAAATCCTCCAAAGCTAGTTGCAAAAATAAAATTGCCACTGATTCTAAAGACAACCATAAAGCATTCTATAGCTATGTCAAGGACCTCAATGGCAACACTCAGATCTGCTCTGAGTTACAACACAATGGCACTAAATATATAGAGCCAACTGATATTGGTAACAACCTGGCAGATAGGTTCAGTGCTAATTTTACCCCCTCTCTCACCCCCTAAAGGGCCCATCTCTATACCGGAAGAATGCAAAGTTCCTGTAATCACGGCTGCACAGGTAAAAAACACACTCTCCAAAGCCAAGAACACAGCATCCATGGGACCTGACAACATCCCAGGCTGCGTTCTTTATGAACTACAGAATGAACTGGCACCCCACGTAAGTACCATGTTCAATCATAGCCTTACCTCAGGCTTTGTGCCCACTGAATGGCACACAGCGATGGTCATCCTACTCCACACAGGGGGAACCCACCATGGACCCCGGTAACTACCGCCCCATTAGTCTGACCAATGATAGGTAATCTCCAAACTCTGGACCCCACCCAGTTCAGGTTTGTAAAAGGCAGATCATGTCTCCTAAACCTGATAGACTTCTTTGAAATGGTCACCAAAGCCGTAGATGAGGGTAAGGTGGTTCACACAGCCTATTTAGATCTTGCCAAGGCTTTCAACACCATCCTCCATGCTGGAATTATAGATAAACTCACAAACTATGTATAAATCCCTATATCACAAGATGGGTTGCCAACTGGCTCACTGACAGAACCCACACTGTGAAAGTATCAGACTCTAAATCCGACTTCAGACCAATGACAAATGGAGTACCACAGGGTTTAATTCTGGGTCCTCTCCTATTTGGTATCTACTTTTCTGAAGTACAGGCTAACACAGAAGGTCTTTGGCTAACGAAGTTCGCAGATGACTGCAAACTAGGATCCATAATCGAAACTCCTAATGATGTGGACATCCTACAAAAGGGCCTCACTGAGACAGATGCCTGGTGTCAAAGCCATGGCCACAAGCTCATTGCCAAAAAGTGCATTGTCATCCCTTTTGGTAAAAACTCTGTGCCCATGAACTACCACATAGGCGGTAGTCTACTTAACACCAAAAGTGTGATAAGAGATCTTGGGACACAGATGGACAGTAATCTCTCCTTTGATAATCACATTGCCACAGTAGTCAGGAAATTCTTCTATGTTGCACACCTCATCACAAAAGGTTTCTCATCCAAGAAAAAAGAGGTCATGGTTCCTCTCTACTCATCACTCATTAGACCCCTTATAGAATACAGCACCCCTTTTGGTATGTACCTCATATGACATCTACAACAACTGAAAAGGCCGCAGAAACACCTCACAAAGAGGATTACTGGCCTCAAACAGATGCCCTACGTATACTGTCTCAAAAAACTCCAGCTTTACTCCATCGCATATCTCCTATTCAGAGGCGATGTCTGCCTAACATACAAAGCTATGTCAAACCCAGAGCTGTTGGACATGCTCCACTTAAAGAAATCCCAATCCCTCCAAGCTACACACTCTAGGGACCTAAACCTTGTCACAACAATAAATAGAACATGCTGGAGGGATAGACTCCTGTCCCAGGGACTTCCCATACTCTGGAACAAACTAGCTATCTATATCAAACAAAGCTCCTCATTAGCACTCTTCAAAAAAAATCTTGATGATTGGATGGGAGATAGGAAATTCACTTTGGGGATCACTTCTGTGGCTTTGCTCGACAGGGGCACAGGAAAATAAGTTTATTGGGTGGCGAAAGCCAGGGTACCTTTTTGGCTAGGCTTATATAGGCTCTAGGGCCAATAGCCTATTACCTACTTATGAACCTATGAACCTAAAAGTCTTACTTGGACCAGCTAATTGCCAAAGGAATATCATCCAGATCTGAAGAAGTAATGGTCTCCCGTGTTCAACATTGATCTGGCCTAATAAATACAATGAGATGTACCTCATTAGACATATCTCCATGGAAAGGATGAATGAGATATTTTTATGGGAACACATAGATGTTCCCCTGAAACGACAAGATACTTTGATGTTAAAAATGGATATACCTCATTCCTCACCAATCCCTTCTATACTACTAGCCACTGAGGATGTATTGAATGCTGCCTGTAGTCATCCTGATACCCATTCTGCACTCCTTTGAAAAAGCAGATAAACTGTATAAGGTACCTTAGGCTAATAAATTGCTTTTCTCAACTTGGATCTGAGCCAACAGCAATTTCAACTCTGTCTTCTGCTGGCAACAGGTTGATCCTTAACACAAAGCCCTCCTCTGGTGATAAAGTAAAATGTTGGACCACATAGGTAAGATAATATATTCTTCAACTTTAGCTTTCAGAATTCTTTATTACTAGGCATATATGTAGAAAATTATGCTATATCATAGTGACTGTCTGCTGGACATGGCTTCCACTCTTCCTACAGAAGAAAGCTCTTTTTTGAATCAAGCTGCTTCTATACTATCTCAGGTAACTAAACATGCTTTGAAGAGTGTGTGTGATTATACTGATAGTGTGTCTAAGGCTGCTGCTATTGTTGCAGTATTGAGGAAAGAAAATGTACTTTGGTATGTAACCAAAGGTTTCCTGATAAGTAAAATCTGAAATCTTTGATTCTGCTTTAGGTAAGGAGATAGTTTGGCTTTTCTGTTACACAGATTCTAAAACAATATGATGAAAGGGGCGAACTGATTAATGTAGTTTGTAAGATTTTTCATGTACCCAATACAAATGTTATACATCTATTTCTTTCACAAAAAAGACAAATTAAAAAAATGTTTATTTTTGGCAAATAAGGGATTGAAAAGAGATGGCTGGAGGGAAATGACAAAAAGGAGATGTTCTTTCAGAAAAAGTTGCAGGCCAACAGTATGGAATGACTATGTCCCCCCCCCCACCCCCGCCTCCCCTGGCCTGTATCTCTACAAATCTGTCTCACAAACATGTCCCCTTTGGCAAAAGATTGTTTCAGTTTCTTGGGTTCTAAAGCTGGTCATAACTGTTACAGCTGGCACTTCATAAAAAAAAAATCCTTTCAAGGGGAATTCCTTCCCAAACTCCAAACCAAACAAAACATTTTCCTGATGTTTTTCAGTCTTTATACACCCAAGGAGTCATAGAACCAGTTGCTAGTAAGTTAAATAAGGCAAAGGATTCTATTCCAGAATGTTTCTGGTACCAAAGAGAGACCAGTACTACATTTTTCATTCCTAAATATGTATATGAAAGTATGAAAATTCAAAATATTGACCTTACAGAACCTGGTACCTCCCATTCCTCACATGAATATTTGGTAACACTGGATTTAAAAGTTGCTTACCACATTCCCATAGGCAAAGGCTTGAGGAAACTTCTAAGGTTCTCTGTTTCTGTGTCACATTATCAGCTCTCTGCATGACACTTTAGTTCAGTTTATCTACAGCTTATCGGGTGTTCACAAAATGCCTATTGCAGACTAAGTGTCCTTCACATTTTTCCTTATTTAGATTACTTGCTTATCTTTTCAGACTTTCTATCCAGATGTCAAGAGTCATTAATTTGAGTTATGTCTCTTTTGACCAGTCTGGGCTTACAGATAGTGCAACATCATCCCTGACTCCATCTTGCAGGATTGTGTTTCTGGGTTACCTTATAGATTCTTCTTTTCCAATGCCTTTTTTGACACAAGAGAAAGAGAATTTTCATCTGGACTCTTTCCTGGACCTCTACAATTGATTTCCGACTTCTGCAAGAGAATTTTTCAGGATTCTAGGATTCATGGCTTCTTACATTCTTATGATTCCCCTAGCCTGGTTACACATAAGAAAGATGGAATGGTTTCTAAAAAACACATGGGCTCAACATATTAATTCTCTGGAGTATATTATTCCAATTTTGGGCATGGGGAGCTGCATTGGTGGAGATGACAAATTCCACTGAATCCTGGTGTCCCCCTCTCTTCAGATCCCAATCCAGTCTCGCTGCAGGCATATTGGATTTTACTTGGAGAGCAGTTTCCATGGGGGAAGAAGATGTAAGGCCTGTGATGTCTTTCAGACAGACCAAAGCCCATCAGCATAAAGGTGTTGACTGTGTTCCATGCCTTGAAGTACTTCCATCAGCTATGGCCCCCAGGACCACTTCAAGTCATTACAGACAATAAGAAACAAAGCAACCCACTCAGTGACACTCGCTGGGTCCAATAAAGGCAGACAGTTCACCAGTTAACACACTAAAGTCTTCTGGATAAAAACGGAGTAGTTTATTCAGCACAAACACCAAAATCACAGGTTCTAAAATGCAGATTAAGTGCTTTCATTCCTCACAAGGGAACTTCTTCAGAATAACTGCTGTTTAACTGCTCTACACTTTTATACTCTCTGATAGTTTAATTGACAAAGTCATTCAATAATCATTTCACTCACATTTAAAGGCATAGTCTAAAAAACTGCACCAAGTGTAAAATATATACACTGCATTATAAAGTATTTACTGGTACAAAACTGTGTACATAGAAAGAAAATAAAATAACATAAAATTGAATTGAATTAACCATGTCACAGTAACAAAGCCCTCCTTTTGAGAGCAGTTTTTTAGACTATGCCTTTAAATGTGAGTGAAGTGATTATTGAATGACTTTATCAATTAAACTATTAGAGAGTATAAAAGTGTAGAGCAGTTAAACAGTAGTTATTCTGAAGAAGTTCCCTTATGAGGAATGAAAGTGCTTAATCTGTGTTTTGGAACTTGTGATTTTGGTATTTGTACTGGAATAAAGTACTTCATTTTTATCCAGAAGACTTCGGTGTTTTAACTGGTGAACTGTCTGGTGAACTGTCTGCCTTTATTGGACCCAGCGAGTGTCACTGAGTGGGTTGCTGTGTTTCTTAGTACTTTTTTGCTGCTCAGTTTCCTTTTCTTGGTTTGTTCATTGCGGACAATACCACAGTCATGAGGTACATAAGCAGGGGAGGTACAAGGTTGTATCCTCTATACAGGCTGGCTATGATGGCTTGAGAGTTAACTCTTCAGCATTCATTAACCCTCTAAGCATCTAACAGTCATCTGTCAGAGTAAAACATAATGACAGACAAGTTGAGCAAGGCTAGGACAGAACTTCAAGTATGGAAATTGAACAAGGGGGTCTTCCAGGAATTGATCCAGTTCTGAGGAGCACCACAAACAGATCTATTTGCCTCCTTTCAAAACAGACAACTAAACAAATTTTGATGCAGAGCTCCTTTAAAGCAAGCCTGGAGAACAGATGCATTTTCATTCCCCTTGAAGGGAATGTTCTTTTTGCCTTTTCACCATCTCTCTTGATATTCAAGGTAATTCTGAAGATTCAAAACAATACCCCAAAATCATTGTGGTAATCTCCTTTTGGGCCTTGCAAAATTGGTTCTCCCTTCTTATGGAATTGGCCAAGGGTGTGGGAGTTTAATACACCCCAGTCTCAAGCAACTTCAGCTGACTACCTGGAAGATTCAATACTAATATCCTTTAGGCACTTATTAAATGAGGACTGAGGACATGCATCAGATGCTAAGTAGGCCAGAAAGCCTGCTACTAGAAAATCCTCTATTGGCAAGTGGGAGTGATTTTCCAGTTGATGTCTTAACCAATAAATAGGGGCCCAACAGGAATTTTGCACCAGTGGGCTCAAATATTTGTGAGTTATTTTCCCTCTGGCCTATCTTATTCTTTTAGAAAGGTTAATGTTGTTGCTATTTCAACATGTCTGTCCATGGATCTTCAGTTCCTGAAAGAAACTTTACACTTGTGGTCTCTTCATAACAGGTTGCTCTTCCTTAGGATCTCAGCTTTGTGCTGGAGAAGGTGACTTTCACCTGTATGAACCTGCCCATCAAGCTTATTTAAGGTTCTTGATGTGGAAAACTGTACTCCTCATTGCTCTGACATCTGCAAGAAGAGTATCTGAGTTGCATGCTCTCATGGTGGGTGAGCCCAATCTAATTTTCCACAGGCATTGGGTATCTCTAAGAATAAACCATCCATTTGTGCCCAAAGTGGTTTCAGAATTTTACTTTGAATTAAGCCATCAATCTCTTAGTTTTCTATCCCAAGCCTAAAAACCAGGGAGAAAGTGCATGAGTTGTCTATGTATGTCCAGAAGATGCAGATTTATATCCTGACAGAACTAACTTATATTTCTTATCAAGAGACAAAAAGGGACACCCTGTCACTAAATAAACAATGCCCAGGTGGTTGTCCTCAGCTATTGCATTTTGTTATTCCCACCATCACAAATTTATTCCTGGCAGTATAAAGACACATTCTACTAGATCATTGTCATCTTTTATGACATACTGGCAAGGGATGGACTCTATACAAATTCTGCAGGCAGCTAAATGGTATTCTGTACATACTTTTACAAATCATTACATACCTTGATTCCTTTTCCAGGTCCAGGACTGGCTTTGCTAATGTCATTCTCTAGGGTCTTCTGGATCCAAATCCTTCCTCCACCCAGGCTGGATAGGCTGTGGTAATCAACCCATATAGCTTAAAGGCTGCTGCAGAAATGATGAGCATAATAACAATTGTGTAAGTTGTACTTACCATAACAGTAAATGTTCAAATTCCTCAATGCTGCAGTAGCTGTGCCCCGCCACTTGTATATAGTTATAATCAAGATATCAATTAGTTGACTGTCCAAGAATTATTTCCTGATTCTACCTGTGACAAAGGGAGATACTGCCAGCGCAACTATCTGGAATTTTGTAAATAATTATATGTCATTTGTAAATATCAACATGATCTATATATGATGCTTGTGTTACAAACGTATTAGAACTGTATGTCATGTGTATATCAAACTGGTCTGTACAGACACGTGTGTTAAAAAGGTGTTTTATATAAAGTGCTTGTGCTTAAAATGTAGCTACAGTGTGCCCTACTGGAATAGAACAGAAATATACATGCACTATTATAACTGTTTAAATTTATATATTTTAACAGTGGAAACTGGAATACAGGAGGGTAACTTCAGAAAAATGGCTGAAATTAAATTACTTTATAGGCCAGGATGGAGACATTATGTCTGTGCTGAGAAGCTTTCTGTATTGTCTTCAGAGTGAACTAATCACTACCTTTGAAAGTATGAAGGAATGCAATTGTTTTATGACTTTCACCATCTGCCAAAGATCTGAGGTCTATGTATTTTCACAGGTAGATGCTAAATACTACCAACTTCCAGCATTGGATATTCACCTGGGATAGAGTCAGATGGCAAGAAATGTCATTCTGCAAGCTATCCCAGCAGTAATATTTGAGATATTAATTTGAGAACTCTCTGAAAGAGACAGTGCATTCTGTATTCTTTCTTGGAACTGACAAGGACTGTTCACCATATCTTCCTTGCTCTGATGAAGTAAGTTACTAGGGAACAGTATAATTCTCTTGGATATAGTCAGGAATATAGCAAAGCTTAGTTTAGATATTTTTCTTTATTTATTTGAGACTGTCCTGCAATGTTGTTTTAAATATTTTCTGTGATTTTGAACTCTGATTTTACTGTGATTATATACCAAGTATTTTCTTGTTCTTTTATTATTTATTATTAAATATGTTTAAACCTTTTATTGTGGCTGATCTGTCTAGAGATATTAAAGTTTTGAGAGTACTTGCATATTTACTTTGGTGACACTGTGTGGGCCACTCCTAAGAGCCTTGCTCTTGGTCAAACTACTGTGTGTATTAATATTAATATTACACAGTAAGATTGGACACCCTTTGCTAAGGGCTTTAAAGTACTTGATAAGGAGTTGGCTGGTGGCAGTGATAACTACTGTATACTCTGGGCAAAAGGGGACATAGCTAGTAATCATGTGCCAGCCTTTTCCAGGTGTGTGTGTGTGTGTGTGTGTGTGTGTGTGTGTGTGTGTGTGTGTGTGTGTGTGTGCGTGTGTGTGTGCACACGTGTGTGTATAAATCAAACCTCAGACTGTGTTTCTCAGTTACTTGGGCAGGGACATGAAGCATTGGTTGGACAGTGAGGGTTCTGGAGGTCTTGGCTTTGCCACTCAGCTGAGATCTCTACTCTATAGCTGTGCCATTGGAAGTCTTATTGGGGATCTGGAGAAAGAGACAGAAACCAGCCCTGGACTGACTGTGGTCTATGTGTGCTCTTAAGGAAAATTGCACTTAATGCAGAGAGCTGCATCTGGTAATATAGTGTGTATACCTGTTATCCTCTCAGTGTATGTCCCCCATTGGTGCCAGTGGTGAGGATTAAGGTTCCTTGATTACTAGTCCAGTGGTGGGTCATCACACTACCCCTCAGTGCAGCTTCTCCACGAGGGACTCTTCTTTCTTAGTCCTTTAAAAATCTTTGAATTGCCTGCTTTAATTTTTCAATTCAAGCACACAATTTGCATTTAAATGTCCCTAATATAGAGACGTATTAAAGAAGCAGTGGGAGTGATTACTGTTCACATCCAAGAAACCATTTCCTAAGTTTAAGATCCTAAGTACGTTAGCTATAATTTCTGTTCACTCATCCATGAATCCCATCCAGAAATACTTTTGCTTTACTTGTATTGTAAAGGAAAATACTGTAACTTCCATGGCATTAACAAAATGCAAAAATAGCTCCAATGAGCTTCAAAACATAATCAGTGACTTGACTGCAGCACCTAACATTATGGAAAACAAATCATCTAAATGTTATCATATATTGCCTAATTGGTATGAGGGACACCAAACAGTACATGTGCAGAAGACTATTTATAAGATAACACAAATGCATCTCCATTTCCCCTTTTCATTGTGGGTAAAAAAACATCAATTTCCACAGCCAAGCACAGATGGTTTTCACAGGCCCAGAGTGAGGTGAAGCACGGTTGCTTCTGCACAGGCGCTTTGTACACTCATGTGCATAGAGGCATGGCCATACTTCCAGCTGCACCGACTTCATGGGAAATGTTTCTCTCAGCTCTCCCGTTTTGATGTACTGAAGATGAATGTGGCAGGTATGTTACCCTCAAGATTAATTTAGAACATCAGTGAATGTGAACAGTGAGTAGTGATCCCAAATTTAGGAGGTGAAAGAGAATGGCACAGCAACAAATATCACATATGCATTCAGGAGGTTATGTTGTTGACCCTGAACTTATGAGGTAGGAAGAAGGGGAGTGATTCTGGGCAAGAAGCAATGAGCATGTATTCAGGAGTTAGGAATGTGAATTTGGACAAGAAGCAGTTAGCATAAATTCAGGAAGTGGGAGACTATGATCAAGAAACACTGAGTATGAATTTGGAAGGTTTTTTTTTTTTTTTTTTTTTTTTTCAAAACAGGTTTATTGTTTTAACATATAAGAGAAATATCATAACAATTTTATACAAGTAATTAAAAATAGGTATTATTATAATATTCAACAAAACAACTAAAGTATTTACAAAGACATCCACTACAATCAGATCAATTAATTAAACTAAAATACCGTGCTATTGAAATTAGAATTTTTTTAACAAATTTTGTAAATTATCCCATACAATATAATATGATGTTTTTCTAGTTGTTCTCATTCTAACTGTGCTTATTTCCATATGGCACATTATATTCATAACATTTTAAATTCATTGAACGAAGGAGGTGTATCTGAAATCCAATTTCTAGTTATTATTTTCCTGGCCACTGCTAGGATAGACCATAACAAGGGAAGCTTAATCTTTTTAACACATTGAGGTACAGGTGTGTTGAATAATATAAGAGACTTAGAAATAATGAAATTATCTGTAAAAGAGCCTGCAAAAATTCATTAATTGACTTCCAGTATTCTTTCAACTTCATACAGTCATAAAACATATGAGCCCAGTCAGCATTAATTTCTACATTACATCTCTTACATAGATTATCTTTATTATTTATTTTATTCATCATCAAAGGTGTATAAAAGATCTATGTAAAAATTTCCATGTATAAAGTCTCCAGACAATGGAAGATGTAGTTCTATAAGCAGATTCCAATATATATTGTTTATCTTGTTGAGTTGGTGGGTCCCCATTAATAGAGGTGAAATAATTCCAGTATGAATCTACACTGTAAAAAGTTTCTTGTCTGATAATTTTATGTATATATGAAAGTTTACCTTTATCAGAAACTTTATGCTGTAAATTTAATATCAAGTAATCAATCAGTTTTGGAATAGATTCTTTAACTGTTATAGACATTAGATCTATTCTATCAATGAGATGTTGTCTAAAGATCTGAACCTCTAACCAGCAAGTTTCTCTTAGATCAAATTCTTGTTTTAAGAAATCTAGATTTTAACTTTATTATCAGATATCAGCTGATACCAGTACTTTAGATCATTATCTATAGCTAAATGAGCTCCTTCAGAAGTAGATGACATAAGCATACCCTGAGTATACATTATAGGGAATACAATAAAATTCCATTCCCTATACTTAGTGTGCATGAATATAAAGTTACGATAACTAATAATAATATTTAATGGGTAACAAACCATATGTTTAGGTGTAATAGGTGAAGTACACAATTCCTTTAGCAACCACAACATGGAGTTATTTACAATCATATTTTTATGTGTTAAGGAGATTTTCATGAAGTGCATACTAATTAGCTCCCAATAATCTTTCCATTTTGCGATATATGACTGATCTATTAATAAAGTAATAACTTTTATAATAGAAGAGATAATATATAAATTAAAGTCTGAAAAAGAAATACCCCCTTGAGACCAGCTATTAGTATGTTTCTTTAATGCAATCCTAGGTCTATTAGGTGCCCATAAGAAATTTAACATTAGTGTATTCAGGTTGTTGATAATTATTTTTGTAGGTGAAAGTATTATTGATTGTATTAAGTATAAAATCTTGGGGAATATTATCATTTTAATAATTGTAAGTCTCTCCTCCATAATAAAAAACATATTATTCCAGGTATTAAAAAGATTTTGTATATTAAGAAAACAGGTATTATAGTTATTATATATAATAGATTTAATATCTTTAGATAGTATTATACCTAAAGAAGTTATCTGACCTGAATTGGGTACATATTTAGTAAAATCACTAACGAGAATATTTTTTCGTGAATATATAGGTAGTATTTTAGTTTTCTCTTCATTGAATATTAAACCAGAAATACTTTTAAAATTCATCATTTTATCAAATAAAGACTGCATAGAAGAATTAGATCCTGCTGATGTAATTAGAACATCATCTGCAAAAGTTGAATTTTGATGTTGTATTTTCGTCTATTTCAAAACCCTCTATGTCAGTACTTTTTCTAATCAAATTAGCCCAAGGCTCCATTACTAAAGTGAATAATAGTGGAGAAAGTGGACATCCTTGCTTTGTACCTTTAAGAATAGGTATTTTTTGTGAAACATATGTTCCTACCTTAATATAAGCCAGCGTTCCTTTGTATAAATGCTCAATTAAATTTACAAATGCATCAGAGAAGTTTGTGCATTTCAGTAAGGTAAACAGATAGTCCCAACTTACTGAATCAAATGCTGAACCTATATCAAGACTAATAAGTGTTAAATCTTTCTTTTTCCTATTTGCAAAATCAATTAATGTTAAAGTTCTTCTTATATTATCAAAAGTATTTCTATTTACAATGAAGCCCGTCTGATCTATATCTATAATGCCGGGGATGATTGTCTTCAATCTATCAGCAAAAATACTCATAAACATTTTATAATCAACATTAAGTAATGAGATGGGTCGATATGAAGAACATCTAGTTGGATCTTTATTAGGTTTTAAAATTGGTGAAATAAATGTATATTGCCAAGATGGGGGGTTATTAACTCAGTTTGGGCCAAAATAAAAACATTATGTATTAATGGATATGTAGTTTTAGAAAGGATTTTATATATCTCTGGTATAATACCATCATTACCCGGTGCTTTGCTTGATTTAAGCTTATTTATTTGTGTAATAACTTCTGTATATGAAATACTCTTGTCCAATAGTTTAATCTGTTTATTAAGCTTTTTATTCATGTTTGTGGTTATAAACTCCTTTATTTTATCTTTTGGTTCCATGTTAATGTTGTTATGGTTAATCTTGTGAAAGTGATTTCTAAATTCATCCAGTATTTCTGGTATACTAGAAACATTCTTCTTTTTCCTTAGAGAAAAGATTTCTTTGATATGGTTTTGTTTATTCAATCTTTTTGTTTTATTTTTAAGTCTATGTAAGTATTTGGGGCTTATTGAATAAGACAAAAACTTATATTTCTCTAAAGTTATTTTAACTTTATGAGTTAAAATTTCTTTGTATTTCTCATTTAGTTTGTTTATTTCTTCAATAACTTTCTTGTCCATAATATTTTCTTTATTATTATGTTTATGAGTCTAATTTACTTTGAATATCTAACAATTCCTTATCCCAAGATTTCCTTTTATTATTATACCATCTGATACTTTGTCCATATAGATATGATTTTAAGGCATCCCAAACATAGACAATGGAGACTTCAGGAGTATTATTTATGTCTAGAAAATGTTGTACTTCTGAAAGTATATATTCTTTATAGTCTTTTAGCTGAGTTAAATATGCTGGTATCCTTTTGATCTGAACATTATGAGTATTTTTATCATGAATTCAAAAACAATTGAGTTATGATCAGATATAGGACATGAAATGATTTTGGAATTAATTAAATCTGTTACCATCTGGTTAGAAATAAAGACCCTATCTATTTTTGAATAAGTTTTGTATCTGTTAGAAAAAAAGGTGTATGGTAATGATTTTGAATCTATCTGATTATTAATATCATTCAAATGATAAGAATTAGCAAAATCATTTAAATGTTTTGCGTTAGATGTAATTCTTCTTTTCCTTATAGTGGTAGTATCACTTTCATGTAGTATACAATTAAAATCCCCAGCTAAAATAATATCCCCTATAGAGAATGATATGATCTTATCAATATGATGTTTCACTGTATTAATACCAATTCCAGGTATCCAATATACATTAATTAAAGTGTAAGTCTTCCCATTACTTTGTATTGTAACCATACAAAACATTCCTTTGTCATCCTGATAAGACTTAATGGTTTTAGGAATGGGCATACTTTTATTCCACTCCTCTTTTTTTCTGAGTGTGCTCTGAACTAACCAATACTGTATACTTATTAGTGGCTAGTTTATCAATATCTTTTTTCAAGAGATGGGTTTCTTGCAGGAAGACTAGATTGGCCTTGTGTAAATTAATGTATCTTATTAGGCTTGCCCTTTTACATGGATTATTCAATCCATTAATGTTTAAAGAAATTCCTTTTAAAGATGTCATTTGGCATTTTTAAAACTCAAGAATCTTATGATCGAAATAACAAATAACAAGATAAATAATGTTACATCTCCTCTTTTAGGTGTACCTTTAAATATAGCTGTATTTATTAAATCTCTTATGGGATTTTGTATAGGATTCAATTTTGTTTGTAGTGACAATGAGTGTACAAAATATATTGTGGATGTCAAAACTATATACATATAACAATGAACAAGTGAAAATAATGTAAGGATTAAACCTTGCATCCAGCCTGGAGTTGAAAACTCCAACTTAGAGTAGTATTTACTACTCAAGTTAACCCCTACCCTAAGCAGCAGTACCTCAGCTACCACCTTATCAATTTAATACTAGTTATATTTAACTGAGGTTAACAGTTTTCAATTCAATTATCTATCAAGACAAAACTACACATTTGGTAAAACAGCATCATATAAACTAAAATAAACTTTTTTTTTTTTAAACTGTTCATACTACAATATAGATCTATGTAATATATAACACTTGTATTCAAATAGCATTCAAATAATCTTGATGTTAGAAATCAAGAGGAGAGAAAATTAGGTTCTAACATTCATTTAAATCAAAAACTTTGGCTAATATGATTCAGACATTACATATATTAAGATGCATCTATTTTCTGTCATGTGAATACTATTAACAGCTTCCAAAAAATCTTGAATTGTTTGTATATGAGCATTTACTTAAACTCATTATTGTCAATAGAGTAAAATATTGTATTCATAAAAATTATTATAAATCATATTGCATAGTTATGCAAATTCTCAGAAACACTTGCATTATTAAAAAAAAAGCCATCACACACATACACACAGACACACACACACATACATACACACACACATACACATACACACACACACACACACACACACACACACACACACACACACACACACACACACACACACATATATATATATATATATATGATCTCACTGAGTTATGTCCTTGTTGAGCACTATCCTACTTGCTGTCCCTAGAATAAATCTGTCTGCTTTATAGAAAATAATGCACAGCAAACACATTTTAGTAACCAGATTTTACAATCATGCTAACCTACTGCTTTAAAATATATCACATGACATTTCTTCCAGAATAGAATTATAAAATTGTTTATGCTTGTCAATCAGATGAATTAAATGAATTATAATAAAGTATATGTTTGGAACAGAAGTTTTTAACACAGATTATTATGCTGCTGTTAAGTAGATTTTCAAAAACATTTAAATAAATGTTTCATTTTCTATGCCTTCTAAAATAAGACATTTACTTACTACAAGAAACTACATCATTTAAACTCATTATAACTGACATATTTTATGAATAGAGTATTTTTCCTGAATCTGTGGTGTGTCAGTATGTTAACTAGGTCAGAGGTTATACTAACTGCTTTCATTTTCTCTGTGAGAATTCTGTGAGTTGAAGCTTTTGAAGTAGTTCATGGACACTGTGCATGAGACAGCCCACATCCCAGATTGTCTCCCTTAACATTTTGGCGGGAAACTTATTAAAACTTGTGACAAACATTCATTTTGTCAATAGAGTAAAATATTGTATTCATAGAAATTATTATAAATCATATTGGATAGTTATGCAGATTCTCAGAAACACTTGCATTATTATATAAAAAAAAAGCCATCACACTCACACACACACACATACACATACACACATACACACACACACACACATACACACACACACACACATACACACACACACACACACACACACACACACACACACACACACACACACACACACACACACACACACACACACATATATATATATATATGATCTCACTGAGTTGTGTCTTTGTTGAGCACTATCCTACTTGCTGTCCCTAGAATAAATCTGTCTGCTTTATACAAAATAATGCACACAAAACACATTTTAGTAACCAGATTTTACAATCATGCTAACCTACTGCTTTAAAATATATCACATGACATTTCTTCCAGAATAGAGTTATAAGATTATTTATGCTTGTCAATCAGATGAATTAAATGAGTTATAGTAAAGTATATGTTTGGAACACAAATTTTTAACACAGATTATTATGCTGCTGTTAAGTAAATTTTCAAAAACATTTAAATAAATGTTTCATTTTCTATGCCTTCCAAAATAAGACATTTACTTACTACAAGAAACTACATAATTTAGACTCATTATAACTGGCATAGCCCACATCTCAGATTGTCTCTCTTAACATTTTGGCGGGAAACTTATTAAAAACTAGTGACAAACATTCATTTAGTAGTGTAAATGTATGTAAACATGACAAAACCTTCACAATGTATTTCACAGACCATTACAGCCTCTTACTTCTTTTCAGAAAGAGAAACAAATTGAATCACAGCTTGCCATTAAATCTTCAGATATTTTGACTGGTTATGAAACAAAACATTATAACTGACATATTTTATGAATAGAGTATTTTCCTGAATCTGTGGTGTGTCAGTGTGATAACTATGTCAAAGGTTATACTAACTGCTTTCAGTTTCTCTGTGAGAATTCTGTGAGCTGAAGCTTCTGAAGTAACTCATGAACACTGTGCATGAGACAGTCCACATCTCAGATTGTCTCTCTTAACATTTTGGTGGGAAACTTATTAAAAACTAGTGACAAGCATTCATTTAGCAGTGTAAATGCATCTAAACATGACAAAACCTTCACAATGTATTCCACAGATCATTACAGCCTCTATGTAAGTGAAATTAAGCCCAAAATTACCAACAAGCAATAAAACTCAACATTCTTCTCCCAACTCAATTTTCATACAAATCCTATTGTTCACTGTGCCCACACAATCAAAAGCATTTCTATATATTAATAAAGAAAAGAAAAAGAGAGTAGAAAATAAAAGGGAGTGAGGCAGAAATAAAAAATGTAAGAGAAAGCTGTAAGAAGTATATACAATGGAATGTTACTTACTGTTTATATTAATAGAGTTAAAAATAAAACATTATTTACTCTTATTTAGTTCTGATTATTATTAGTTAAAGCATGACAGATTATTTACAAACAAGCATAAGCAGTATAATCAAGAAAGTATAATTAGAAATAGCATTTGAAGAACTTATAAAAACTTTTACAAGGAATAAATATGTTATTATTCTATTAATGATATTTTCATTACTGTTCACTCCTGCCCTCCCTCACCCTTTACCCACTACATAATCTAAATAGAATGTCATTGTTTAAACAAAGAAAATAATAAAAGGAGAAGGAAAAAAAAGGTAAAGATAAAAAATGTATCAAATTACTAACCTTACTTCTTTTCAGAAAGAGAAACAAATTGAATCACAGCTTGCCATTAAATCTTCAGGTATTTTGACTGGTTATGAAACAAAACATTTCTTTGCACATAGAGAATAACTTTGATTAAGTCTTTTCCAAAATATTTGTGGCTTTCTGGAAATGCAGGAACTATATTCAAACAGATTAATAATGAACTAATATGATGAGAGAGAAAAAACATATAACAAATCATTTGTTTTTAGTCTCTTCTTCTTCTCTGAAGTCTTCCACGAAGCTTCAGTTGCCAATCTCTTTAATGAAGAACTAGCCCATTCCATTTCTTCTATTTTATCCAAAATCCTTTTTTCTTTGACAAACAGTAAAGCAGAGTCTAAATCATCGAAAACCTTAGGACCATCAGGAAGGAAGATTTTAAGCCTGGCAGGAAACAGAAGGTATGTTTTAAACTGTGCTTTTTTAAGCTCCCTTATTAGTGGCAGAAAAACTTTTCTTTTAGCTATTACCATGGAAGAATAGTCATTGTCAAAACGCACAGTTGTCTCATTAATCTTAACAGGAGCTTTAGCCCAAGCAGATTTAAGAACCATCTCTTTATCAAAAGATGATAGAAATCTAACTATAACTGATCTAGGATATTTTTTGTTAGAGTTAGTATTAGCTATAGATCTATGTGCTCTTTCGATACCAAAAGAGAATGCTTCTGGTAAGTCTAAAGTTTTAGGGAGCCAAGTTGTTAAAAATAAGTAATATTGTTACCTTCAATATTTTCTGGCAGTCCAAAAATCCTAATGTTATTGCGCCTAGATCTATTTTCCAGGTCATCCAGCTTTGTTTGTAAATGTGTATTTTGTTTCAGCAGAAACTCAATGTTGATTTCCTCTTCTTGGATTCTATTTTCCATGTCATTCACAGCTTCTTCTATGCCTGTCATCTGGATCTTCTGTTGTTGCAGGTCTGTATGTAACAGGTCTATTTGTTTTGTAGTTTTTCTATGAAGGTGTCTATTTTAGTATCCATTTTATCCATTTTATCAGTAAGTTGCTGGATTATAATTATCAGAGACTGAAGTTCTTTCTTGATGCTGGAGTCTTGAGAATTTGTCTTACTGGAACTCATTTCAGACTGATAAACTGACAGGAAAATTTCCACAGTGATTTCTGACAGGAATATTGTTAAGATTTCCTTTCTTTTTTAGATATAGTTCAAGAACTATATAAAACAAACGTATTTAGAAAGAAAATTACTTCAAAAATAAATTTTTTAAGTAATTAATTCCTGTCAGTGTAATGAAATTGGTGGAGCTGAAGAAATCTGCTGCTATCCTGTGTTCATCCTTGGCCACGCCCCCTCTTTTTTTTTTTTTTGAGGTGAATGAAAGAGCAGTGGGTGAGGTCCCAAATAGGGCTTTTTGCTGAAACTTATTACAAGGTTAAACATAAACTCATGACCTTGGTGTTTAATAGCACTTGGGGACAAGTTTTTAGAATACTCATGCTTTGCGTCTCTGGCTTGAACTCTGTGGTGTCACTCTATTGTTCTCTCTGAAATCAACTTTTGGGACAGAGACATGTAAGGATAGTGGAGTTATGACATTTTTGAAATCTGTTTTTTAAAATATTCAGTTCTAGTGAAGTTATGGGGAAATGTTTCCTAAATGGACTTCAGCATCAGCTTTAGCAGATGGTAATGTTTGGATTGGGTATAAGCTTTCAAAATACTCTCCATAGATGCCTACATCATGAAATCAGTGTAATCCTATATATGAATTTGTAAAGTTAGTTTAAAATGTCAACATTTTTGTACAGTTCTGATGGCATGTTCTCAAGATGAAAGACAATCCTAACTTTGGAAGTTAGTAATATATTGCAGCAAACGTTTTAGAATGCTTGTCTTGCAGATCTTTATTAGAAAGGCTTATATATCATTATGCAATTCTTCATTAAAAAATGATTAGAGCAATTGTTCCAAGAGGTTGGGAGATGTGTTGTTTCATTTAGAACTTGGCAGGGTGCTGCCCTGGTGCTTTTATGGTGGGGGTACTTTGGTGATGGTGCCTTTAGGGTGTGGGGGATTTATGGGGTGGGTTTCTTCAGGTAGGAAAGATTTTGTCACATTGGTGTTGAGCCAGGGTCAGAGGTTTATGAAGAGTCTTTGCTTGGTAGTTTGGGAAATGTCTTGGGCAGTAGAACTAACCTATTAAAGTTATGGTTTCAGAGGATTTACATTTGTCTTTTCTTTACAGATGGTGGTTTGGTGTGGGTGCTTCAGCTGTTGCAAGGCTACCCAGTAAGGTCACGGTGTTCGTATCACTCTCTGGCTTGAAGATGGTTGGTTTTGTTGAGAGATTGATGTTACTGCAAGGGATGTTTGGCCTCTGTGGTGGTACGCAGAGATGTCACAGGTATGGACATGTTTCATGTGTGCATTTAGGCTGGTCAGAGTTTGTCTGGTATGAGAGTAGTGCTGTGACAGATAGGGTTGCGACATGTAAGGAGTGTGGTGAGGCAGGTGCTGGGTAATTAAGGGGAGTTTGGGGCTGTCTGGAGGCGGGGCGGAGTCATAACTGTGGTTGGGTTGGATGTTGGGTTTTGGCTGAGTGATTACCTAAGCAAGCCTTAGGGGAAGAGGGTTTACGCCAAGATAACAGGCTTGGAATGGGAGAGTTATGTGGATAATTTGAGTTAATTGATATGATGGGGATCAATATCTGGAATCAGGAATTCCAAATAGTGAACTATGGCTTGGGAGGTTTGAGTTGTGGTGTGCCAAGGGGAAGAGGACAACTGGATGTTATGTGAATGATTTGCATGGTGGCTTGGTTGCAGAAGGATGCTGTCTTGGCCTTGTCAGTATTCCTAAGTTTGAGTGGCTGAGGTGAAGGAAGTTTTCAGAGGTAGATAAGATATGTCTTTCCATAGGTCAAGAAGATTGGGGAAGCAATTCTCTCATTAATGTATGGGTATTGTGACAGTGGTCATTTATTGCAGTTGGGCAAGACACAGTACATGGGGTTTTTCTTTGGTGGGGGGAAGTGAATGGGTAGAACTGTTTGTCTCTTATACAGTAAGGGATTGTGAAGGTTTGGAATAGGAAGGTCGGGACGGTTATGTTATTGGGGTTTGTTTGATATTCGTTCCATTGCTCTACTGGGACATGATGCAGTAAGTATAAAAATATGTAGGGGTTGACAGACCATGGAAGGTATATGGATGTGTTTTCGGGATAGGTGACGAACTGGAAGGTTAGGTTGGAGTTAGGAAGCTTAAGCAAAGCTTTGTTTTAGGACTCCTAGCAATGGACCTTGGGGTGTTATAAGGTAAATAGTGCATGGCATTTGGGTTACAGCAGGATTCGGCCTTGGTCTTGTCAATATTGCTAAGTGGAAGGTGCCAGAGCTGCAGCATGTTTGTGGGTGGCATGGAAGCATGGGTGTAGATATTCAGTGGTACAGGTGACAGATGGGGAAAGAATGTTGTTTATTTTTGTTTGTTTCAGAGGTTAGGCAGAATTTAACAGGGTTTGGTTTTGTCTCTCAGGACATGTTTATAGTTTGTTCTGTGACTGGGTGTGAAGGTGACACATTGAAAATTTTAAAGGGGAAATCCAAGGGCAAGCAGTGCATTAAGGATGTCGCTGAATTTTGGTAGCTGTGTTACATTGTTATGGGGATTTGCATTTGTTTGCAAATGTGGGTTGGGGCATGCTTTTGGGGATTGGTTTCCAGCTTGTTTGTCAGAAGGATAGGACATCTAGAGGAGGCATGTGGGACTTTGGTCAATTTAGCAGGCATTATAGTTTTAGCAGAGAGAGTTGGGAGAATAGGGTCCATTTTCACTTGGTTGATGTGACAGTGGTATGGTTGATGGGGCTGTTAGATGAGGTGTGTCAGGATAGGTAGAAGGATTAGATGTCTGTGGCAGGATTCTGGGGTAGCCTTTACAAGTAAAGCATATGGTATGGGTGTGGCAGACATCATGGGGTAGGAGATTGCTGGGATGGATTGTTGGCTTATTTGTTTCAGGTTTGTTAACAAGGTGAGGCATTCTAGTGGTCAAGGAGGATTTACCTGCAATGTCTACAGTTCCATGGGTAACAGGGATAAGGTGAAGATTGGTGGACACTGCCCATTGTTAAAGTAATTTTGTTGGAAGGGTTACTGTTGGTATACAGAGGGTCATCGGTCTACAGTTTGTGTGGTTATTGCTTCAGGGATGTATTGATGGCAGTTACTAGGGGGCTTTGGTTGCCAAATGCTTTCTTGCTTTATAATGGATAGTGGGTTCAATGGCAAGATTACTAGGTAATGGATCTATTAGAAAGGAAATCTCATTGTGGTCATTAGTATCGCCATTGGGCAGAAAAGGGGTGGCAGTGAGGCATGATTGTGACAGTGGGCTTCTTAGACTTTTGGCGGTACTTTGTCCTTGGATGGTTCTCCAGAAGTGGGTTTAGTTTTGGGTGGTGCATTTGGTAGGTAATGATCTAGGAATCATGCTTAGGCTACTACTACTAGTTAGGTAACTGGGAGTTCACACAATATACAGAGGTTATGCTCGGTTATGAGGTTATGGTTTGTCACTTTAGCATTGTAGAGGGATTGGGGATTAATTTAGTTGTTTAGGTGATGGGCTACTGTGGCTATTTATGTGATAGGGTTTTGGGAGGTGATGACATGAATTCAGTTTGGTTATAAAGGATGCCATACATTGAATGACAGTGGGCATTATACCTTTGAGGGGTTTAGGTTGGAAGTTGGTAGGAGAGAGGGGGAACAGCCTGGTCAGGCTGGTGGGCAGAGAAGAGGGACAAGGGTACCCTCTTCTATTCCCCCTCTAGTGTTTGGATGTTCATTTCAATGAGTTGGGAAAGGAACGTGAGCATTTGGAAGAATTATGTGGTAACTATAAGTGAGCAGAGGTAAGGATGCTGCTTATTTTGTTGGAGGTATAATCCAATAAATGGTATATGAAGTGAATTGCTGGATGGTGCTTCATAATTAAAGTAAGTGAGTGGAGGTATGGACACTGCTTACTGGATTAGGATGAGTAAGGTCATGCTGTCCTGATTAACATTACATGGATGTTTATACTGTGATTAAAATCAGCTATACTATGTTCAACTGTAATTAATAAATGTTGGTTGTCAAAGATATTGAGTTATGAGAGCATTAACCATTGCTTATAGATGTGTTGGTCTCTGCAATATCTACAGTCAATTTTATTTTCAATACTAGACACAAATCTGGATTCTGACAGATAAAACTAGATGAAGAAGCTCCAAATTGCTTCTTTGAACATTTGGTATGTCTTTAGGAATGTGCATACCCTTTGGATTTTCTATTCTCAGAAGCATTCCAAACATTAGTTGCAGAGGTAATTGATTCCATGAAAGGTGTTGTAAACATGTTAGTGTAGATACAAATGCAATAAAAGCATGATGAGATTGATAACGGATGCTAAAGAAAATAATTAAATAAGAATAAATAGAAATAGAGAATGGGAAGTGTAAAATTCTTGGGTCATCTTTATAACATCATAGGAGCTGAAGTCTGACACACAAAGTTATACCAATTGTGTAAATGCCAGAGACAGGAGGCAAGCAGAAATTGTAGAAGTTTCTTGGAATGGAGCAGTATTTTACAAAGTTTAATATGTCTGAAAAAACTATGCCACTATAAGGCTGATAGGGCCAGATGTAGTCTGGAAACTGAGCCATGGCCAGAGTTTTAAGAAACTGAATTCACCATGGTTAAAATATGATGTGTATTTCTGGTTGCTTGGCAAGTAGAGGTCTATATTAGATCAACGAACGATTAAATGTTCAAATCTGTAAAGGTCGACCTTTACAGATCGAACATTTAATCATTCGAAAATGTCTAAAAAAAAAAACAAAAAAAAACTAAGTAACAAAAACAAAAAACAAAGGGTGTAAACAGGGGTAAGCCCCCCTGCACCCCCCATCCCCCCACTTAAATATACCAACTCCAAGATCGTGCTACAGTGTAGGGAAGGGGAAATTTCCCCATTTCTGCACTGTAGTGCACTGATGTGCGATCTTGGAGTTGGTATATTTAAGTAGCGGGGGTGTGGGGGTGCAGGGGGCTTGCCCCCCTGCTAAAACCTCTTCTGTTACTTTTTTTTTTTTTTTTATTACATCTTCAAACATTTAAATGTTCAGTCTCTAAAGGTTGACCTTTAGAGATTTGAACATTTAATCGTTCATTGATGTAATATAGACCCGGCAAGTAGATGTCATTAAATGATATAGAAGTTGTAATCTTATAAGAGCATAACCCAGCTATCTGATGGAAGAGACTCTCTTCTAATCTCTTCCATGCATTATTGCCTATATTTCCCTGTCCTGGAGAGCATATTCATTATAAGTCTATAGCTCTGTAAGATATGTTAATTTATCTTTCTTCAGGTTTGAACTCACACACTCATTCTTCTATACTGAATTCTCCTCTCTGTCTCTGCAATCCTTTTCTCTGACTTTTTACTTTATCTCTAATAGGTCACCTTGCAACTGTATATCTACTGTGTTATTTCACTTCACTGGTTTTGCTGTTAAGTTCTATGGTACTATTGTTTCTTAGGCTAAGTTTTTGCCTTATTCCAGTAATGATTTGAAACTTGATTATGTGTGAGATATCTCTGCTTTTACTTATTTGTACTTAGTTTTGTATAATTTATTTTTCAAACAATGTATTGGATGAAACTGTATATTCTCTAATGTTAAACTGTTTAATTATTACTGTATTAACATTCTGTTGGAGTTTTTCTCCTTGGGCCTCCGCTGAAAAAGGCCATCTGCCCATTCGGACTAACCCGGTTAACAAATGTCAAATAAATAAATGACTAAATTTAAAAATGCATAGAAGAGGTGTTCGGAGGAAAAAAATACAGTAGTGTATGGATAAGTAAAATTTCATTAATACATTTAGGGTAAAGTTCAAATGAAAGAAAGGACATGAATTCCCACAAAGAGTGTTCAGGAAGTGCAGGTAGGAAACTCCAAAAATACTTTCTAACAGGCAATTAGAAAAAGTAAACAAGCAAAGTTTTTTACCCTAAAAATAAGAAGGTGACCAAATATACATTTGAACGTAAAAGTTAGAGCAACAGGCAAGCACTTGCATTGTTAAGCACATTGTGAGTTGCAAAAGATAAAAATTATAATTGGTCAATGAGTTGTTGTCATATGACTGTGTCACATGTATATTAAGTTGAGAATGGTTTTACAAGCAGTCTGAAGAGCTCTCTAAAAAGTTCAGAAGTGCTTACTGGCTGTTTTATTTTTTTTTTCATTGATTAAAAAGTTCAAAGGTATATTGGTTATTTGGTAAAGCTTTTATTGTTTAATGTTCAATAATACTTTTTGCAAAGTGTATCTCAGACTGCAGAGGATGTTACTTAATGTAGTATGTTATGAAAGTATAATACAGATCAAGCACAAAACATGTACTTGTAAACACATGGCAGCTATGTTGACAAGAACACATTTACATCAGAAGCATGAATTATAAGAATTAGAGATTGTTTGGGTAATACTGCAGTCGCCTATGACTGAAGAAAATGTAAAAAATCCAGAGGCAAACTTGTACTGACTTAATGAAAGAAACTAGTTTGTCAGGTATAAATAAAAAATAATCAGGAGAAAATTCCAATCTTAGATCTTCTTTAAGGGAATAAATGTCACATCCAATTCTTTATGATCATAGTTGACAACATTCCCAAAAGGTAAGAAAACACATGCTTGAGAGAATAAAAGAATAACTGAGACATGCAAACAGACAGCACAAAGTTCACAGTATTTGGCAGTAGTAATGCTGAATAAATGAGAGCAGGAAACAACAGAAATAATGTATATCCTTATTCCTTAGGTTTACTTTCTTACTGTGTTGCTAGGGTAAAGGACTTTGAGGGACGAGGTCTTTCTTTGCACTGGAATAAGCCCAGGAAAAAGTAAAACTATATTTTATCACAAGATTGGATATATTGTGTGCTGTAGATGTTGTCTGGGTCCTTGTTTTTCACATCAGTTCATGTTAGACTACCAGACCCAAATTCTTTCATCCTTTGTTTTCTGCTTGAGCTTTCTCTGTCGATCTCAAACTTAATAACAGTGCCTCCTGATGGTAGTAGCTAACATAACCTCTGGAAGTTGTGGGTAAATTAGTTGTGATGGATAGCACTGTTTTGCAATTGCTGTATGTGTGTTACATTGCTGTGACAGAAATGAATGCCGTAATCTGTTGTGTCCGCAATGAAAGCATAGCACATTTCAATGATTGAAAACCCTTTGAAAATGATAGTAGCAACCTGCTGTGACTAATTTGTGTGCTTGTAAACTTGTATCTGTATCTCTTCATGCTGACCAATTTTGCTTCCTGCAAATATATTTGGCCTGTTCTAGCAAACAGTGTGAGCTCTTTTAAAATGACAAGTAGGTTTGCTTAAAATGAATTGCATACTAGACAGGAATTCTGTGAATCTGTATTGCTACTATAGAGCTGTGTTGTCCTGGGAAAAGTCCTGATTTACAAAATATGCAGCTTAGACAGACTTAGATTAGACTTAGATAGTAGCAACCTGCTGTGACTAATTTGTGTGCTTGTAAACTTGTATCTGTATCTCTTCATGCTGACCAATTTTGCTTCCTGCAAATATATTTGGCCTGTTCTAGCAAACAGTGTGAGCTCTTTTAAAATGACAAGTAGGTTTGCTTAAAATGAATTGCATACTAGACAGGAATTCTGTGAATCTGTATTGCTACTATAGAGCTGTGTTGTCCTGGGAAAAGTCCTGATTTACAAAATATGCAGCTTAGACAGACTATTTTGCCATGCACACATCTCTGTCCTTGTGCTACAGGAGGTGGTTAAAATGATCAATAAGTCTAGTTACCTGGTTACTAAATACTTAAAATATACTCAGAATGCACGCCCCAAGATAGGTTTGGTACCTATTTTGATACTCTTTTAAGGTCTGTGCAAGCTTCAAGGTCATTTAAGGTCTGTGCAAGCTTCAAGGTTAAATGCTTTTCTATTTAGAGTACTTGTAAAAGCAGTGGTATAATATAGTAGTACCAGTGCAACACTATAATGTTGTTATAATTTAAGATGCCAAATTTATCTGACCTTAAATTAGTTCAGCTTATCTTGGAGGGAAGTGAATACTTTTGCTGGGTAGTGAAGATGTAGTGGGCCATAACAAGGCATTAGTGTACATTTTACAGCAGTGTGGCAATACGGCATTCAGTTACCAAATGAGTAACAAGGTATCATTACTGTAATGTTATTGTAATCAACCCACAGTGGTCTTCTAATAGTTAATACACTGACCCCCCCCTTCCTACTTGAAGACTGAATGCAAGTTGCAATGTGTGAGCCAGATACAGTGGTAAATCCTTCAACTATACCTCTCAACTGTTCAGATTTTCACCTCCTATTTTTGGTCTGTTCCTCATAAAATTTGTGGTTTTCCAGCAAATTACTGAGGATTGAAGTCATTAAATAATGACATACATTTGAGTTACAGACTACATAAACTTGGGACTACATAATTTATTGCGATAGTATAGGGCTGATGTGCATAAACTGCAACAGGGGCCTGCTGTATATAAGCAGGAAGATGGTGAAGCACACAGTCTGCGTCTTGCCAGTGAGTCAGGACTACAAACTCTTGCAGTACTTCACTTTCTTGGATCATTGATATAAAATCTGATAAGATCCCTTTCTAAGAATTTAGCTTTGGATCCAAAAGCATTAGACAACAGGCTAGGCCAGTTGCAGTTGCCCATGTTGCATTGGCCACAGAATATCACAATTCATATAAGTTATATATATATATATATATATATATATATATATATATATATATATATCTTAAATATAATTTGTGTGTATGTGTATATAAAGTGTAGGTAACCATTTGAAATGTTGGGACCTGCTGGAGTGAGTCCCGAAATACTGAGACTGAATGGACGAAAGATCTGGCTTGTATATACTAAGTCTGAGGTACCATTTCTTGGAATATGCCATACCTCAGAGAAAAGGGAAATCTCAGAGTTGATATATATATAAGTTTAGTGGTGTGGGGAGATGTGTTGGTGGTGGGCTTGCCCCCTGAAAAAGAAGTTTTAAAGAACAGAGCAATTTTTGAGATTTTCAACTTTTTTGGCACTTAGCTTTACAAGTGACAACAGTCAATAGGGAGCCATGCAGTATAGTTAGATATATGTATGCAACACAACCACAAAAGAGCAAAGAAAACAAAAAACAAAAAAACTGAAGAATGGCAAGCCGAAGGATATATTATTTACTGCTTTCGTCCTTTAATAAATATCCGAACTTCTTCAGAACACAAGTAGAAACAATACAAGAACGTAGTTTAAAAAGGGTGCATTTAAATCATGTGACCAACTTCTTCTATATCCTTTGGCTTGCCATTCTTCAGTTTTTGGTTTTAGATATATGTATGTGTTGTGTGTGTGGATATAATATACTTACAATGCATGTGTGTATATGGGTCTACTTCATAACATTGACATTTCATAACGTTGAATTTCATAACATTGAGACCAAAACATCTAAATCCCAAAACACTGAAAACCCAAAACATTGAAAACTCAGAACACTGAAAGTGTGCTTCATAACACTGAAAACTACATTGCACAAGTAAATAAGATCCCCTCCACCTACAACACTACCTAACTAACAAACACACTTTCTACTACTACATTTCTGCAGGGGGGCAAGCCCCCCTGCACCCCCCCATAAATTAGATATACCAACTTCAAGATTGCACTACAGTGGAAAAAAAAAATTTTTCTACATTTCTGCAGGGGCTTGCCCCCCCCTGCAGAAACATGGTAGAAAGTGTGTTTGTTAGTTACATGTTGTTGTAGGTGGAGGGGGTCTTATTTACTTGTGCAATGTAGTTCTCTATATTATGAAGCACACTTTCAATGTTCTGAGTTTTGAATGTTTTAGGTTTTCAATGTTTTGTATTTTCGATGTTATGGTCTCAATGTTATGAAATTTCAATGTTAAGAAGTAGACCCGTATATATCCATGTGTGCGTATATGTATATATATATATATATATATATATATATATATATATATATATATATATATATATATTATGTACACATACTACATACATGTATATGATAACAAGTAGCACAAAAACAGCAGACCTATTCTCACAGAACACAACAGTGTGAAATTATAATTAAATGAATGTCAAAATGGAACACACAATGTAGACTACAAAGCAAATGCACATGTAAAATTAAAGAAACAAAGAATAACATAATGTTAAATAATAAAACTCAAATAACAGAGTGACATTTTTCCCAAAACACTTCTACCTGGTTGGCTCTGAACCAATCCTACAGGTCCTTCTGTAACCTGTTCTCGTAGAGCCTGTACTCTGTCTTTTTGTGGACACCATTGTTGACAAAGCACATCCTCATGACTGTTGCTCATATGCTATGCTGTGCAGGGCGCACTTCATAACAGTGTCTCAAATTCTGTTCATGTTGTGGGGCACAGTACAGTTCATTGAAGAAATGGACATATACTTTACACCCAGTAAACCTTTCAGTTACTGTTGCATATGACTTCACAGTATTTTGAAAGCCCACATAATTCAGTTCATGGATATATGAGAATGCAGAATCACAGCTGGGTGGTTTGTTTGCTTCTGGAGTATTTGTGCCATATTTTTACCTCTTCCAGGAAAGTAACTTTCCATGAAAAAAGTTAGTCAAAGTCTTTCCTGAAAATATATTTTTACAAGCTCTCTGTTTATTTGGTGATCAATTTTTGCTTGCAGAAGCTGAGTGCTACCAGCTTTTTTCCCATTAGTACAAAGCTGGCATAGCTCTCATGCAGGCTTCATTTCTGGGCTTGCTGCCAGATAATCTAGTCATTTTGAAAATCCAGTCTCTCTTTGGTGAAAGCCCATTGCACTGAGCTAATGGATGCACTCGAGTTTCATAGACTGTAACCTGGTGACTTTCCTGTCCTTGGTGACCTCCAATAAAGTAGTAAATATTAGACTGTATGTTGTCTCCCTCTTATTAGTATGTATGCTAATGGGATAATTTCCTGCTCTTTTGGCAAAGTTGTGTGCACACAACTAATGCCTGGCAATGGAACTGCTTGTGGATAATGTACTTTCCTTTAATCACTTCACTGAGTTTTACACAGCAGACTTTAGTAATTTCTTAGTAATAGTGGCACAAGTGCTTTGACTGCAGTTTTCTGCATCCTGTACGTGGAACTCCATGTAAATTTAGAGCAATATTGGATTTTAGTTTCTGATATGGTGCAGGGAATAAAGAACTAAGATAGTTGTGACCTTTTTCTAGGCAGTAATTTGGTATAGTGTTCTTTTATTTGACAAGTTTTAGATAACCTCTTTATTCTGTCATCTTTGTTTTCTTGTGCTGCAACGCAAGAAAGATCCTGTTTGTGGTTGTCCTCATCCTTCTGCATTTGACACATCCATGGTGGAGGATTGTGTGTGTGTGTGTGTGTGTGTGTGTGTGTGTGTGTGTGTGTGTGTGTGTGTGTGTGTGTGTGTGTGTGTGTGAGGGTCATGTCATGTTATCTGCACAGCTCCTCCCCTTTGCAGATGCAATGATGGTTGCACAATCTACACTTCCTGGGAAGTTTTAAATGCAGTACAGTATGTTTTAAAACATGTTTTTGTTGCTTCATTGGAATGGGTGACATGACAAGATTCTCTTTTTAAAATGTTTGTATATGTACCTGAATGTCCCCTGTGGTACACATTCATCTAAGATTCCTTCTGCTTTGATCTCATGCTGCTGTGAACATCCCTGTCTGCTATTGCTGTTGGATTCTGCAGCTATTGTTACTTGGCCTCATTTTATGCAGGTATTGTGGCTGTCATTATCCACCTTTAAAGACATGTAGCATTTCACAAATTTAGTATACTGTACATATATACAAGAGTAACAGTTTTCAGCAGTGTGTGAGGGCCCCTGGTGGTATCTGTACTTATAGGTTTATAGGTATGTACTAGGCTAATGGCCCTGGAGCCTTTACAAGTTAGATGTGCCCTGGCATCATGCCGCCCGATGTTAGTTCTCAGTGCCTCTATCAAGTAGAGCCACTGGAGTGATCCCCGGGGTGAACTTTCTATTTCCCATCCACTCATCAAGATTTCTGCTGAAGAGGGCCAGTGAGGTGCTCTGCTTGACATGCATGGGAAGTCTATTCCAGAGCATGGACAGTCTCTGGGTTATGAAACTGTCCCTCCGGCATGTTCTGTTGATTGTGGTAATGAGGTTGAGGTCTCTGGATTGTGTAGTGCAGAGAGAGTGGGATTTCTTTAGATGTAGCATTTCTAACAGCGCTGGGTCAGATGTGGCTTTGTAAGTCAAGCAGAGATCACCTCTTACTAGATGATATGAGACAGAGAATAGCTGGAGTTTTTTGAGTCTGTCCATGTAGGACATGTGTTTAAGGCCTAGGATTCTCTTCGTGAGGTACTTTTGTGGCCTTTCCAGCTGTTGTATGTGTCTAGTGAGGTACATGCCAAATGGGTCATTATACTCAATGATTGGCCTAACGAGGGAAGAGCAGAGAGAGATGATGACCTCTTCTTCCTGGATGCAAAACCCTTGCTAATGAGATGTGCCACATAGAAGGACTTTCTGACCACAGTGGCAATGTGGTGGTTGAAGGAGAGGTTGTTGCCAACCTGTGTCCCCAGGTCTCTTATAATGCCTTCAGTGTTCAGTGGGCAACAATCGATGTGGTAATTAGTGGGAACTGAGTTTTTCCCAAAGGGGATGATGATGCATTTTTTGACATTAAGATTAAGGTCATGGTTTCAACACCAGTCATTGGTCTCAGTGAGGCCTTTTTGTAGGATGTCTACATCACTTGGGGAGTTAATAATGGCTCCCAGCTTGCAGTCTGTACATATTTGGCAGTTTATATGGTTTGTGGGAGGGATTCTGCTTGCCATGTCTTATTTTGCCATGCATTGGCTTGCAGTTCTAGATACCAGACATTACACTTGTTCTTATACAACATCTTTACTGGCAACTGTGCCTTTTGCCTGCACTTGCCTTTGTTTTTGACTGTACAAGGCCTGGTCATTGACGGATAAGAACCTCTGATTGAGCTGTACAGTTGATATAATCAATTTGACTTGTAAGAATCCATGAAGTTCTACACTTTTAATCAATATGAGTTCATGTGTTGGAGAGTAATGGCACGGTAGTATCCTGTTACATAAGTACAGCCTGTGGCAGTAATGACTGATATTGAAATAGCAAGTTAGACCAGAAGGTTGTGGGAAATATTGAACATGGGAGTTGTGTGTGGTACCATTTTCATATGTGTTTTTATTTTTTTTTTTATATACAACTGACATCTTGAGCATGCATCACATGGTTATGGACTGCAAATACTTAACATAGATATTAGGGTGTGACACCCACTAACATGTTGCATGTAGGGCTTGAGATATCTATAGCAATACAAGTAATTTCTTATCCATGCAGGTTCATAGCAGAGGATATCATAGAGAACAAGAGTTGCGTCTGTATTATTGTATCCCATGACCAATGGAAGTTCCTACAAAAGTGTTCTAAGGGTTTGTTATAAAAGGTATCTTCTGTGCAGGTAATTCTGACATCAGAGGGTCCCCTGACATTTCTGTACAGACCACTGGTGCAGTGTGGACACTTGCATTTGTTGCTCTTCCCTACTTAATATACGTGACTGTCTGGTGATCTAACACTGGTTACAGATTTACTGATACACACACATTAACATGACTCAGACTGATGTGGTGCAAATGTCAGTGTCACCTGTTCTTACTATTGGACTTATGTCAGTGCTGTATCAATGGTTGTCACAGTTTCCATCGAACTTCAAGGTAATTAGTGCAGTCAATTCAACTGCATTCTCAAAAAAAAAAAAAAAAAAACTTTCATAAAGAGGTTAAATGGGGGATACATATTACCATGTGCAACAACTACTAGTGATCAGAGCAGTTAATCCACACTACATTCTTAAACCAGCATTTATAGCACAGTGTGTATGTATATGGCTAAGTATTAGCAACTGCTATCAACATGTTCTATACATTGTCTAGTGGCTGAACCAATCAATAGACCATAGCTGTTCACAGTAAGAGTAGAAATAAAATTACTCAGCAACATGGTTGAAGTGTTGCAACACCAGTCAGTGTATTGGGAAAGGCATAAAAATCCAATGGCATTTTTAGCATGTTGACCTATACTGCAGCTAGCTTTGATGTAGACGATGAATGCATGCCAACAAAAGGTGGAGGCTCCCTATGTGTGTTTCTTTTTGAGGTACTGGAGGCTTGCATTGCTGTTAGGGCTATTGCAGCTGCATGTGGGCTCTGGTCTCTAACTGTTGATGTCAAGAAACAAATGTGCAAGTGCATTGGTGTGACAATAGTAATAACTGCATAAAATGACATAAGGGAGCTTGATGGTATGTGTGATGTCAGATGTACATATTTACCTTTTTCTTGCAATGCACAAAAATCACAACTACTGGAGAGTGTACTGGATGGTGACATATCCAAAGCAAGACTCTAGTATCCACACATCTACAGTCAAGCTTGCATTTCATGGAAGACCCAGCCTTGTCAAACAGGTGTTGTGGCTATCTGCAGTATAACGCTTTCATATAATTGACATGCTGCCAACATTCTGATGTTGGGTAACTATATCTGCTAATAGTATTAGTATCTCCAGTGACTTTTACCCATTTGGCTGTTGTCGTCATATGTGTGCTGTCATCTATCTGTGCTGATGAAGATATTTAGGGTCTGTCACCTCTCTCTGATAGTTAACCTTCCTTTTCCAGCTATTACCAGCTTTACATGTCATGGATTTCTTAGGGTGGGAGAACAGGTAAGGATATAATGTGTTTATTGAGGTAATCTCCAGAATAAATATGAGCAGCCTAGAATATAGCCCAGAGCTGTAACAGGATACCAGTTAAGACAGCATGTACCTTATGAAACATGCCTGCCAGTACTACATATAATAAACCACGTGAAAGTAGGTATGCAGAATCCCCTACATACCTGACAGAGCAGTTCTAGATTCTAATCTAACCTTGTAGACCTCTAGCTGCTGGAAGAGGTAGGACTGATACCTCAGGAGTTAATGCTATTTGGTGGACAAATGTTTCAAGTCAGAAACACCATCCTAAATAACCATAATGCTGATCCTAACAGAAGATTGCAATAATTTTCCATTATGAAAATACCTGGACAGAATGGCTAAAAGCTGTTTAGAGGAGAAAGACTGACATTTTGGGGATAAGTAGCTTTCCATTTGAGGCTTTTGCCATTTGCCCTTTAAAATTCCTTCTTAAATCTCTCAACTCTTCTATTAGATGCCTGTTGGATGGGTTTTGCCATTTCAGCAGTCACAGCTTCAGTTAACAGCTGTATATGCAATGATATAAGACCCCTCCCACAACTAGGCAATACAGCTTTAAGGGTTTAGCAATATCACAAAAATGCACAGGAGAAAATCTCTCATGAAATACAGTGGATATAAAAAGTGTACACACCCCTGTTAAAATGGCAGGTTTTTGTGATATAAAAAATGAGACCACAATAAATCATTTCAAAACTTTTCCCACTTTAATGTGACCTATAACCTGTACAATTTAAATGAAAAACAAATCTGTTAGGGGAAAAAATATAAAAAATAAAAAATGTACAATAAGCTGGTTGCATAAGTGTGCACACCCTTAAACTAATACTTTGTTGAATCACCGTTGATTTAATTATAGCATTCAGTCTTCTTGGGTAGGAGTCTATCAGCATGGCACATCTTGACTTGGCAATATTTGCCCACTCTTCCTTGCAAAAGTGCTCCAAATCTGTAAGATTGCGAGGGCATCTCCTGTGCACAGCCCTCTTCAGGTCACCCCACAGATTTTCTATTGGACTTAGGTCTGGGCTCTGGCTGGGACATTTGAAAACTTTAATTTTCTTCTGGTGAAGCCATTCTTTTGTTGATTTGGATATATGCTTGGGGGTCATTGTCATGTTGAAAGGTGAATTTCCTCTTCATCTTCAGATTTCTAGCAGACAACTGAAGGTTTTGGGCCAGAAGTGACTGATATTTGGGACTGTTCATAATTCCCTCCACCTTGACTAAAGCCCCAGTTCCAGGTGAAGAAAAGCACCCCCAAAGCATGCTACTGCCAGTTCCAGGTGAAGAAAAGCACCCCAAAGCATTATACTGCCACCACCAAGCTTCACCGCGGGGATGGTGTTCTTTTGGTGATGCAAATTGTTGTTTTTGTGCCAAACGTACCTTTTGGAATTGTGGCCAAAAAGTTCAACCTTGTTCTCATCAGACCATAACACATTTTCCCACATGCTTTTGGGAGACTTAATGTATTATTTTGCAAATTTTAGCCAGGCCTGGATGTTTTTCTGTGTAAGAAAAGTCTTCTGTCTTGCAACCCTACTCCATAGTCCAGACATATGGAGAATACAGGAGATTGTTGTCACATGTAGTACACAAGCAGTAGTTGCCAGAAATTCCTGCAGTTCTTTCAGTGTTGCTGTAGGTCTCTTGGCAGCTTCCCCTGACCAGTTTTTGTCTTGTCTTTTCATCAATTTTGGAGGGGCGTCCAGTTCTTTGCAATGTCAGTGTTGTCCCATATTTTCTCCACTTTTTGATGACTGTCTTCACTGTGTTCCATGGTATATCTAATGCTGTGGAAATTTTTTAGTACCCTTCTCCTGACTGATTCAAAAATGAAGTCCATTTGATGCTTTATAAGCTCTCTGCAAATCATGGCTTTTGCTGTAGCAGGCAACTGAGTAAATGTCAGAAAAATTCTACGACAGCTGAACTTTATTTGGATTTAGTCAGAGTGTCTTTAATTGATGGCAGGTATGTACCCAAGAGGACTGAATGCTGTAACTAAATCAAAAGGTGCTTCAACAAAGTTTTAGTTTAAGCATGTGCACACTTATGTAACCAGCTTATTGTACGTTTTTTATTTTTTATATTTTTCCTCTAACAGATGTTTGTTTTTCTAATTGAATTGTACAGGTTATAGGTTACATTAAAGGTGGGAAAAGTTTTGAAATTATTTATTGTGGTCTCATTTTTTTATATCACAAAAAGCTGGCATTTTAGCAGGGGTGTTTACACTTTTTATATCCACTGTACTTCAGAAGCTAAAGGAAGGATTCGCTTCCTCCTCTGAAAAATGTCCTCATTCTGAACCAGCCATAGTAGCACAATATGAGAGTGAGGATTCTTCCAGGAGAAGTAATTACCGCAGGTCTGCACATCACATGATTAAGAAGCTAAAAAAATACATGTATGGGGCTGCAGAAAACTTCCATGCCTAAACTCTTTGTGCTCGATCCTCCTACCCAAACAGAGGAGAATTGTAAAGATAGATGGTACACCTGATTTTACCCGGACCCATCTGTACTGTGGCACCTTAGTTTACTCATGGTACCCATGATTTTACCAGGGCCCATCTCTTCTGTGGCACCTTAGCTTACCCCCTGGTACCCATGATTTTACCAGGCCCCATCTCTACTGTAAACCTTAGATTACCCCTTGTACCCCAGTTGCCCTAGAAATGCTAAGCTGGCTGCAATCATTAAGAAATTAGAGGCCCAGTCATTTACAGAGCATTTGACCTGTTTCAGCTTTGCCACATTCCTATAATCTAGCATTAATTTTGATGATATTTGCTTGCAAGATGGTTCAATTGTCACTGAAGCAGATATTAATCCCATTAATATCTGTATATCTGGTTTTGGCAAAACAGAGGATATATTTTACATGCTTTCTAACTTTCATGTTGGTTAGTGCCTACTCACCCAGGTGGCTATCTTACCAGCAACTGTGTATTTTTCTTGACCATATGCTTTTATTATAAGGAAAACTTCCCTTTTATAGGTTTGGCCAACACAATTTGGCTATGTAGTGTGGAGAATGTATGGTTTTCTTCACTGCAGTGTCTCATGTTTGGCAAAACAAATAATAAATACGTAAGTCCTTCTCCCACAACAAGTTCCTTCCTGCTCATTTTTGAGGTTTTCATCCCCCTGCACCCATGACTTACTAAGAAGGGTGTCAAATACCTCTACATCAAAAATCCCTCCATCTGTTGCTAGAGTCCCACTTGCATGGAGGTATAAATTATAGCCTATGGTCCAGGTGACCCAACTTAAATCTTTGGCCTTGATTGTGGAGGAATTTGAATTTGGAGTGAAAAGAGTGACAACACTGTGTGCTCACCTCTCTCTCTCTCTGGAGCCAGGAGTAGGGAGTGTGTCTGAGCACATGCTCAGATATGGGACTCCATAGTGGAAAACCGGGATCCTTTAGGAGCAACTGTCTCAAAGGTGACTCCACCATACTTTGAGCACAGGACATGCATTACAAAGGTCCACTGCTTTCCAATCTTTGGATTCTTAGAAGGCATGCATTGGGAGTGTAAAGTCTAATGTAAAAACCCAGTTCTCTCTCTACATGGGTAATGGGATCACACTCCTGTCTTCTGTAACTCTCAACCCAGAGGAATGAATGGGTTGAAGGACTCTCTGCCATCGGGGGGGGGGGGGTACTCTTGGTCATGCCTCTCAACTGTCTAGATTTTTGGAAAATGTCCAGATTTTTGCCTTAAATGTTGGTCTGCTCTTCATATGACATGTAGTTTTCTGGCAAATCATTTAGGATTGAAGTCAATAAATAATTACATGCATTTGAGTTTCAGACTTCATGTCACACCTTTCCACCTCTTAGCTCAAGAATGTGGACAAAGCTAAAAGGAATGAGGGGACAAGGACCCAAAAGAAGAATATATTTTAAATATTAATGTTATAAACTTATTTGTTAAAATAGCTGAATGATATGAAGTTGAAATTCAAATGTCTGTCATTATTAAGTGGCGTCAATCCAAAATGATTTGCCAGAAAACCACATATGTTATGAGGGACAGAACAAAAATATGAGTAAAAAATATGGACATTCTGGGGATATCAGGACAGTTGAGAGGTATACTTTATATTCTTTAGAAAAAAAGCAAGTTAATGCAAAAACTGTTATTCTAGTAACTTTCTAAATTTATAAGAGCGATATTTAAAATATTTCCCTGATTTGTTGGCCTTTGTTCACCCCCCCCCCCACAACATTGATTTTGGCTTTGTCCAGATTTCTTGTGCTTAGAGGAGGAGATGTATGCTCTTGGCTCACTTAACTCTCATCCCCAGGGCAATGAATAAGCTGAAGGACTCTCACCCCCCTGGGCAATGAATAGGCTGAAGGACTTTCACCCCCAGGGAGTGAATGGGCTGAAGGACTCTCACCCCCAGGGGAATGAATGGGTTTAGGGACAGCTGAGAGGGGATGGGGGGAGCACCAGCAGAAAATAGAAGCCAAAAAAAGTTCTTGCAGCTAAACAGTTCAGGAAAACCCTGTAGGAAATAAAATGCTCTTATCTCCTACTGGAATGTATGCAGTGTAAAAACATAGGGAATTAGGACAGTATTCAGATTCCCATATCTGAGGAAGACCTGAAACTCCAGCAGGAGGGAGGAGTGCCAATCAACTCATTTTCCTGGATTATTCATCCGTCAGTATTGGTTATAATGTGGCATCTGTAAATCTCATAATTTGGATTTCTTGAAAGTGTAACTTTTTTTTCCGGTTTGGATAGAAACTGATGTTAGCAGTTTTGACTTTGTGCAAGTTCAAATGCTTTGGGATTTTCTGTGTTCAAAGGTTTTCTTAATGATTTGTATGTTGTTTGAATTGTGAGCAGCATTGGAGTTTTGTTATCGTGGTGGTAGTTTTTATGCAGGGCCACATTACCCAGTTCATTATATTGCCTTTTCACCATGATGGTGTGATGGTGAAGTTAATACATTTAAGTAAGGGTGTAAAGCCTCCTACCTGGGAACATTTTGTCTGTTTTGGGGTTACTTTTGTTTTGAGCATAGAAGTTGTGATGTCTTGGCTTCACTCAAACAACAATATGTTGCAAACAATGAGAAGTATTCTTTTCTTAGTAGCATATTACATCTCCAGCCTAGATCTGTCCAAGTCAGGCCTCTGAGTACAGGTTGCTAGTTTACAATAATGCATTACTGCTTTTTATTAATTTGACAGCACAGTTACCCAGTGGTCCCTGCAGCACACTAAAGTGCTTTATCTTTCTTTGTTTCAGATCTACTCCAACAGTGATGTTTTGTGTATATTTTTTAAATAGAGTGGGGTTTACTTTGTGCCCATAACAGCCAGTACACAGGCCTTTGAAGTCAATATGTGCTCCTAATTTTAGCAAGTTATTGCTATTATTTTCAAGAAATATATGCAGTTTATCTGTGGACAGGGACTCAGAGTGAAGTTCAGGATTAAAAACTGGTAGGACAACAGTACACAAACATAAAAGTTACTGCATTTCCCAATCAGCCTATAATAGTTGTACATTTTCCTCCATATTTTGAGAATTCTGTAGTCATAAAACTAAGTAATATGATTTTTTAACTTATTATATTTTATGAATTCCAGCTTGAAGGACTGCAACCACAAATCTTGTACTTTATTTTAGCATGATTAAATATGGCAGTCCACCTGTTTTGTGATGAGCTCAAATATGTTGGTGGTCTTTTCCCAGTTAGGGGTTGCCACAGCAGAACTCCAGACCGCTAATAATTGGCAGTCGATTTTTATGGTGATGAGTTGCCAGCCCAACATCCAACTGTCAGTGAAGGCACGCCCATTCACACGTCTTTCAGAGGCCACTTGACCATGGGGAGGACATGCAGACTCAACACAGAAGACACTCCAGCTGAGAATCAAACAGGAGAACCTCTTGTTGTGAGGCAACAACACTACCGCTGTACCACCAAGCTCAAATATACTGATACAAAATAATTCTTATGGGTTGATTCTGTCTTAGAAACAACTTTCTGGAAAATCTAACCCTTAGTTTTGAATTTATTGCTCAAGAGTATATACGGAGGTATAGAGTTCTTTTAGATATTACTTATAATACAAATAATTCAGTACATGATTCAGTTATGGCAACTGGGACCACACTTGATATCTGTCCACTATGCACCATTAAGAGATTTTTAAGAACCAGGGTTTTCAAAGACTACAGTTTTTCAAAATGTTAAGGCTTCAAAATATGTGGAATTACACTGCATAGATTACTTTATATTACTCATTTTAAATGCTGAGAATAATCAAACTCTCTGTAGTAAAATATTTAAGAAGATTTACAAACATAATTGCAGAATTAAACATTTAACAAACTGTACTTTTAAAGAGATTATAAATATGATTCATAAAGTTAGTCTGCAATTATATAGTGCTGGTATGGAGACAAGACCACATACCAGAGCATTGTGCAGGTTGGAAATGACTAGAGAAGAATGGAGTAGCGACATACAGTGCTGCATTAAAGGAAGAGTCCAGCTGCAGTAGACATGTCAATATATGCTGTTCATTTCACATATTTAAATTGTGCAGGATATTGTGCTGAGTCATCTGGATTCTGAATTGTGCAGGATATTGTGCTGAATCATCTGGATTCTGAATTGTGCAGGATATTGTGCTGAATCATCTGGATTCTGAATTGTGTAGGATATTGTGCTGAGTCATTGGATTTTGTCACTGTAGCTCTGGACTGCGTGGATAAAAATGAAAGGACATATCATTCTCTCCTAGCAATGGTCATGTGCTTGGCACTCAGTGACTTGGTGATAACAGCACAAATATGGAACATGTTACTACACAAAACATTTGTGGGAAACTAACGGAAAGTTTATGTTTAAGAGAACCTTTTGTGGGATGTGACTCTGACTCTACGCTCTGCACAGCAACCATATGGCATGCCATCCTCAGCACTTTTAACATCTATCACTACATATCTTAATTTAAAATATTCACCCCCCCCCCCCCCCACACACACACACACATTCCAAATCATGGCAGAGGAACCTGAAACCATTATGAACTGGTCCTTTGACAAAATTTGGGAGCAGACCCAGTGCCCTCAAAATCTGAAGCACATTAAGCATGGTACTACCATCACTGATTGTACTGACCCATTTACAGTACTTATCCATGGTGGCACGTGTGTTGTTGACAGCTGCCATAGCAACATGAGAAAGCAGAGGTACTGGGGGGGCAGGTACTTGTAGAATGAACCAATTTCCAAACTAGAATAATTTGACAAGGAGAGCATGCACCTGTCATAGTTGTTGGCTCCCTGTTAGGAGTGGTATGCATTTAATTATCCTGAGCTCTGTATATGAGCAGGATATTCTGGTTATATTTAAGGTGCTTTAGACGTTAGGTGGCATGACATCTTGCTCTGGGGTAGCTTCAGCAGACAGTTGCAGAGTAAATTTGTTTATGATAGTCTGCAGGTAAGACTGTGAGGGAAGTGTGGCAGTTCCCATGAGGGGGAACTACTGCCAGGTATAATGTGTGAAATACTTCCTGTCTTAGGATCACAAAGGTATGCACTGTGCCCAAAGGACAGGATAACATCACACATCAACCCTATTATACACTCAGACACAGCTGCCTGTCCTGTACCACATTATCAGGTGTACACCTCAATGCATTCCTCACTTCAAAGTAAGTCCATGATACTCCACATATTAGTTTGATTCATGTCCATTGCACATGTTAGAAATTGTATGCACAAGCGATTTAAGGATTGTACATATTAATACTGGAATGTATTTAAATAAGCATAAATTCATAAACATAGCGGGTATAGTAATAGCCAGAAAAATAAAACTGACCACAAGAAAACAATGTAATTTTATAATTATCAGAAAACAAACCATCTATTATTATCTCTTGATCCATTATCCAACAGTTATCTGCACGCCACTGCTTATCGGATTTAGCATATTTTCTTCTTGCCTTCAACAAGGCACAGTGATGACAATAATTCTTATTTGGCAGCTTAGAAGGACAGATCTTCTGTGATGGGTTTATATTTGATTAAAATTACTAGTAACATGGTTTCTTTAGTATTCTGTGAGCCTTTAAATTCCCCTTTAGAGTCATTGTCTAACCCATTAACGGTTTCTGTTTAACTGGTGTTTACTAATGCATTATACATTTCCCTTTAGAGTCATTGTCTAACCCATTAACGGTTTCTGTTTAACTGGTGTTTACTAATGCATTATACATTTCCCTTTAGAGTCATTGTCTAACCCATTAACGGTTTCTGTTTAACTGGTGTTTACTAATGCATTATACATTCCCCTTTAGAGTCATTGTCTAACCCATTAACGGTTTCTGTTTAACTGGTGTTTACTAATGCATTATACACATGCTCTTCAGAAGGCTGTTAATACTATCCGTAGTTTTAATTATTTCTGCAGCCATTGTATTTCCAGTTATACACCAATAAGTCTAACATCCTGTCTAAATGCTTTGAAAAATGCATCTTGGAATATCTTTCTGTTGGTGTTACATATACTGAGTGACCTTAAAGAAACATATTGGCTGGATATCATCTTTGGTTTCCACGATGTTTGTGATAAAGAATTTGAACAGCATTTCCCCAATAATGGGGGGGGTGCTCACGTCAAATTAAGATGAAACAGCAGTACTCTGTATTCATACAAGACTCCCATTTAGTCAAAGCAGATGTGTTGACTTAAGCAATATCATGAAACTGTGTGGATGAGGAAGTCTTTCCAAACTACAAAGTTGTGTGATTTTATATTTTGTATATTTAGAGTTGCAGGTGGGATATTTGTATTTGTTTATATTTTTAGAGTTACAAAAATACATTGTTAGCTTAGTGTTGTACTGTCTTTAGTCTTTGTTAAACAGTGTAATATTTCCTGGTTCATGTTTCTGTGATTTAGATCGGTTATGTTTATATATGTTTACTTCAACGATTTTTGACAGTATTCCACATTTAAATATTACTAGTTTAGAAAATGTGTACATCAATAGTTACATCATTGTATGGATAGCTGAATGCCTAATTTATTTTTTTAACATTTGTTAACCGGGAAAGTCTGACTTGGAACTAAGCCAATTTTCAGTGGAGGCCCAGGGAGAAATGCTCCAGATGCATGCCTTTGTAACGTGGGAGGAAACCAGAGCATTTGGAGAAAACCTACATGAATGGAGGAAGGACATGCAGACTCCACAAAGAAGGCACTCCAGCCGAGAATCCAACTGGAGAACCTCTCGCTGTGAGGCGACAATGCTGCCGCTGCACCACTGCGCCTAAGTTTTAGAAGACAGCATTTCTGTTATAGCACAAAGATGATAGAACATTTACAATGTTACCTAGCTTCTGTCTAATGAACTACTAAGAATTTAAAAATTAAAGAAATAAACTTGTGGTACTAGCATACAGTTTGGTCAGAAAGTATCCCTGTTGGATAACTAGGTTATGGCTCTGGAATGCAACATCTCTTAAGGGTCTAGGAATTAATATTATTAGTCATCTTTAATGAGCATGTTGAAAATTTGTCACTTGTACAATAAGATGATGACAGCTTTTTAAATATTCAAACTTTTGTGTATTGGTGGAGAATGTAAGACAATACTTAAGTATGGCAACATCCTTCTTGGAAATAATCTATGTTGAATGGTTTACAGTACCCAAGTTAAACAAAATATAAGTGAAACAAAAATGTACATGTTGGTGATAGTATTGCATAAGAAACTGATACCATGGAACAAGGTAGAGCTTTCTAGATTCTTAGTAAAGGCGCATTGCAAAAATCTGTCTCTCTTTCAGTTTTAAGTTAACTAAATTAACTGTTTTTATTTTTCAATGATACACAATTTAAGTATGCTACACAGCAAGCTTTTCAAATGTAGACTACAGCACCAGCCTTGGCTTACATACTCAAATTATAACAGGAATCCTACTTGTAAAAACTATAATGTAACAAAATGATTTTGCTAATTTACATTCTTGAAAAAAAGCTATGTCAGCTGAGATTTTTGTAACCATTGTTGAAAGAATGCTAATTTTTTGAGTTTAAGCCTTGAACAATTAACTGATATAAAAAAATATTTTAGAAAACGAATGGCCTAAAACAAGGCAATATACAAATTATTATTTGATATGAACCCCCTCTCCATGTAATATTCTTCAACCTATGAGAGCTTGTAAGTATCAAACAGTGCAAAGATAACAAATGTATGACTCAAAAGTACAGCAAACTAGCAGGAGACGTTATAGGGGTGATTTGCCAGTTACTTGTATAAATAAACCATTCCCACCCTATTTACTCCAGTCATGAAGCACTTAAAAGCACACATTAGGATTCTATTTATTCCACGGCCAGTTCATGTCCCTTTGGATTTGTTCTGATTATCAGCTGTGTTCCCTCTGGAATGCGACTTACCTTTGGGTTTGGCATTATATTTCTCTGTGCCTTTACTTTTTGCTTTGTTCTCAGGTCCTATACACTCCATTTAAGTAGGGTCGCTCCAATGCCCCACTAACTACTACTAGTGCAATATCCTCCAAAATCTGTATATCATCAGTGTTCCATCTAAGCCCTCTAATGGGAAGAACGAGTTATCTGTCTCAACTGTGACTTGCCCAAACAATACTTTAACTGAAGGTTTAGCAGAGTGATCAATGTTGATTTGGTTTTGAAGGCTCTATGCTGTGGTTGACCTTCTCCTTATTTGCTGTAGAGTCTGTGACTACAGTGAATTTTCTTGGGCCTGCTTGAAGTAGGGTCGCTCCAATGCCCCACTAACTACTACTACTGCAATATCCTCCCAAATCTGTATAGCATCAGTGTTCCATCTAGAGCCCTCTAATGGGAAGAAAGAGTTATCTATCTCAACTGTGACTTACCCAAACAATACTTTAACTGAAGGTTTAGCAGAGTAATCAGTGTTGATTTGTTTTTGATGGCTCCATGCTGTGGTTGACCTTCTCCTTATTTGCTGTAGAGTCTGTGACTACAGTGAATTTTCTTGGGCCTGCTGGAACTCTCATGCAGCTTGGTACTTTACCTGCATTCATTCCTGACGTTATATCTAAGTATTATGTAAATTAGTTTCCTTAGGAACAGATGGGGGTAATGGATGTCTCTTTAAGAAACAAGTGCATCTGAATCTTCAACTGTATGGGATTTGTTTTGAAACTTTTAAAGTCAGTGCACTCAGGTTCAGGAAAGGGTAGGGATGCCATTTTTTATGACAAAGACTCCTAAAGTTAGCAAATGCCTTCCTTTTCTGCATGCTTTCTTGTGAGAAGTCCCAGTGCATACAAACCTGCTGAGTACAGCCATATTTGTCTCTTCTTGCACCTGGTGCCAGTCCCTCGAAATAGCAGCCCACCCTCCATTTTGTTTAAACTGTAGTAAGCTGATATTGGTTTACTACACAAAGCTCTGAAGTAACTTTCTGTACCAATATTTCAGTGCAGAAAAATGATGCATGAACTCTCCTCTCCACCATGCCCCCTAACACTATGCACCTGGGGCAGCTACCCCCTTTGCTTCACCATTGCTATGCTACTGCTGATGACCACACAGAAAAGGGTGACCTTCCTTTGTTGCTCATAGCACATGTTCTCTGTCTACAAAATTTAGAAAATGAAGTATTAAGTGAAAGGAGGGATCTGGTGGTACAAGGGGACAGAAAGCTCTGTGTCATTTCTAAAATTAAGCTTTTGATAGATTTAAGACTTCTAGTAAGTATTCCTCCAAGGACCCATGAACACATTCTCAGTCTTTCTGTCCTCATGAAGCTCTATGAGCCAGTGATCATTTCAATGGCTCCTGTTCTCCAGATTGTTCCATAAGGCCTGTACATCACGATCATAATAAGTAATATGGTAGGCTTAGTCCTGCAGTTGTACTACCTGCTGTAAGGTGTTCTTCAAAGTAAGGGTTGTGCTTCTTTACTGCTCCAGTAATCCTTTTTGTAGCACTGCTTCAGCTTTGAGCTTCTCTGTCATCCAAAACTTTGGATACCAGTAGTGTTAGGTTAGCTTGCTTTCACACAGAGGTAGACAGGGTTGAGAGATCCATAGTCACTCTGTCTGACATGATTGGATGGATTAATAGCAGTCTTTGTTCACAGTAACATTAGGGATGCTAACATTTTTAAGACTCTAAGTAACTAACTTATTTGTACAGTATGTCTAAATGTAAACCTTGAGAGCCTTTATGATAAGATTAATAATGTCTGGAAAGCTGTTCTCTCCATTTCCCACACTCACGTCCCCCACTTCGTAGGCAGGATGTGATGCAGTTTTCTGACATTCTGAACAAGAATCACACAAGTCTGCTATCCCTTTTATTATGCCTGGCTGTAAAATCATGTTAATATCCTTTTCTTATTTTTGCCATCCAGAAGTAACCTCCTAGCACTTCACTATGGTCTTTCATCACTATTATCCTGTAAGATTTTGGTACTAGTAAATATTGCAGAATTTCTTCACTTTCTTAATTTTATAACAGGTAATAAACTCAGAATACGGATAATGTTACTCGTCCCTTACTCCAAGGATGATAAGCAGGGTGGGGTAGTTCATTTAAGATGCTTTATTGTATAGAAACACATCCAGATGGAAAGCAGCATCAGTGACTATAAACAAACTGATTAACAGATAGAGCTTACACGCAGACATGCTTACACTAGAACATCTAACTGCAAAATGGCACACTGTCCCTGCACGTGCTCAGTAATCAATACACTTGTACATGCCTATAGGAGGTTTCTTAAAGAGATATGCACACTAATCTACAGCCTCCCTCTTAAAGAAAAAAAAAAGCAGTTAGGCACGCAACAAAATACATATTCAGGAAATAAACACAATGCTCAAGGTATTCATATTGTCATGTCCAAGTCACAGAATATCTGGAACAGGGTCTCGAGACTCGACCGGATCTTGTGACATAACCATTAGGAGTGGATTTAGTAACACGGACAGGTTTTGGTAAACAGCTCGCTTTGGGATTCATCACAGGAATGGAAATTGCTTCTGGAACTTCCTCAGGAACTGGAACACTGAACAACACACTCTGAGATAGTCTTTCTCACAGGCTATATGCTGTGGTACAGGCTCGGACACTGGTATTAAATACTTCTTATTCTGCCTAAATTCTACTCCTTGTGATTCCACAATGTAAAATCTCGGCTATGGGCAAATGTTCTTCATGACACCAATCTCATCATAACCTTTGGACATTTGCATCCTTACTACTTCTCCCTCTCATGATGGATTGAATGATTTGCTGGTCTTATTGTAGTAGGACTTCTGGGTTAAATGCTTCTTCAACAGATTGGCTTTCACTGACCTGTTGTTCTTGACACATAGAACCAACAATTGACTACTGATGGGTAATGTAGTTCTGGTTTGTCTTGAGAGAAGTCTCTGAGCAGAAAGAAAATGTCACTATTGTCTTGTTTCGCCTTCTCTAGTAACTGCTTTGCATTTTGCACTGCAAGCTCTGCCAAACCATTTGAATGAGGATACTCTGTGCTACTCGTGACATGAGTAAAGTCCCACTCTTTGGCAAATCTTTTGAACTGCTGGCTTGTAAACTGTGTGCCATTGTCAGAAATAACTTTGTGTGGGGTCGTACATGAAAATCCACACATCTGGTTCAGCTGAAGTAGTTCCTTCTGTTGGTGTGGTTTTGTACTGTTAAACACAGAACAAGATGAAAGTAATCTCTCAATGTCTTGTGACATAGAAGGCCAAAATACAAATCCTCTCACCCTTCTTTTGGTAGAGTCTGTTCCTAGGTGACCTTAATGTAAAATAGTAATGTACTCTTGTTGCAAAGACTTGGGAACAATAATTTTTGGAACTTTCATAATGATACCATTGTCAGGCAAAATCTCATCTCTGTATGGAAAATAAGGTTGCACTTCTGGAGGTAAACTAGATTGCTTTGACAGCCATCCTTCTTTGAGAAAGTAGTTGAGCTTCTGTAAAATGGGATCTGCAGGTGTGTGATCTCTGAACTTGTCAAGATGTCTGGAAGAAAAAATTCTCACTCCCAGTACTTCAAAATCAAATCTTTCATTCTCTTGCTGTTCAGTGGTACTTCTGGGTGATCTGCATCAGCAAGATAAAGAAGTTTGCCTTTCTTGTAGACAAGATTAAAATGATACTTTTGCAATCTCAGTATCATGCATTGCAATCTGGCTGGGGCTGTATACATAGACTTTTTCAAAATAGTGACTAGAGATTGATGATCTGTTTCAATCTGGGCAGGTCTACCATACACATAATCATGGAACTTGGAACATGCAAACACAATTGCCAAAAGCTCTTTCTCTATCTGAGCATGTTGCATTTCAGCTTGGATGAGAGTTCTGGATGTATAAGCAACAGATTAATCCTCTTGTAAAATGACTGCACCAAGACCAAATTTCGAAGAATCACACGAAAGAGTAACTGGCTTGTGGATGTCATAGTATCTGAGAGTAGTTGGACTGGCAATTCTCTGTTTCAGGACATCAAATGCTGTCTGGTGTTATTCTAATCAAGACCAAGATACATCTTTATGTGTTAGGTCTCTGATCGGTGTGGATATTTGACTCAAGTCTGGAATGAACTTGCCTAGGTAGTTAACCATGCCAAAAAAATGTTGCAGGGCTTGAACATTCTCTGGAACTGGTATTTTGAGAATGGCTGCTTGCTTAGAAGGGTCTAGTCATAAGCCTGAACTGATGAATACATTACCAACATAAGTGACTTCTCATAGCCTGAATTTGCATTTCTGTGGATTGGGCTTAAAAATCACTTGATGTGCCCTTTCTAGAACTTTTCTGATGTTTCTGTCATGCTCAGCTTTACCATTACCTCCTACTAGTATGTCGTTTACTATAATTGCACAAGGATACCCAGAAAAAAATTGCTCCATTGCACATTGAAAGACTTCACTTGCAAAATTCATCCCAAATGGCATTCTCAAAAATCTGTACCTGCCAAACGGAGTACTGAACGTAGTGAGCAATGAAGATTTCTTGTCAAGCTGAATTTGCCAAAATGAACTCTTTGCATCTAAGACAGAAAAAACAGTGGCATTTAGCATCAAGGGTGCGATGTCTTCGACTGTGTGCATTGGATGATGAGGTATTTTTGGTGCCTTGTTCAAATCTCATGGATCAATACATATTCTGATGTCATCTGAGCTTTTCTTATGAGCCACTACCATGGAAGATACCCACTCAGTTACAGTTTCAACTGGACAAATCACACCTTGTCGCACCCTTTTGTCTAGTTTGGCTTTAACTCTAGTCTGCATGGCTATTGGAACTTTTCTGGCTGGCCTGATAACTGGACTGACATCTGGGTCTAACTTCATGGAGTACACAACTGGAAGCTTCCCTAGTTTGTCTTCGAAAAGATCAGCATAGGTAGAAAAAATATACTGGGTGAAGTTGGAATAGTGGTCTTTTAAGCTAACATGGTGATCTTCCTTGTTAAATGAAAGCAGTCTCATTTTCAAACAGTCTCTGAGGCAAATAATGACTGAATGTGCCTCTTAACCACATAAAATAATAAGTCATAACTTCTACCTGTAGAGTAACATGAAAGCACTACTGAGCCTTTGGTTTGAATCTCTTCACCACCATAAGCAACAAGCTTTGCACACTTTGTCAAATCAAGCCTTTCATCAGCACACACTCTAGCAAATGTTTCAGCAGACATAACATTGCACTTTGAGCCAGTATCAACTTTGAGCTATATGGGTTTGCCATTTATCTGAACAGTACAAAATACTTCATTCTTGGCCCATAAATTAACTGCATTGACTGTTTCACTAAGCACTGACACACCAACAACATAAAGAGTAGGCAATACCACATTATTGCTGTCTAATTGATCAACTCATTTCTTAAAATATTCCCTTTTAGTGAAATAATGTGTGGCTTTTGATTTATAAAATCTTTTGAAATGATTCCATTTATTACATTTGTGGCATTGCTGACCAAAAGCTAAAAGCACTTTCCTCTTTTAGATTCATGACTACCACTACAATTACCACAACTGGCAATAAAACTAGATTGGGGCTCATGCTTTGAATTTGCCGACTCAATCTCATGCTTCATTGAGACTGCGTTTTCTGGAACTTGCTAGAAAGCTCTGGGGAGACCTGCAGCAGTCCCTGGTAATCCCCATAGCTGCCATGTGTTTGAGCCTATTTCTTTTAACCATGTGCTGCATACTATCACTGTGAGCTTTGCTGCAATAACGTCTAAGGCTATTCTTATTTGAAAGCATATTTGTGTACTTTTCTGTGAGCTCATATATCTGACAAATCTCAATGTCCTTATCCAAAATTAAATCACTGTCATGAAGCAAAATCCTTCTCACAGCATCATATTTAATTCCACACACAAGTCTGTCCTTTATTAACTCATCTCTTAAATCACCAAATCTGCACATTTTAGCTTTATTTTTCAAGTTAGTTGTATATGCAGAAAAAGTTTCATCTGACTTTTGATCCCTTGTGTAAAATAAGTTCCTCTCCATTGTAATTTTGGTCTGGAGGTTACACATTTCTCTAAATTTACGTTTTAAGCACTCAGGGTCCTCCCTTGACCCAGCCTGTACAACAATATGACAGTTTCCCCCTCTCTAGCATGAATAGCAGGTGCATAAATGAATGCTTCTATGGCTTCTATCCCAGCTAAATTAAGTAGAATAAACACCTTTGTATGGTCATCTTTATCAGAAAATGCAGCCTGTATGAAAGTGCCGTACTTTTGCAAAAAACACTCTCCAGTTCTCAGCAATATTATTATCAAACACTAGTGGACAAGGTTTTTGAAATCCTTCAGCCATGCCAACAAATACACTGAAAATATGGCCCTTGTAATTATGTATGAACAAATTACCTCTCTGCTGCTTGCAGTAACATACAAATTCACAATAAACTTTTCAAAACACCGTACTTTGTGAAATATGCTACAAAATGTCTGAAATTTGTTAAATAACTTTACTGTAGCACTGCACAAACTTGTGAGCACTTCATACACTTCTGATAACTTGAATAGCCTCAGTAAATATGAAAAAGTATATGCTTAGCAAAAAATATAGTCTGCATGCGTCATATCATATTTTACAAATAAATAGTTTGAGCAAGTTTAACATCAGAAATTTGTTTCTGACCTGTTTTTTGCAGATTATACATGCAGCAGGGATGACCACTTCTGTACATAGCACTTGAAGTCAAAGTAGAGAAACTGGAGTTCTTTCTGGCCATTAGATTTGCCACTTGTAACATCAAGTCCTTTAGAAATCCCTGTTGTGACACCGTGTCTCTCAGCCCTTATTCCAAGGATGACAGGGTGGGGTAGTTCGTTAAAGATGCTTTATTGTATAGAAACACATCAGGATGGAAAGCAGCATCAGTAACTATAAACAAACTGATTAACAGATAGAGCTTACACACAGACATGCTTACACCACAACATCTAACTGCAAAATGGCATTCTATCCCTGCACGTGCTCAGTAATCAATACACATGTACATGCCCATAGGAGGTTTCTTAAAGAGATATGCATGTGCACAGATCTACATATAATTATGGGAACACCCTCTTCACTATCTTCTACACCCTTAGAATATAACTATCATGCTTACTTAAAGTATCATCCTCCCAATGTGCCTTTTTGAATCTTGCTGCTTATTTGAACTCCACTAATTCAATATTACTTTCTCCAGTAAGTTGTCCTTAAGTAGAATGTGTAGTTTTTATCTAACAATGCAGACACACTACACTTGTTTATGTATTTCCCTGCAAAGGAAACCACCTGCTGGTTTACTTTCTTGGCTATCCACACAGGCCTCTTCAGTGTTTTTTTTTTGGGGGGGGGGGGATCTGTATACTATATAATTACCTTAATTTGAAAGGCTATTACACTGGCATTTCCTTTGTTTTCCTTGTGCTGCACTTCTCACTGCAAAGGGTATATCAGAATAAAACATATCATCAGTTTTAATTTTTCTTGATTAACAGATTTCTGTTTAGAGTCTAGCTTCAATTGCATTCTGTGCTTTATTCCAGGAAAAATAGGCTCAGAACTCTGCATTCTCCTGCTTCTCACTTTCACTCACTTTGTTTTGAGGATCTACAGTCAAACAAATGCCTTTCTTTTCTGTATACTTCTGTTTCTCTGCTAATGCTTCATAAACTGAGTTTTACTTCAGAATTTTGTATCGGTTAAAATTTCCCTTTCTTAGAATGACATGTCTTACAAATATGGGTTTCTGTTTCTGATTGGGCCATGCTTCTGAAAACAAGACAGGATCTGTTTTACTGTCTAACCTCAATCAAATTCTAATTACTTTGTAGATTCTATGTCAACTTCTCCTGATTTTTAGTTCTACTTTCCTTTTGTTGCCACCTTGCCTCCTCACATTCTTATACTGAATAGGTGTAATAGCTTTGCTACACTCTGTCTATAGATTCTCTTTCTTAATCCTCCAACGTTTTCCAAAGTGCTTCAAGATGTGGAAAGTGTTTTTCTACTATGAGTTAAACAGGGAGTTGCAGGCAAATGATGCAGCAGTTTTCCTAGGATTGTCTGAATTTCTGAATGGATAGTATGGTGCTCTTTTCTGTCACAATGAATGCACATAATCTCTGCACTTTATTGTTACTAGTAATCATATGCTAACACAGTCGGGGAAAGCTTAATAAGGTCAGTTCTGCTTCCAGAATCTAACAGGATTTGAACCTTAATTCTGAAAACAGATTACATTTCAATACAGTGGCTGTATTACAGCAACACAAGGATGACTCAGTTAAATTAGATGCTAAAATAACCTAATTTAAAGCATAAATTCCAGCTTTCACTGTTGGATTCTCTTTAGTAGCACAGAACTTAGCAATGTTTCACCACACACACACACACATACCTTTATAACAATTTAACACATTGCCTCTTCCTCTTTGTTTCTCAGCATAATGTATATTTCCTGCAGTTTTCACCTTCTTATCAGACAATTCATTTCTAAACATCATTTCATTGAATAAGTATTCTCCTAAAATAAGTATCATATTTCTGGGGATCATTTTGCAATATTTATTGAATTATTAGTAGGTAAAGTTGTTTAAACCAGTCAACTGCTAGTATTTTTGCTTTGCTATTCCTAAAAAGCTCAAGCCAGAGCTTTAAAATATGCACCTGTATAATTAGTAATTTCTACATTAAATATTCCATTATATTTTATTGATTGTACCTTAGGGGGTCATACTAGCCTAAACAAAGTATTTCCTTAAACTTATCACAGTCCATGCAGTCAGTCTCATCCATGTACATTTTCACTGCCTCTCTTGTCAGATGAAATGACAGGATGATTGTCCATTCTGCTCAGTCCATTTCTGAGTGGTGACATACTATAATATCAGTGAATGAGACTGCCATCATCCTTGGCTAGTTTGTCCAGAAGCAGCACAGTCTTGGGAGTTGTTAGTTATATTGTCCCACATAATCTGCTCTTGTTGCAGTTATACCAACCTTAGTTCTTTCCTTGACTGTGATTCCATGATTTTCCCCACTAATTTCTCCATGATTGTAATATCAGACAAGCACATCAGGAACACAACAGTCACATTATATGACAGCGAATTGGTAGCCCAGTGATGGATTTTGCTTGGCCAAGGAGGACTGTAAGGAACTAAACTTGATAAGTCTATGGCTAGCTGTATGCATTATCCTCCATAGTAAGTTCCAAAAGTGCACTGGAGGCAGGACATGTATACAAACAGATTTATTTGCTAATCCACAAGTCAAAATATTAGCACGTGCATCTTTGTAGTTTTAAAAGATAACAGTATGTTAGTGAATTTCTCATAGCAATTCTCAGTCCACACAGCCCCCCTCAGAATATGTCTGTAGGCTCTCTCAGGCACAGCTTTCAGCTCTAAACTGTTATAACAGTGCGCTCAAATGGAAACGGCAAGAAAACAAGAAATGCAAAAAAAACCAAAACTGATAGATTTGGTAGTCGACTCTTCTTAGAACATATCACACTTTTAACAAAAGCAGCAGATGAATACTGCTTCTTTAATTTACACTATGAATACCAAGACATCAGCTCTATTAATCCAGCTTAGTAATACAATTTACTAGTCTGTAAAAATCATATGACTGCGGTCATGTGACTATAAAATATCCTTTAAGACAGCTTAAACTTTTGTTTTAAGAAATGTTTAAAATGAATACTTTTATTTAAAACATATATTTTACTTGAGTTTAATAAAGCTTATTTTTATTCCTTGTAGTCTCTGGATGAGATACCCTTATGTATGAGGTGGGCCATGTAGAAAGCTTTCCGTACAATAGAGGCAACATGGTGGTCAAAAGTCAGGTATCACATTAGTAACAATGTCCTAAGTACACAATCAGTAGTGAGGGATTTGGGCACCCAGGTTGATAGCAACCTGATTTTTGACCACCATGTTGCTTCCATTTTACGGAAAGCTTTCTACATGGCCCACATCACAAGTAAGGGTATCTCATCCTGGGACAAAGAGGTCATAACATCCCTGTGTTCTTCCCTTATAAGGCCAATTATTGAGTACAATGCACCCTTTGGCATGTACCTCGCAAAACACATGCAGCAGCTGGAAAGACCACAGAGGTTCCTCACCAGGAGAATCCAGGGCCTCAAACATCTACCCTACACAGATAGGCTAAAAGCTATGTCCCTCTACTCATTTCATACAGACTCCTCAGAGGTGACATCTGTCTGGCATACAAAGCAATCTCACACCCCACCTTGATGGGAATGCTACATATCCACAAGTCAAGCTCCACTTGAGCAATTGTACGCATGACCTCAACCTGGTCTGTGACATCAATAGGACTTGTTGGCGGGACAGATTTGTGGCCCAGAGACTCCCCCATCTGTGGAATATAGTCCCCCTCCACGTCAAGCAGAGTACCTCATTATCCCTTTTTTAAGCACAACCTGGATAACTGGATGGGAAACAGAAAATACACCCCTGGGATTCCACCTGTGTCCCTGCTGGACAGGGGCTTTGGGTACTGACTTGTCTAAACATGGGCTAAACTCTTGGCTAGGCTTATAAGGGCCTCAGGTCAATAGCCTAGTAACCTCATATGATCCTATGATCCTATATATATGAGGGTGCAACCTGAACTCTCTAGACATCCATAAATACATCTTCAGCTACCCAAAGACACATTCCTATGTGTTCCACACATGACAGTAGACATGGTTGTAGGTCTCCTGTGTTACAGCCTTTTGAGACTATATGGATGTTGGTAGCCATGGTTCCAATGGATATTTGTATTCTCCTAATAAACCTCTATGATGGATATTCCAGTGTAAGAGTGGTATAAGGCACTTGCATGCCAGATACTGGCATTGTGATATGGGTCTGGACAGCAGGCATACACTGATTTGGCTTGTTTAATTTCATACAGCCTGGAGCTTTAAGTAGATATACCTGTTGAGGTAGGCTGGTGCATCACCATTTTGTGATTTGCAAATTGCAATGCATGTAGTGTCCACTGCCCTGAGGATACCTACTATGCCGAATATGTTGCAGAAAAAAATATTTTATGGGAATAATGAGACCTTGTATTTCAAGGAATCATATGTGCTGGCCAACAGTGGCCTGGAGGCAGTCCAGAAACTGCTGTTGAATGAGACTGGCTGATGCCTGTAATATGCCTGTTATGACTCCAGTTGGCCTTTGAAATTCACCTTTTGCCATTATGGTTAGAGCAGATATGACCCTGGTCTGTCAAGGTATGGGACTACCTCTACCTCCTGGCACCCCCCCTGGGCTGACATTCAGCATAATTTGGTGTCTGTACACAAAATCTGTCCCAATGCTCAAGCCTGCTCAGATCAGTACATTGTTTGCACCCAAATACACCTCCTACAGTAGTAACGGGGTGGTCTTTATTGGCTGGTTATAGCTGCCACAGTGGTGGCTTCTGCAGATATTACTCCTGCTACATGAAAAGAAATAATTAATTGTAGTTATTGCTAGCATTGATGCAACATCTGCTCGATTGTCTCTGGAAATGTTTGTAGAATTTGCATTGTGTATGCCATAATGCACACCTCTTAAACACCATGAACTGCATTATTTCTGTTTGTGGAGTACTTGGCCTTATTTGCATAGCTTTGTCACCATGGTTTTACTCACTACACACCTAGGCTTTGTATTCCTATTTTATCTGCTTACAAATTTTGTACTTTTCTTCACATTTCCTCTTGCATACAATTACTGTACATTGCATACTGTTTATGAATGTTCTCTATGGATTATTTACACATGTTTAAAACATCTTTAGGAGGGTACAGAGCTCTGCAAGCCTTGTCTGTAATTATATGCACATTTGTCAATGTGCCATAGAAGTGACCAAACAAAACATCACAGAGTACAAAAAAAGTGGTAGCATAATTTAAAAATCTCATGAGTAAGTCATAGAAATTTTTATTTAAGGTATAATCTTAGTTTGCATTTGGATATGGTAATGGTGGGTTCTAGATCAAGGAAATACACAACTTGACCTCACAATTCATGATACTTAAATGAGTATCACTATTATAGAGATTATTAATTTGGAACTAAACATGTTTGTTTTAAGCCATTGTGGGAGGAACCAAGGAAAACGTGTCAGCTATGGTTGATGTATAAGCCCAGTTTACTACATTGGATTCTCCCCACTCCAAAAAAAACAGGGAAGGGTGATCTGTCTGTTTAATGTTAAATTGGCCATAATAGCAGCATGTAAATTAAGCATAAAATCAAATCACTGTATATGTAAAATTTAAATATATAATTCATTTTCTTTAAAGAAATTTATATTTAAAGAAATTCATAAAAACAGTCTGTGAATTTAGGCAGTGTAACCAAAGTATAATTAAAAATTCTCTAGTACTAACTGCCTTAGGATAATGAGAGATGAAAATTTTTCATGTCTCTTTAGTTAAGTGAAAGTCACAGTACAAGAGCATGAATGAACACATTACTCCCTAAATTACTAGAAACTGTAGGTTATACACACTAGAGGGATTCTGAATGCAGTTCAGAAAGATACTAAAAACTATTGTCTGTATTTAGTCACAATGTGTCACAAAAACTGTAGATTTTTAGATGTAATTACTAGACTTGCAGTCTAAGCAACCATTGAGAAGCTTAGCACAAATTCCCAATTGCCCCACAGCACTATCTAGAGTAATGACTTGCTCAAAGCCACACATTAAGCAAATGAAGTTGGAAATATTTAAACCCTGTACTCTTGGCACAGGAACTAGCTCTGCATTAATTGCCAGAATACACATGCCTCCAGGGTAATGAATCTGCAGTATTAATGTAAAAATTTAAGGGATGAAACCCTTCTTGTTGAGCCAGCTGAGTTCATGTCTATTGCATGAAGAGAGATCATCACTGCATAAAAGGGTATCCATAAATTGCATAAATAGAAAAAAAATGCTATTTTGGTTGCTGATAACTTGCTTGTCTTGTAAGGACCCATTTATTTTCTAAGGTATACAATAGTCTGCTTGCTGATCAACATTTTCAGTTTCCTTGATTTTATTGGTTTCTACATATGCAGTTGTCTATTCCTGTGCGTCAAAAGTCTATTCTAGAAGGCAGATTGATGTCAAATGACATACCCCCAGATTCTGCAAGCCTTGCACAGCAATATGTCTGCCATGCGATCCAGGAATAACCTGTAGGAGAGTGCATGAGCACTCCTGCACTAGTCCTGCATGGACTTAGCCCCTGTATGCAAATTACCCCATTTGCAGGAGAACTCCATGCAAATGAAGTGAATTTGTGATCCAGGAATCTGGAAACCGGTTGTGCAGGACTAGTGTAATCTGCAGAAATGTACTCTGCCAGTAACCGAGTACATTTCTGTGAATTCCAAAAATGAGCCATGACAGCTCCAAATAAAGGGTGGTTATCATTTAGAAAGCATGCCAATGGCCAAGTATAAGGCCATTGGCATGGAAAACAGTTGAAAATAAAAATCAACTTTTATTTTTTTTTTAGCCAGTCTCGGCTGTTTAAGCGTAGGGCAGCGGCGCACAAATGGGATCGGGGAGAAAATAAGGAAATAAACCTAAAATAAGCATTCTAACTAAAATCACTATTCTGCCATTATAGTCAATGGCAGGCAGAAGACAACATGGCCAGTGAATAGTGGTTGCTAAGGGGGGAGTCTCAGTGTGGGACATGTAACTATGCATTAGCAGGAAATCCTATGCAAATGAGGGGAATGCTAGTGAATCCCAGATTTCCTCTGCATGCTAGTCAGCTCCCAATAGTGTAAGAGCAGGAATAGCTTGGTGCAAGCCTAGGAGTTTCTGACATCATTGGGGGGGGGGTGTCAGGTATACTGTAAGCGGATTGGAGCCTTGTGGCTCAGGTTTGCTCCTAGCTTAGCACGGCTAGGCAAGGGGGTGTGTCTGAGGCTGCCTAGCACTCTGTACATTGCCTAAGCAGGTGTGAGCACCACACACCAGGTTTTAAAGGAAAAAAATAAAAAGTAAACCAGGAAATAGCAGCTCTGTGCACATTTCAGCACTGTGTTTGTACAGTGCGCCCCCCAGGCTTAAACAGGAAGGCAATGGGAAGGGAAAACAGCAGTAGGAAGGTAATCTAGGAGAATTAGCATAGCTGGCAGATGAAATGTATCAGAATCAGCCAATTGCACAGGCAGCAGACCAGCCCAGCCCAGAATACTACTATAAACTATGCAAACACCTTCCCTTCTGTTTTTTTCCATACTCTACACCACCGGTGTATACAAGCGGGGAACTTTTAACAAACAAAACAACAAAATGATAGGGCCTGCAGCAGGCATCATACAACAACATGTGGAAGAGGCTGAGGGTGGTGAGGATGTGAATGCTGTCGACCAACCCACAGTGAGGAGACGGAGAAGAGTGTAGAAACCCAGGGTAACCTACCAGGGGCTACATGAGCTGGAGATAGTGGAGCGTTATAGGGTGATCAGGGACCTCCTACAGCAAATTGTTGAGCTGTGCCGGCCACGCCTGACACACCAAACTGACAGAGGGGAACCCATCCCAGTGAATACCAAGGTATGTGTAGGCCTAGGAATACTAGCCACAGGTACCTCCCAAAGCTCAACTGGGGATATCATGGGGATCTCACAGGCATCAACATCCAGAGTATTCCACCAGCTCCTCCAGGTTAGAATACAGAATGAAATGGAGTACCTGACATACCAGTACAGTCATAGCAAATGTGTACAAGTGCCAGGTGTTCCCCCCATCATATGTAGACATGTAAAAACAGTCAGATGTGCCCCCCAACCCTGTGTAGAAATGTAGAAACAGTCAGGTGTGTGTGTGTGTGTCCCCAATCCTGTGTAGAAATGTAGTAACAGTCAAGTGTTCCCCCCATCCTGTGTAGAAATGTAGAAATAGTCAGGTGTGTCTCCCCCCACTCCTATGCAGACATGTGGAAACAGTCAGGTGTGCCCCTTTCCCCAATCCAGCGTAGAAATGTAGCAACAGTCAGGTGTGCCCCCCCCAATCCTGTGTAGAAATGTAGTAATATGTATAAGTAGGTATAATACCAGTGGAGCACAGATGCCCAGAGGTGGCAAAGGTAGCAGGATAGGTTGTAGCATTTGCACAATATGCAGGTCTGTGTGAGTTAGGTTGGTGTATGTTTTATATTGTGTGAGAGTGGTCAGTATGTATGCATGTTGAGGTAAGACCTGGTGGCCATTGCCCACTACTGCTGATGACAGGCACAAGCCCTCATAACTGCAGTGCCAAAGACAATTCCCACCAGCATAACACATGCTAGCAGTAAGCCATTGTAAATGTATGGTGGTAATATGTGTCACCATCTGAAAGACTGACATGGCATGGCTGTTGGGCTAGATATACAAGTAGTACACAGGGGAAAGTACCCCAGACATACAGTATATATATTGTGTCACTGTGAAATGGAGACACCCTTGGAATTGTACATACAGGTATGCATCCAATTAACTGGTCCTGTAGTAGGGGATACAAGTGATGTCTGCCAAACATGCAGATCACAATGGAGATAGCACTGATGTATTGGGAAACAGCTGATGTATCTGCACATGTCAGCATAATTGGAATGTCCCATGCATATCTGGGCATCAGATGCAAGTAGTGTCCATAGCACACATGCACCCAGCTCACGCAAACACCACCCACAGGTACCTCTCTGGTCATATCCCTGCTGTGGGGAATGGTTACAATATGACCCCACCTGTATATGGCAATAGCAGAAGAATGCAGTATGCAGTGCAGGTGTCCCATGCAGGTGCGTCTCTAGCTGTAGGTAGCACCCTGCCAGCATCCACACCACCTGATCAAGACCGATAGAAGGTATTGGCATGAACACCTATCACACCTACCCTGTCACCCCAGGGGAATATACTGTATGGTGGTCTGAGACTGTAGGACTGACAGAATGCAACGGCCTGCCACATCTGGCCTGCAGCAACACCTAATGGCCCACAGCCCTCTGCCAAAGGCCTGTGTCTCACACATACTGCCAATGCATGTTATGTCATGGACACCCAAATAACAATATAACACACTCCACATAAGCCATATGCAAGGCCATGTGGACAAAAATGGTAAATTGTCCACCGTGTCCCATGGCATGAACTGTGGACCAACACTAACACACACCTGTGATGGGGTGCTACCCTTAGGGAAAGTTTCAGAGAATGTATGCATACTGTATGGAAGAGGTTAGAATAACAGAGGGGGGTGGGAGCATGGGCAGCATGGAATGTGTAGGGTCCAACACCAAGCTGTGTGCACACACTATCTGGCTGCAAGCACATAAATGGGTGGCTACACACCTGCCCGTACACCACAATAGGGGTAATGTCCTGACCCATGGACCCTGCCTCTGGGTAACCTATGCAAATCTGTGCAGCTGTGAGGCATTGCCACATCAAGATAAGGCCATACTGTCATGTCGATGGGTGTGCAAGTATGGGATTCTCTGCCAGCACTGTTCCAAGGTGCTGATCCAGATACACAGACCCAGCAGCAAATGTCTGCAGCTCCCTGTCCAGAATGGTGTAACTTACCATGAATACATAGGTGTCTGCCCACAATACCAGACACAGCTGCAGTCACCCTTGTCCCTAAGACATCACTGTGAGCAAGAATGTCCACCTGACAGTACATGAGTGCAGAAAACATCACAGTGTATAATAGTACACATGTCTGAATATCTCTGCTAACAGCAGTACCATGCAGCTGAAGCAGCACAGACAATATTACCTATAGTACACACCATCCCCTGCACAGTTTGCCCCCATATTTCCAAATGATCGAGGGATACCCTACAGAAACAGTTTGCTACCTGTAGGTGTACAACACAAAGGTCTGCACTGGAGTACAAACTACCTGGAATTGATCCACACATTCAATACAGAAGGCCATATTGGACATGCTCACACACTTAGAGAAATGAAGGCAATGTCAGACAACAACATACTGAAAGGTCATACTGGGCATGCTCACACACAAGCAAATGAAGCCCATGTCTGCAAACAACAGTGGACCATACATATCTGGCATTTGCAGATGTTAGTGCAAACACTCCTCAGTATGCACCAGTCATGCCTTACACACACAGTAGATAGGAATACAGAGACATAGCCAAGAACAACACACTATAATAAGCCAAAAGTAGACGTACATAGATGTGCAGAAAAAATTGACTGTGACAAGGAGCCATCCATTATGAGGCCTGTCCCACCCAGCACAGAGCCAAATGGCTACAACCACATGAGGTGTAAATGTCGCTCACTGTCGACATTAGCCACCAGTATCCATCAGCATTACAGACTATGTGGTGCAAGTGCTAGGTGTGCAGCATGACTGTACAAGGAAGTAGTCATCTAGCACCTGTATAAATGTACCTGTGGAATATAACCCTGCATGTGCCCGCATGTGGTGTGTCAACCTCTAGATGAATGGGTTATGGCCCATGCACACACACTGCTCTCCCCATAGCCCTACTATGACAAGCCTGCTGAGGTCATCCACTTTGAAATACAACCTTGGGAAAGGTGTAGCTCAGTAATCTCCATGGTATGTCCTATAACTGCGTATTGCTGTAGTGTGAGAAACTAGTTAGATAGGAGTTCTAATCCCAGATATGGCAAGTGTGTGTGGGGGGCTATCTCTGTCTGTGTAGAGAGCAATGCTTTTTAGGCTAGTCACATACATTACAATTCAAATGCCCTACTTTGCAAGGCTGCTGATGTCATTCACTGTGAAATACACCTTTTGGAAAGGTGTAGCCCAGTAATCTCCATGGCACATCCTATAACTGTGTACCGCTATAGTGAAATAAACTAGTTAGGTAGGAGTTCTAATCCCTGACATGGCAACTGTTTGTGTGTGTGTGTGTGTGTGTGTGTGTGTGTGTGTGTGTGTGTGTGTGCGTGTGTGTGTGTGTGTGTGTGTGTGTGTGTGTGTGTGTGTGTGTGTCTGTGTAGAGAGCAATGCTTTTTAGGCTAGTCACATGCACTACAATTCAAATGCCCTACGTTGGCAAGGCTGCTGATGTCATTCACTGTGAAATACACCTTTGGGGAAGGAGTACTTCAGTAATCCCCATGGTGTGTCCTATAACAGCTTCATGCTGTAGTGTGATATAGAGCTCTGGAAGGGGTTGTATTCCCTCACATGGCAGTTGTGGATGTTTTTGTGTGTGTTTCTATGTCTGTGTAGGGAGCAATGCATTTTAGGCTAGTCACACTCACTACAATTCATGTGCCCTACTTTGGCAATCCTGCTGATGTCATTCACTGTGAAATACATCTTTGGGGAAGGAGTACTCCAATAATCCCTGTGGTGTATCCTATAACAGCTTCATGCTGTAGTGTGATATAGAACTGTGTAGGGAGCAAGGCATTTTAGGCTAGTCACACTCACTACAATTCTAATGCCCTACTTTGGCAATCCTGTGCATGTCATTCACTGTGAAATACACCTTTGTGGAAGGAGTACTCCAGTAATCTCTGTAGGAAGTCCTATAACTACGTAGTGCTGTAGTGTAATAAACTAGTTAGGTAGGAGTTCTAATAACAGACATGACAGGTGTGTGTGCGTATGTCTATGTTTGTCATTCATATCCTGTGTGGAAGTGAATTTGAGTGTGTAACAACTGGACTCAATGTGGATCGGGTTTTGCAAATTCTGTATATGGTGGCCCTAGTATATATCACAATGTCCACTGCACAGGGATAACAGGTTTGAAATAGCTGGGAGGCTGGGGTGCAAATCCATACCCCTACATGTGACATCAAGTCCAGGTGAACAAAGTTAACAACCCTTGTATTACCCAGAGAACACTCTCAACCCATGTTTCATACACACACACACTTACCTAGGCAACAGCCACTATGTTGGTAGTACCCTGCATATTGCCCACTGATAGTAACCATGGTGTGATTGCAGTGGGCTACAGAAGGCATGGCACCCTGTCCATCAGTCCAATAGGCACGTACATGCTGACAGTGTACCTTCCCCCTGTTCCCCACTGGACACCTGCAACACCTGTGGTGCCATCAAATGTGACCCACAAAGGACATACCATGTCTGAAAAACATGTCCTGTATGGGCAGATGCCACTGACTCCAGGGAATGCCAGTATCATGCCATCAAGGTAGGTGCAGGGTCAACCTGCTGTCCATTAAAAGTTCCCACCACATGAGGCCAGGACTGGCACATCTGATGACAATCTGTGTACACAACATGGGGCAGACACCCCAGGTACAGTTCCACATGTCACTGTACATGCATGTGGAAGGTGTGCACATCCCTGACACTGTCCATGTGATGGACTAACAAACACATACATGGCAAGCAATGCACAGCATTGGCCACATGCAATAGTCACCCAGGTGACTGGATGGTGAATACAGTATCCACCTGTGTGGGCAAATCATGGCACTACACCCCTGAGCCACTATGCAGACCATTGTCATGTGTCCTGATGCCAAGGTATACCCACCACCTAGCCTTGTATAGCCTTCTGGCACAGTCGACCACTACACACCTTTGAAGCAATGCACCCATGCATGTCAGTACTGGCATCCTATGTCTGTATGTGTGTTATATGATGCATATGATCACATTCACACTCACTACAACCCTCATTGGCATACTTAAGCATGCTGTCTGTCCAACACCACCACATACCCTTTGCCCATATAACCTCCGTATGACCCCTGTGGTGCATGTGATACCTGCACAGTACTGTGTTGTGGCAATCTCACTAGTGATGAGTTGTATTCCTGGTCATGCCAAGTGTGTCAATGTGTGTGTGTCCCTGTGAGAGTGTGGCTGTGTTGACGCTGACACCTGTTCATGTGGACAGGCATGTGTACTATACCTACTGTATGGCTACCATATCCCTGTTGCAGATGTCATTCACCATCACATATACGTTTTGAGGGGTCCTCAACATGTAACCTATGTGGTGCATCCAATAACTGCATAGATGTGATAGCACTACATAGTTGTCAGGGGTCTGATACCCTGTACTGGTAGGGGTGTGACACAAACATGGTTAAGTTTTACTCTCCCACCCCCCCTGACATTTCTTTGCCTCTGTCTGTATCTCTCACTCCCTCTCTGGTGGATGTGGAGACATACACCTGTTTTGCTTAGGCAGCAGCATGTGTATTTTAAGTGATGCTCATGATCAGCTGATGGCCTCTGCATGTATTGCAGCCCTCCTCTAGCTGATTGCATGTGGAATAGCTGTGGTAACATTCCCATAGCCAATTGCATGGAAACACACTCCAATAACTAGGAACATTATGTTGGTGTTGGGCCTTTTCATTCACTGTGAGCAGGAAATCGATCTGTTGTTTGGCAAACAGCATCTCAGATGTATTGGGGATTTACCTCTAACAACATACACTGTGGAAACAGGCCAACACACAGGAGGGGGATGTGCCTGACTTGACTACAGACTGTAAGTGCTGCTATACTGAATTTGGAGTAATGTTGGTTTAACAGGGGGTGTGTGTGGATAGGGCTGTCCTACATGTTTTAATACCTGCCATGTCAGTGCTATGTTTATGGGGAAACCCTCATCTGTAGGGTCATCTGCAGACGAGGCAGTGTGTGGTGCCTTTTGTTTCATGTGTTACCCACAGAGCACCTATCTGTGAACTGCAGAAGGCAGTGTGAGGATTGCAGTCTGTAGATGGTGACAGCTGTTAGAGTTACTGACTTCATATCCCTCATAGGGCATATGTTGCAACAAACCCTGTTACAACAGTAAATGTATGAGGTTATCACAGCAACATGTCAGTATTGGCCCTGTGTATGTGCCTCCAGCCACAACTCTGTCAACTTTTGTACATATGTCATGCAGTAAGAGGTGCATATGTACTGTACACCATAATTAGTGACACCATATCTGATAACAAGCCAGTGAGATAGACTGCTACACATGTTATGTATAGTAGGGGTTATATTTGATGACATAACCTGGACATTCTGTGGTTGCGTGTACAGTACTGAGGTCTGTGTACTTATGGTGATTGTTGACAGTGTGTGTATTGTTAATATGTACCTTGGCCTGTGTACAGACTGTGGTAGATGTCATTGTTCTTGGTCCTGTTCTATCTGATGTTACATGCTGCTCCACTGTATGTAACCCTATTGGCTTACATGTTTGTAGGGCCATACACACACATGTCCCATACCACAGACAGGCATCGGACCACACTGTGTAGCTGCCCAGTATATGTAGGGTTAGCGTGTGAGTGGCACATATGAGGATGGTGTTGAACAGATAGTCCATATACTGTAATATTATGCTAGCTTACCATACGTGGCAGTGGCTGTGTTCACATTGGTTGTGGTTATGCATTTTCACACAGGTGTATGTTACTGTGTGCTGTGACATGCCTGTAGAACCTGCTATATATGCACATACATGTGCATTCCCCCATAGGAAATGTAGGCCAGTGTTGAGCCAGTCTGCCTGTAGCCTGCACAGTGCTTTGTTACATGCCTAGCAGCTTAGTGTACTTACCCAGTGAGATGTCATGTCAAGATACATGCCAGATGTACTGCTGCCAGGCCACCATAACAGTCATGTATGTCAGACAGAGCAGTGGGATGCTGTACAGATGTATGTCAATATCTAGTAGGTAGTATGTGGCCATGGTACCTCTGTACCATTGGTTATTATGTGTCAGGACAAACAGGGGTGTGTGGATGCATAACCTATGGGGGCAAATGTATACCAGTAGTTACGTGTTATGCCCATCTACATGGCTGTTAACATCCACATTGTCAGGCGTGGTCCACATGTCTTGCACTAAGGGGTTCTATGTATACCTCTGGACTGTCCAGAGTGTGTCAAACTGTCTACATATATTGGCCAATATCTCTGCTGTAGTCCTCAGGAGCATTATGTGCTAGCAGTGGTACTGTACTATGATGTCCTTAGGATGTCTGTCAGTAGCAAATGGCACACATGTTAAAAGCAGATGTGACCTCCCACACACACCATGTCTGTGAAGACAATCCAAATTACAGTAGCAATAGTCTACAAATATACCTGTTATACATACCTGACATCCCCTTGCACTATGAAGTTGGGATTATAGGGGCTGAGGTAGGGCTACACTCCATGTTCAGGACATATGGTGAAAATATATGTATATATAATTATCCAGATATCTATATAGATGTATACACATATACATATCGACATACATAGATGGATATATATATGTACATAGATATACATATAAACACTCAGATATATACATATACAGAGCAATATATGTCTACACATATACAGAATAGAGATATATATGCACATATATGTATGGATATCTACATATATATATTGACAGTAGTAGGTATATCAGAATAGATATGTATGTACATATAGTTATAGATATCTACATATATACCAACATAAATAGGCATATCTGTACACATAGGATGTGCATACATATATGGCTATATATACATATATCTATATATACATTAACTTATATATATATATATATATATATATATATATATATATATATATATATATATACATACATTTGAAGAAATGTACACATGGCCATTGTCCTACAGGTATATACACTGGTGTTGCACTGCATATGGGTGTTGTTCCAAACATGTCCCTACTGTAGGCCATGTCTCCCACCATTATGTTACTCCCTGTGGACACATTCTGCAATGACAGGATGTTAGTTATCATGCAGGTGTCTGACATACCCTTCCAATACCCTATCATGGTCACCCCTGTGATGCCATGCATTTCACAGCAACAATACATGCACATGTACAGCATGCATTCTGGGTAGGTGTGTTAGATGTGTGCATGGAATATACCATCGCCATTTCATGCCGGTGTGTTAGCAAGCATCTACATAAATCATACTCACCAGCTACAGGCTGCTTCCTTGGTGGTATCCCGGAGGGACCTACATAAGTGGGTGAAAGATGCAATGTCAGTGGCCACACCTGTGGCAGTGCTACAGGGTGGGTGCAGTATTACATTACATCAGTGGCATGTGTCCACAATACTACCACATGTGGACATCTGTTTATCACTACTATGCAGCAACACAATATACCTATGACATGTCAGATATGCATGCTCTACCTGTACTGATGTGGATGTATACGCAACAGTGGTCTACTGATATGCCCTGTGGCCTTACCTGCATGCTCCTCGGCTAGTGTGTGGGTGGCACCCACATCCACAAAGGTGTCTTGTGGGTTGGTGGCTGGCTGGACGGGCAGGTGACATGAGGCTAGCCAGGAGTTCCTCCACATGTGTGGGGGGGGGTGGATGGCATGGCCCCCCTGTGACGAGGTGATCCCCCTGGACTGCAGCAGCACGCTGACGGGCATTGCAAAGCAGGTCAGAACAATGATGCCGGACCAGCTCATAATTGCGGTTGTGCAATCCGACATCACTGACCCTGTGGACTAGGTCATTCCACAGGGCGGTCCACTCCTGCTAGTTGTGGGTGGCCTGGTCAAACAGCACAGAGTAGTGCTGGATTACATACATGAGCAGCACTTCATTTTCAGCAGCTGAATATGATGATAGCCTTGCATGTGACATCTCGACTGAAAGACATAAAGATGGAAACAGGTCTGAGCAACTCATACACCAAGGTTACCTCAGTTCTTAATACACATCTCTGTCACCCCCCCACCATATCAGTGACAACAAACTGTACACACAACTCATTAGGTATGGCTACAACTTACCTACCAGTGGGACAGATATTGTATTGTACCACACTTTCTGCTATGTGTTTGTAGCTGTGTTCCCTGTGTGAACACTATCATTGCTGGCCTGTTACAGACTATTCACCTGCATGCCATTGTCAGGGCCACTATGGTTCCATATATGCCTGTGGTATGGCTGCTTTGTGATTGCTGCACATCTGACATTCTGTGTTATTGGGAATATCTATGCATGCTGTTGGACATGTTCTGGGATTGCGTAGACTATTACTACCAACATATGTTCTATAACAGTGACACAACAGCATGTATACATACTATTGCCCAGCAGAACCACCTCTCCAAACCCATCTGCCCATGTAACCTGGCCACATCACATGTGTGTCCCACCTTGGGCCTCCTCATGTACTGGTCCAGCAATACCATCAGGTGGAACTAACCCAGGGTATGTTGTCCCCCCCCCCGGGGGCACACATAGACATGTTCCTGTCCCCTGAGGTCAGATCCAGGGTCTGTTCCATAACGGGCTCCACAGACACATGTGGGATGTGCTACATCACTCTGAGGCACCCAGTACACATTCACAGGGCCGACATGCTCCTCCTACTCAGCCTCTAGGCCAGGCACCTTCAGGACATGGACTGCTGTTGTGAGTAGCAGTAGGTGGGAAGCTTGTTCCCATTGTGTCCATATTGGGTCCCATGGGGTGTCCACATCACAGACCACATACACCATCCAGGGTGTTTACCCACCACATGAGTCACATGCCACCCCTGACCACCTCAACAACTATACCTGCCATACTTCCCCATATTCCCATTCCATACTTCACAGATGAGGGCCATGTGGTCTCAACAAGGGGTTAACATGTGACATACCCGTCCATGTTGCACACACTGCCAGCTGTAGATATCTGTGTGTATTACTATGTGTGCTGTTTCCTTGCACATAGCATGCAGCACTTTGGTAGTAATATAGGGGACATGTATTTACATACATATATGTTTGTGTGTGTGTTTGTATATATGTAGACATGTGCATATAGGTATATATCTATACATGTGTAGATATGTGTGATGCTGTATATATGTGCTCATATATATGTCTACACATGCGTATCTGTATATTTGTGGACATATATGTGTGTATGTATATATATATATATATATATATATATATATATATATATATTATATATGTGTACATATGTACACATATGCCTAGCTATATGTGGGGTACATTCAGACATCAGGTCCACAATCTCACAACACCTTCCTGCATAGCTGCACTGTTCTGCCTTGCTACAACACAGACAGGTGCCACATATGGACACAGCCTGATATTTGGGGGGTATATGTAGGACCAGATTGCAGATAACCCTATTACACACATATAGCATTCCTGCATGCTACATTACAGATTAACGTGAGTATCCTTCAAGGGGTGGGCTGTGGATCCCACGTGTCCATCATAATGGCATTACTTCCACCATCAGCTATTGGCCATGTAATATACATACTTCCCATTACACAACACTCACTATGATGGCTTAATTCTTGTCAGTCAGTGCTGATCTGCACAGTTGATGGCTATGGCCCACTACCCATAGGGACAGATACTATTGTCCATAGCAGTTGTTCAGTTGAACATCATTACAACACCTGATAGCACATATAAATTATTCCGCATCATCTATCCCATTATTATGGCCCAAGTACTACATTCAACTACATGTATATATACTTCACATGCCTGTTGTGGGAATGATGTCTGTTCTGGATAGTTTGCTGGATGTCAATATTGTTTTATATTTCACTCTCTCTCTCTCTCTCTCTCATGGGCATCAGTGTTACAGACAGACATCAGTGCTACAGACAGCAGGTAGCAGTACCTCTTACCGGTGAACCTGCACACTCAGGGCAGTTACATATTTGTAGGAGATTCCAGAACTACAGACAGAGTGTGAGTAGAGCTGTTGTATGCATTGTATAGCACTGGTGATACAGGGTTTGTGTGTACATACCAGTTTAACTTGGAATGCAGTCTGTCTGCATAGCTCTCAACTAATGGGCCTATACTCTTGATGGCCAAAGATGTGCCTATTATGTTTTGTCTATCCACCACAGAGGTCTTGTGTCAGATATTTCACTGGCAATGAGTGTGCTATCAGTACATGGCTACATCCATTTGTGTTTCTGACTTCATATTCCTGACTAAGGGTATGTTGCAGCCTATCCTGTAACACCAGCGACTTGCTTAGTATTTGACAACAGTTTTACACATATGGGCCTGTGTTCCAGCCTCTGTCCTCCACCTTCATACCAGGCTTTGTACATATGACAAGCTGTCAGGGGTTGTTATGTAATGGACTGTGAGTATGTCATGCTGCCATTCCTGCCATCATTCCACTGCTGTTGTGTCCCCCCCACACATACGGTGGGGTTGGGGCCATATATGTGTGGGCTTCACCTATACAATATATGTGTGCCCTTATGCAGTCCAGAGGCCAGTGTATGTAACAGTGGTATATGGCCTTGTATTATTGAGTCTGGAGGGATGCATCATAACTAGCCTAGGCTGTTACAACATGTGGGGGTATCAGGGGAAAGTTGCCTTAAGTTATCTGGATGTACATTACCATACAATCCACCTAGGGTAAATGCAGGCCTACTGCCTCCTGCCATACATATTGCTCTGTTTGTAAGTGTGCTTGTGATGGGTCAGTTATGCCTTGTTATGTAACAGTTACATCCCATTGTGTCAACTGAGGTCTTTACCCCCCTAGGGATTGTGTACAGAGTGTATATGCAGGCTGCTGAACTATACATCTGCATTACTTACTGTTGATTGTTTGGTATCCTGTAGCCCAGTCTGTCTTTACTATTGTACTACATGAAGGCCTCAGCCTGGACAGCAACATTTGTAAACCTTTCCAGACTACTGTATTAGTATAACTGTTTCACAGTTGCATTCCTCTGTATATATGGATGTCAGTGTCTAAACAGCTATATGATATGGCAAATACAACTGTAATAGTACACAAATAAAGCTTTCCCATGTATGCAAACCTGTGTGAGGTGTTATATCCTTTGACCTCCTGTGGGTATATGTTGCAGGCAACGATTGTCATTTGTACGGGTGGCTCATACAGTGTCCAGTTGGTAAGGTGGTAACTGTAGGCATAGTGGCTGTTCCATATTGTGTGCACCTTCTACATATGTATCTTATTATATATATGTAGTTACATATATATATATATATATATATCTATCTATCTATATATATATATATATATATATATATATATATATGTGTGTGTGTGTGTGTGTGTATCTGTATCTGCATATATGTGTCTGTGTATATGTATCCTAGGGATGTTGATTGCTTCTACATTGTACATTCCCTATGGGAGCCAGACTGTACTGACTGCATGATATGTTACTGATACCAGCCTGACATCTTACAAGTGGGAAGGAGCACTGTTAACATCTTGTACCCATGTCGTGTCAGGTCCTGGTTATGGGATCTGCAACAGTTGGTAGTGTACTGCAGGGCAGACGTGTTTGGCTGTGGGGAGGGGGAAGCTATTCGTACAAGATGTATGTTGTTTGGGACCTCTCAACCCCATTAACGGTGCATGTGGACATATATTATGTTCCCATTGTTATCTACAGATGTATGTCTGTATATACCTATATAAAAAACAAGTAATCTCCGTGGTATCCCTGAAGTCTCAAAACAACCCACTAAAGTGTAGTGGGTCTAAAAACAAAACAGTGTAAGAAACTTCTCTGTGTGGAAGATTTTCAGTCCATATATTTCTAGTTAATCACTGTATATTAATCAGATCAGACAATAGTAGTAGAAGTAGCGAACGTAAACTTGTCAAGTCAAAAAGTAATAATAGAAAATATATAATTCTACAGCATTACTAAGTATTCGAAAGTAATTCAAACAAGGCAGGCAGTCTGTTTCCAGTCGAAAATCCTTTATTAAGTACACAGACTGGTTGCTGGATTTTCGAATGGAAACAGACTGCCTGCCTTGTTTGGATTACTTTTGAATACTTAGTAATGCTTTAGAATTATATATTTTCTATTATTACTTTTTGACTTGACGAGTTTACGTTCGCTACTTCTACTACTATTGTCTGATCTGATTAATATACAGTGATTAACTATATATATATATATATATATATATATATATACCTATATAGATATATATATCTGCTTACATATATGTATATATATGTATATATAACTTACTGTATATATATATATATATATATATATATATATATATATATATATATATATACATACATAGATATGTTATCTTTATTTAGATATTAATATATATATATATATATATATATATATATATATATATTTATATATACACACACTCACACACACACACACACACACACACACACACACACACACACACACACATACATCTACATGTTGGAATACATTCCCTGTACTGTTGAATGACTGGGCTGGATGATATGTTTGTGAAAACATCAGGGTTATGTATATCTAACATGGCTTAGTGGTAAATTACTTTGGCTATGGTGTGCAGGGTCTTGGGTTTGAGCCTTGCAGATCCTGATTATTTTGTTGCTGGGCAAAACAAGGGCTGTTGGTACAGAGTGATTAAGGCACTTTTAAGCAGTTGTAAGCGAGTTTGTGCAGGTTTGCATGGGTTTGCCTGGAGGTAAGCAATGCTAACTTCAGGTTACAGTTTCTTATACACAGTTAGCTTCTAAATTGCTTAACTTGTGTAGGCATTGCTTACCCCCACGCAAACAGGCTTAAACCCGCTTACTACTGCTTAAAAGTGCTTACTTTCGTTTACCCCTGCTCTAATTTCTTTAAAAGAAAAGAAAAAAAAGGTTGATAGGAACGTGGTGAAAAAGGGGCACAAAGAGGGAAAGACAGTAGGGAAAATAGCTAAGGATGTGCAGGAAGGGTGTAGGGAAGGTCCATAGCTTCCCATTTCTTCTACAGCAACAGCTGTACATATATACTGAATTTGGAGGTAGAATTGGACACTCAAACCCCTGGGAGAGGGGTGAGGACAACAATAATAAGTTGTGATGCCAATTAGACCAGATTACATGTGTCCAGTGGACACGTGTGTGAAATGGATAGCTATGTATGGGGCGAGATATTTTTTTGGGAACAGATTGCCCTTTTTTTTTTCAGGTGAGAGTGGGATGTTGGGAAGGGATAGTAGGTATATTTGGGGAGGTAGGTTGGGTGGGTTAACAGACAAGACAAACAAGACGCATAAAGGGGCGGTATATGACACATGTGGGGGGTAAACACCTTGACGTGGAGGGATGTTGGGAAATCGGAAGCCCATGAGCCTCCCAGTGGAAACAGTGGGACTGAGGTCCCCACCCATGGGCAGTCACCACTGCACCTTCACAGCTCCGAAGGTGGCTGTGCTGGGGGCTGAGTCACATAGCTAGGCTGAGCCTCTAGTCATGACACATGGCCTCGAGCTGGCGTAGCAGGTCACCAAACTGCTGGTTGAGCTTGCTACACACCACGCACGACCTGGGTGACAGGTTCTTGTCCATGCCCACTCCCGGGGGGGGGCGAGCCCCATCCCCTGAGGTGGTTCCACCCGAAGGTGGTGCAGGACAAATGGATGAGGAGGTCCCGGATTGGGCCCCATACATGCTGGTGCTCGGTGCCACGGCCAGCTGAGGTGGGACAGGTAGTCAACTGGGACCGGCCTACTCAAACATGCTATAGTGTTTAGATTTTATCATCATATTGCGGGTTAGTAATAGTCACCACGTTCCAGGGTTAGTTATAACAGCATGCATAGATATTCCCATTAACCAAGACACCAGATATGGAACAGTTGCATAGCAAATGGAACACATGCATATATGGGACCACATTGGTAATAACAACAGCATGCAGGTGCATTGATGGCACCATGCCACCAATGTTGGAATAATTCAATATAGCACATGCATGGAAACAAATTTAAATATTTATCAACCAATAGGACATAATCAGAATAGTGGAGTCATTACATACTGGTTGAGGTGGGTATGTAGTTTATTGTTGGAGATATGGTGGGGGGGGGATGTCAATTAGCAACTAGTATATTCCTGTAGTCCACATTACTTTCCTAGTCAGTACTGTTATCTGTAACTTACAAACATTACTACACTATCCTATAACCTTAGTTTGGACAGTGATATGGCTGTCATAATTGTTATACATGAACTGGTTTTACCTGCAGTATATACCTCTTACCTGGTATACCTGTGGAGGAAATGTTTGTTAACACTAATTGTTTCTACATATACTTCCAAATTCCGGGTTCATGTTGTGCACATAGCTGTCCATCTCTTTTTGCACAGACTCTGGCCATGTCTTGACCACATGCAGGTGTACCGGGACATATGTAGTCTATTGCCCTCTTCAACCTTTAGTGACTTACCACACACATATACATGCTTTCCTACACAGTTATATTATGTAGCACAGTGTGGGTGACAGTGATCAGTGATACTTTATTATTCAGAGCAACTACAACACTCACAATTCCATACAATACCAGAGTGAACAGTACCAGTACAGGGTATCAAGGTTTTTATTTCTTGGCACAGTGTTCGTATCCGATGTACCTGTGGGAGCAATGTTTGTTAGTACTACCTGAATGTTGCCATGCAAAGTTCCAGATTACACATTAGTATTATGCACATACATCTCACTCTTTTACTGTATACACTCTGGTCACTGCGTGACAACATGGGGGTGTAGATAGGACATACTTGGCTTATTACTCTCATAACAGTTTTGGGAGCTGCTAGAGTGACAGGTTTGTTCTCACTGATGTGTGACAATCAGTTGTATTCCCTGTTTGCTGCCTAAACATCTGGGATCATCCCACAGACTTCCCAGGGGGACAGGGTGACAGGCAGCAGATATGGGCCCATATACTGGACATTCTGGTTTTATCTGTACAGTTGTGGGGTATGATTCTGTATGCAGCCTACTTCCACTCCCAGGATGCAGACCATGGCTTTGTCTGCTACAACTTACACACTGTCCATCAGAGTTGTGTGTGCTATATAGATAATGCTGTATATATCCTATCTGCCTCCTGTCTTATAATTCTTCTGTGGTTTTTGCATTCTAACCTTGTATTACAGCACTCTTATACAGGTTTTCCTGGACAGTTTTATTTTGTAGGACAGTGTGGGCAACAGTGGTGAGTAATACCTTATTATTCAGAGCAACTGCATCACTCACAATGCCATACAATTCCAAAGTAAACAGTACCAGTACAGGGTATCATTCTTGTATTTCTGGGCACAGTGTTGGTATCTGACAGACCTATGGTAGGAATGTATGTTAGCACTTCCTGAATGTTGCTACACACCGTACCAGATTCCACATTACTATTATGCCCATACAGCTCACTCTGTTACTGTACACACTCTGGCCACAGCTTGACAATATGGGGTGTAAATGGGACATACGTGGCTTCTTACTCTCATAAGGTTTTGGGGAATTGCTAGTGTGCCGGCTTTGTTCTCATAAATGTGTGCCAATCAGTTCAATTTCCTGTTTGCTGCCTATACGTGTGGGATCATCCCACTGATTTCCCAGGGGGACAGGTTGACAGGCAACAGATATGGGGCCACTTTACTGGACATTTTGGACATATCTGTACAGTTGTGGGGTATGATTCTGTATGCAGACTACTACCACTGCCAGGATTCAAACCATGGCTGTGTGTGCTAAAAATACAACAGTTTACATCTCAGTTGCATGAGCTATTCAGGTTTTGTTGTCTGCCTTTTCCCTGTTTTCTGTCTATGTGTCTCTCAGTTGTGCTAATTGGCCTCTGGGGATTACACCAGTCATATACAGGCATTCCTACACATTATTTTTATGGTGCACAGTGTGGGTAACAGTGCTTAATACAACAGTACTATTATGTGATTGCAAATCTACATTACCATATGATACTAGAGTATACACATGCAATCCAGCAGTTAGACCTTTATTGTCAGGCTGTTACGCTTTTATTTACATACAAACTATATAAGACTCTTCCTGCCATATTGTCCGGTGTATGCAGTACTTGCCTTACACAATACAGGTTTTATACAGGCAATTAATTTACTAATACTTTTATATTTATTTCCTATGACAGTACATGCAAGAGTATTACTGACCTGCCTCGTGTCGCAACCTCTCCAGGTGACTTCCATGGGCTTCCTGATTCATGGCCCACTCACTTGCAGCTGTGGAGGACATAAGAGGAATATTTAGGCATACCTATCCATGATATACATGAGCTGGAAATTATTACACACATAGTGGAGTGATACTTATACACAGCTCGGACAGCCCCTGCCATTCTAGCCTCTTGGATCCAATGCTCCAAGAGGTCCCCATTATGCCGCTTCAGGTTGGCATAGTGATGCCTGACCTGCTCACCAGTTTGTGGTATGCCAGTGGGACTGATGAGGTCACGGGCAAGATGGTCCCAGGCTTCTGCCTTATATTGGGATCCCTGGTACTGGCCCTATTTGTATTTACTATTGCTGTTGTACACATGGGGGAATGCTGGGAATATGCGGACACCTATGAGTGGTCCCGCTCATTTCTTTGGCCTTTTTGCTGTTCTTCACTGTGGAGGCATGTATATTCTGAAATTTCTGCTCTCAGACATGCCCCCTGCACTCTTACATGCTCTGTGTAAGATTAGGAGCTCAGGCAGCACGCCTTCATTAATATGCATGGTGCGCTGCCGTCCTGCTCCTAAACGGCCACTTCCGTGCAGGACTAAGCTAGTCCTGCATGGAAGAATAGCAAATCCGCTGGATAGTCTGCAGCATTAGTGGTTTATTCCTTTACCTTTTAGTGGCTTCATTAGAAACTATCAATCTTTTACCTTTTAGTGCCTTTCAGAAACCACCAGTCAATTCTTTTTGTTATGGTCCTACGCAGAAAAATCATTGAACCAAGATACAAGATTTATTACTTTAGGTGTCTGTGACTAGGCAATTTTAAGAATTAAATCCACATGAAGAAAGTTGTACATGAAAGTATCAAACTGAACTACAGAGGGTTTTGTTGGTTCTTTAGTGATAAGCTATGGCCACTGTCTCAAAAAAAAAAAAAAAAAAAATATATATATATATATATATATATATATATATATATATATATATGGGTCTAATTTTATTTGTCAACAATCCGCTTCTTCGGCAAACAAAAGTACAACCTTAATTACGCGAAAGTGCACTTTAATGAAAGTGTACTTTCGCGAATTCCGGTTCACCGAACCGGCAATTAAAAATAAAATTGGACAGGTTGAAGGCAGTTATGCAAGCCCCCCTTCACCCCCCATGTGAGAGGCTGTGCCCCTCACCCCTGCTACTTTATATATACTAACTCCAAGATCATACTACATGCTAAAAGCATGCTACAGTGGGGATAAGGGAATATACCTGTTTCCCCACTGTAGTGTGATCTTTGAGGTAGTATATATAAAGTAGTGGGGTGTGGGGGGTGCAGGGGGGCTTGCCCCCCTGCATAACTGCCTTCATATTTCCAATTTTATTCTTTATTGCTGCTTCATTGAACCAGAATTCGCGAAAGTTCACTTTTTATTAAAAATAAAATTGGACAGTATGAAGGCAGTTATACCGGGGGGCAAGCCCCCTGCACCCCCCCATGTGGGGGGCTGTGCCCCTCACCCCTGTTACTTTATATATACTAACTCTGAGATCGCACTATATGATAAAAGCATGCTACAGTGGAGATAAGGGAATATACCTGTTTCCCCACTGTAGTGTGATCTCGGAGGTAGTATATAAAGCAGTGGGGGTGTGGGGGTGCAGGGGGGCTTTCCCCCTGCATAACTGCCTTCATACTGTCCAATTTTGTTCTTTATTGCCAGTTCAGTGAACCAGAATTCGTGAAAGTGCACTTTCATTAAAGTGCACTTTCGCTTTAGTGAGGTTGTACTTTTGTCTGTTGAAGAAATGTATCTTTGACAAATAAAATTAGACCCATATATATATATATATATATATATATACATATACATATATATATATATATATATATATATATATATATATATATATATATATATATATATTCCTGCTTCCTGCACTTAAGACAGTTTGGGAATATTGAGCCTTCAGAAAATGAGCAATATCCTGACATGCTTCTTAGGACCTTTGGGTATATTGCAAATTTTTAATTTTCATTATCTTAGTGTTCAGTTGATTATCTAACTCCTAAAAATATTTTGTATACAATTCCATATGACAATATCTAGATTTCAGATTCTTGTATACATAATTTTAAATTTGATAGACTACTATGTCAGCAGTTTGTTTGCTCTGAGTAATTTATCAACTTGTCATATTTTAGGAGCATTTGGAGTATCCTAAAATATTTTCTTCTTAATGGAAATCTCACTTTATACCTGTCATTATTTGTTTAATTTAATATTTTAATCCAACCATGAGTATTTGACAGATTTTATGTTTATGGCAGATTTGTTGTCTCAGAGAACTGCAGATATGTTTTAATATTAGATAGGGATCATTACTGGATAAATTATTTAGACTGTATCTGTATTTTTTCATTTATTTAATTTCAGTTAAAATTAAAAATATTAGTTATGTATCAAAACCTTAAAGCTATGCACAGAAATCAGGTGAAGCTGCACTTGAGTGGCAGTCTTGACAGGAAGAAATGCTGATTTATGTTCTGTGTGTAGGAATTTGCTTCTAGTGGTGGAAACAGCTTTTTGGCTGTTCTTTATTACACTATTAGACTATATTTTTGAATGGGATGCTTTATAATTTCAGTGACATGGTGGTATTTTTTTCTCTTTGCCATGATTTTTCACTGGGACACTTTGCAACTATTATATCAGCTAGGTTGAGTTTGAAGTTTTGGAAAGTTTCTTAATGGGGGCAGTCAGGTACAAATGTGCACTCACTTCACAAGTCTGCCGTAGTAAAATGTTATTTTATTGGAGGTGGTGAGTATGTGGGATGGATGTTTTGTGAAGGGATAGAGCATACTGAATGTCTGATCAAAACTAACAATACTTCCATTTAATCATGTTTATTTTTAACTTTTCCTTCTTTCAGCGTTTCATTTTCATGTTTTCAGTGTACCTCATGTGACAGCCTACTTAATAAATTATTTTTTATTTTATTTATTTATTTGTCATTTGTTAACCGGATTGGTCCAACTGAGCCAAAGGCCCATTTTCAGTGGAGACCCAAGGAGAAAAGCTCCAATTACAATTACAGACATTCCAGAAAAACAGTAATTAATACTAAGACTAAAAAATACAATAGTAATATTGACAAGAAACATTTACATAAAATTAAATAAACAGCGACAAAATATTTATATAGAAGTTTTAAAAAATACAATACAATAGTGGCAGGATAAACCCTGAGTAGGAATATTTACAATAACCTAATTGTACATAAACTGTAAATTGGAGTGTTAGAAGAGCATGAAAGAAAGGCAGATAAACAGAGAAAAACTTAAAGTAATCAAAAGTAGACTTTAGGAAGAAATCAGTTAGAGATCAGGTCGGAGTTTGGCAAGGGCAAGACTAGGTCTTAAGAAGATAGTGTTTGAGTTATAGTTTGAAATGGAACTTATGCAGGGTACTTCTTATTTTAAGTGGAAGGGAGTATTTATATAGGGACTTACCAATATTTTTCGATGGTTTGTAAATGTGAAGAATATGTTTGTCAGATGTACAAAGTTGATGTTGGGGTTATATAAAGATACAATATTTGAGATGAAGGGAGAGGAAGTGGAATTATAAAGAACTGAGTGTGTGATATGCAGTTGAGAAAGAAAATTGTTTGGGGAATTCAGGCAATTGTAATGATTTAAGGGCAATGGTGGGATTTGTAGGGAAGATTAGAGGTGAATCTAGTTATTTTATTGTATGTTTGCTGTAGTTTAGAGAGAAATGAAGATAGGATGTTAGTAAAAACTGGAGCTGCATAGAAAAGATTGCATTACAATGCTGATATCAGAAGTTTTATCCCAAAAAGTAACTATATATAGAATAGGCAAAACTGACTTTCCAGTTGGGTGTGTAATTTTCCTGGTTGTATAATATAAATGTGAAGTATTATAGTATGGGTGTGCTTTGTTGTTTTATTATAAGATGTTTTTAGGTTTTTATTCAGAAGTAGTAGCAATGATTTGAGTTTAGGTAGTTTAATGGAGTTGCGTGGAGGTGGGTTGCATGATTATATCATCAGACTAGGAATTTATTATTTCATGCTAGGATGTATAAATGTTTTCAGGTTTGATTATTTAATTTCAGTTTTACTGTGTGTATATCCATAACAAGTTGTATAAAAATTGGTTATTATTAGTTTTATTAAACCATTACATATATTAATGTATAAAGTATGGTATTTTATAAATGTCCTGCTATAAATCTATATCATTGACTATTAATGGACTAAATAATGAATTAAAGAGGGGTAGTTTACTTAAATATCCAAATATTCATAATGCACATATTGTTTTCTTAAAGAAACACACTTGCTTACTAATGATTTAAATGGATTGCTTTTAAGGGACTGTGTGATTTTAGTTAGTTCTCATTTTACTTCAAAAAGAAGAGGCACTCTTATCTTTTGGAAACATTCATCAGTTATGCCAAAAGTGATTGATATTTATTCTGATAAGAATGCCATGTTAGGATTGGTTGTAGTTGAAATAAATACAAAGTATTATACTTTTGTAAATACTTATTGGATTCCTGAGAGTGGAGCTGATGTTTCTAAAAAAATATTTAGATATAACTTTTTATATGAAAGGAGAGGTAATTATAGCTAGAGATTTTAATTGTATTTTATCTACTAAATATAGCACTTCTGATAAAAAGCCTAGACTCTCTCTTTGGTTGCTAAGAATTTAGGTCACTTTATTAATTCTATGAATATTAGAGACATTTATGATTTAAGATTAAAAATCTCTTAATTATACTCATTCATACAGATTTGATATTTAAAGTAATATTGATAAAGTTTTTACTTCTAGTGGCTTGTTTTCTAAAACTGAAGAAGTGCTCATAGTTTCTTGTCCTTTAACTGATCACAGTGCGATTACTTTTAATCATACATTAAAAACTGATGATTTAATAAATTGTATTAGATTTCCAGGAGTTTTACAGAATGTTTTATAAATGAGATAAATATTTTTAGAGTTTAATAATAATGAAGTTACTCAGATTATTCTGTGGGACACATTGAAAGCTTATCTGAATAATATTATTAAAAATTGGTATACATGTAAAAGGAGAGAATGGAATAAGGAACTAAATGTTTTACAGTCCAAAATAGATAATATAAAATTATCTATAAAACCTAATAAGTCTGCAAATTTTGACTTAAAAGTGTTGAATTGAAAATATGTTGAAATACCAAATCAAAAGATTTCAATAAATTTGGACAAATTAAAATTACAATCATATTCTATTAATTCTAAGAGTTTATGTAGATTAGCTATTAAATCAAAGAAGTTGAATAATATAAATCATATTGAAAATAAGAAAATAGTGACAGATCTAATGGACATATTAGAATGTTTTAGGAATCATTACAGACAAATTAATAATAATAGGTGGCAAATGAATAGTAGTTTAAATGACATTTTTTTAAAAGATAATGCACACTATAAATTAACTAAAGAAAAAAGAAATAGAATTGATAAGCCACTTTCTTTAAAAAAGTTAAAAGATCAACCCAAAAATCTGGAAAGTAACAAGGCTACATGTTTAGATGGTATAATTCTAGAGTTATACAAGTTAATACCTGAAAATGTTATAACATTTTTGTTAAAAGCTTTTGAAGAAATTAATCCTACTTTCAATGTTCCCCCTTCTTGGAAATTTTTGTTAGTTTCACCTATATTAAAACAAGATGAGGATCCAAAATTATGATCTTCATATCATCTGATTTCACTTTTGAATATTGATTATAAGACTATAAGATATTTATGGCTATTATAGCAAAACAATTACATTTTATTTTGGCTGGAATAATAAATGATGATCAAACTGGAATTGTATTAAATAGGAGCTTTCAAGATAATATTAGACTTAATACATTAATAGATTTTGCAAAGAAGAATTATAAGCTTGGATGTATATAAAGCTTTTGATTCAGTGAAGTGGATGTATTTGCATAAAGTGCTTAAAGAATATAATTTTTCTTTGTTTTCTATAGATTTAATTACAGAGCATTATAATTAGTATTCATTTGTCAAAATAGGTTCTTTCTAGATCATTTAAATTTTAAAAGGCACAAAACAAGGATGTCCATTGTCTTCTTTATTTGCACTAATTATGGAACCCTTTGCTAATTACATTAAATCAAATAAAAAATATAAAGGACTTTTCATTTGATGAAGAATATACCTCTAAAATACAATTGTTTGCGGATGATATTTTGCTAACTATTGGTAATATAGAAACATCATTGCAACATATAGTTAATTCTATGAATTGGTTTAAAGTGATTTCAGGCTTGGCATTTAATCATTATAAACATATTTATTTTTAATCCATTCTTAATAAGCTTGATTTGCTGAAGCCTTCGGTTTTTACTTTCCTGCCTGCTACATATCGGCACCTTTTTACTGGTTAACTTTATTTATTTATTTGTCTTTGTTGATCGGGAAAGTCCAACTTGGCAGAACCTATTTTCAGTGGAGGCCTGGGGAGCAAAGCTCCACCACAGTACATTTATATTAACAAGTACATTTCAAACAGTTCTTAGAATAACAGTTACATTTCTCATCAAACAACAAAATTACAAAAATGGGTATATACATTAAAATATTTATATAAATAATTATAAGGTTATACAGTTGTTCCAGGTGTAAAATCTAGCAGAAGTAAATAGATTGATATAGCAGAAGGGAAAACATTGTTGTAAAAAGTTTAGTGTTCTTTTATTTCAGTATGGAAAGGTTTGCAAGTAGTTCAAGATACATAATGAAGTTAGTTATAAAATTATGTAGGAAGGAAGATTTTAATATTGCATAGGTTTGTAAAAAGTTCAAGAGATATATTGAAGTAAGTTATAATGTAGGAGGGGATGGTCAATATTAGTATTATATAGGATAATAGTGGTAATAGCATAAGACATAGATCATTGTGTAAGACTGTTTCTGTTTAGGTTGCCTGTTCCAAATGGGCGTATCTAGAAGGTTTATAATTTCATTACAGGAGATGCATGAGAATGTAGAGTGGTGGATGGGGGAAGTTAAAAAAGAGCAAGATGAAATGTGTTGTTTAAGAGGGGGTTGTGAAAAGGGATGTATTAATTCAAATGCAGGAGGGAAACTTGTTATGGGTGTAAAGATTCAAGTAGAGGAGGGCAAAACCTTTGTGATGAGCAAGAAGTTTGTGCTTTCACAAGATGTCTCAACCTGGTGATGAACATGAGCATGACCATGATTGGGTAAGATATTTTTTGAGCTGAATTTTGTAACTTTGTTAATCATTTTAACTTGTGTAGAGATGGGGGATCCAGAGCTTGGAGTTGTAACAGGAGTATAGTCAGTCTCCCGATTATTTGCCTTAGTAGTGTTTAGTAGAAATTTATCACCAGAATGGAGGTCCCTTGTGGTGGTATAGGGCAATAATATATTTTTTAATGCAGGACATTGTTCAGGAAATATCAGTTTGTATGTGATAACTATCTGAGAGTATGTTATGTAGTTATTAAACTCTAGCCAGTTTGTGTGTAGTGCTGGTAGGGAATTTAGCTACTTCACTGTAACAGGGGGCTAGTTTGTATTTTAGTGTAGAGCATAGGTCTGTAAGGATAGGTGAGGCATATAAGAGAGTTAGAAGCAAATAGGGTGAGGCTAGGATTTTTCTTGCTGGATCTGTTAGGATATACTGTTTTTCCTGGTAAAGCAATTTAAGTTTCTGGTGGGTCTTTTTAACTCTTTGAAGAATATGTTGATCGAATTTAAGATGGTCATCTATAATAATGCCCAGTAATTTTGTCTGTGGTATTACCTCAATTTAAATATTATTTCCTGATGTAACCAAGAAAGATTATTTTTGATGAAGATAATGTTTTGTGGTGAAGAGCATCAGTTTATGGGTGTAGTACATACTAGTTATATAGGTGGTGTTGGGTGTTCTATGGAGCATCCTCTAGTACAAAGTATGCACCAATACAGCTACTGATTTCTGGTGAGTGTAGATGGGCACTCAGCTGTCCCTATAGTTTGATACTACAAGCTGCAAGTCTTAGCTTATGTTAACTTTACTAGATTGCAGACACATTTACTTTGATTGTATTTTAATAGGTAATAAGTTATATTTGTCTAGAATTTATAGGGGTTCCTGTTACATGAATGAACTTTTCAAAGTTTGAATGTCATATGGTTGACACCATATGATCGAACTTTGAAAAGTTTGAAGGTTAAATGTAATGGCGCCGTATGGTGCAGAATGGGAGAATTTCCTTTTCTGCTCTGAAATTTGTTCTCGGAGTTGGTATATTTAAGTAGGGGGGTGTGGGGGGCTCGGAGCATTAAGGTAAGTTTTATTTTTTTTTTTTATGTTTTATTATATATTTGAAGTTTCAAACTTCAATCATATGTTGTCGAACATATGGGATTCGAAGTTTTGAAACTTTGAATATATAATATAGACCCGAATTAATAGAATAATTACAACCACTTTTACTTTTACTGATTGAACATATTGAAGTTCTGCAAAAATTAATAATGGACTTTTCTCAGATGCTAATAATAAACTTTTCTCAGATGTTAATAAAAAAATATCACTGAAATCCTCAAATAAATCTACACCTTCACTGTACTGGAAATTACTCACTTGGAAATATTTACAAAGAATTTTTATAACTCCAAACAAGGTTGCATTAATGTATAAATTAAATATTAATTGCTGGAGATGTGGTAAAACTTTGAACTCTGATTGGGTTCATGTGGTGTTAGAGTGTAAAATATCATCTCCATTTTGGACAGAGTTTAAACATTTCATTCAAGCATTGTGGTCATACAGATGTATTATTGCCAATTCTTTGACTGTATTTAATTTTCCAATTCCAGACTTTATACCAAAGTCAGAAGTGCCTTTTCTATGGTCTGTTTTAGCAATAGCTAGGAAAGTAATGACAAAATATTGGAAAATCAAAACTATTGCATTATAATGTATGTAAAATTGAATTTTCAATTATCAAAATGAGAACCCCTAATGTTGCACATTTATATATATTAGAAACATTTATATATATCTTGTTAAAAATTAAGTGATTTACTTGAAAAATATTAATGGTTTGATTATTTTATAAGGAAAATCTTGTTATGGACTATTGTAAAAAGTTATATTGTTATATTTTAATATTTTAATTTATTTTAATTTATATTTTAATATCTTATTTTTCCTTTATTGTTAAAATTTAATAAAACTTTTTTTAATAAAAAAAATTGTCTCACAACTGGCAATCCCCAAAATGTACAATATAACAATTTCTGCAAAGTTTCATAAATACAATACCTATTTAAGTAATTTCAGTTAAAGCAGGTGTCACTTTGTAAAATCACCTCTTTGCCATTAACAAAGCTTTTTCATCCTGAAACAAAGACTCGGCATATAAACAGTGACATTCCTTGCTGTGCTATTAAAAACTGGTGATAGTAAGTCCAGCCACATGGAATGTAGTCCTGACTATGATCCAGACAAACTATGTTCAAATAATGGCACAAGGGATGTAGGGGTCATACTGGGAAGGAGGGATTAATTGGCCAGTGGTGAATCTCACATGCAGATGGGAAGGGAAGCAGCTCTGTCTTAGCACTTATGTGATACCTAGGGAGAGCACTAGGTGTTCTCCTGTTGGGATTGATCCTATTAACCAGCTGGTACCAGCAGTTTACTGCATACATCAAGGTAGTCATGTGGTTGCATTCATCAGATGTGGCACTCAAAGGACTTGTTGTTGTGGACAGGACTCAATGTTTGGGTGGGAAGTCTGCCATTTTTGGCAGACTGACTTGCTCCCTAGTACCAAATTCCTACCTCTCTGTAGAAATACATGGGTTAATAAGGTCATCTAGTCAGGGAACAAATGAGATGTAGCCTTCTTGCCCTGAGTAGAGGTGCTTAAATCATAAAAGTCAGTGGGGTACAGAAAGGAAGTAACTGAGCAAAATTCTCTGTATTGGATGGGAGAACAAAAATATTCATACTGCATTTTATTAAACAAACATCAGTAGTCATTGCATGCTTCATTGCAATAAAACTCAAATCTTATACCTAAGCAACTGATTTAGCCAAAATGATTTTCACTGAAGAGTTTACCTGTTGTAAATTTTTGCACCGACTTGTGTAACATGGCATTGGGTGGCTGAATTACTTTTGTCTTGACCTGCTCAGTGTGGGTTATTGAAGCATATCCTTAACTGTGCCAATCTTTATAAACCTACTGCAGTGGGGAGACTTCATCTCCTGAGGTGCAGTGATGCAATAATAATTGAGTCAATCAGGTACCTTATGAGATGTGGTCTGCATGATATTGTTGATGGAGGTATAGGAGAATTTCCCCCACATAGTAAATACTACTGTGTATTCTGATTTGGAAATATTATATTAAGAAAACATTCAATAAAATGTGACAGCTGGACTAAATTTCAGTGATATATGCAAAAACATAGTCATGAAGTAATTCACGAAATTTAGAATCAGTACCACAAAAATGATATAGTAATAATTTCATAACTCCTGATGCAAGAGCAGTAGCTTAGTACTAAACTTAGGTTCATTCCAATATAATTTGTATCCCCAAAACAGAGCGTTTGATTACAGAATCAAGATAGTAGTATAAAATTTTGTACAGCAATTTCACAGTAATTGTCACAAAAGGAGATACTGCCATCACAGCTATCTGGAATTTTGTAAATAACTATATGTCTTTGTGAATATCAACATGATCTATCTAAGATGCTTGTGTTACAACTGTATTAGAACTGTATGTTATGTGTATATCAAACTTGTTTATACAGACGTGTGTCTAGCTTTTGATTCAGTGAAGTGGATGTATTTGCATAAAGTGCTTAAAGAATATAATTTTTCTTTGTTTTCTATAGATTTAATTACAGAGCATTATAATTAGTATTCATTTGTCAAAATAGGTTCTTTCTAGATCATTTAAATTTTAAAAGGCACAAAACAAGGATGTCCATTGTCTTCTTTATTTGCACTAATTATGGAACCCTTTGCTAATTACATTAAATCAAATAAAAAATATAAAGGACTTTTCATTTGATGAAGAATATACCTCTAAAATACAATTGTTTGCGGATGATATTTTGCTAACTATTGGTAATATAGAAACATCATTGCAACATATAGTTAATTCTATGAATTGGTTTAAAGTGATTTCAGGCTTGGCATTTAATCATTATAAACATATTTATTTTTAATCCATTCTTAATAAGCTTGATTTGCTGAAGCCTTCGGTTTTTACTTTCCTGCCTGCTACATATCGGCACCTTTTTACTGGTTAACTTTATTTATTTATTTGTCTTTGTTGATCGGGAAAGTCCAACTTGGCAGAACCTATTTTCAGTGGAGGCCTGGGGAGCAAAGCTCCACCACAGTACATTTATATTAACAAGTACATTTCAAACAGTTCTTAGAATAACAGTTACATTTCTCATCAAACAACAAAATTACAAAAATGGGTATATACATTAAAATATTTATATAAATAATTATAAGGTTATACAGTTGTTCCAGGTGTAAAATCTAGCAGAAGTAAATAGATTGATATAGCAGAAGGGAAAACATTGTTGTAAAAAGTTTAGTGTTCTTTTATTTCAGTATGGAAAGGTTTGCAAGTAGTTCAAGATACATAATGAAGTTAGTTATAAAATTATGTAGGAAGGAAGATTTTAATATTGCATAGGTTTGTAAAAAGTTCAAGAGATATATTGAAGTAAGTTATAATGTAGGAGGGGATGGTCAATATTAGTATTATATAGGATAATAGTGGTAATAGCATAAGACATAGATCATTGTGTAAGACTGTTTCTGTTTAGGCTGCCTGTTCCAAATGGGCGTATCTAGAAGGTTTATAATTTCATTACAGGAGATGCATGAGAATGTAGAGTGGTGGATGGGGGAAGTTAAAAAAGAGCAAGATGAAATGTGTTGTTTAAGAGGGGGTTGTGAAAAGGGATGTATTCATTCAAATGCAGGAGGGAAACTTGTTATGGGTGTAAAGATTCAAGTAGAGGAGGGCAAAACCTTTGTGATGAGCAAGAAGTTTGTGCTTTCACAAGATGTCTCAACCTGGTGATGAACATGAGCATGACCATGATTGGGTAAGATATTTTTTGAGCTGAATTTTGTAACTTTGTTAATCATTTTAACTTGTGTAGAGATGGGGGATCCAGAGCTTGGAGTTGTAACAGGAGTATAGTCAGTCTCCCGATTAATTATTTGCCTTAGTAGTGTTTAGTAGAAATTTATCACCAGAATGGAGGTCCCTTGTGGTGGTATAGGGCAATAATATATTTTTTAATGCAGGACATTGTTCAGGAAATATCAGTTTGTATGTGATAACTATCTGAGAGTATGTTATGTAGTTATTAAACTCTAGCCAGTTTGTGTGTAGTGCTGGTAGGGAATTTAGCTACTTCACTGTAACAGGGGGCTAGTTTGTATTTTAGTGTAGAGCATAGGTCTGTAAGGATAGGTGAGGCATATAAGAGAGTTAGAAGCAAATAGGGTGAGGCTAGGATTTTTCTTGCTGGATCTGTTAGGATATACTGTTTTTCCTGGTAAAGCAATTTAAGTTTCTGGTGGGTCTTTTTAACTCTTTGAAGAATATGTTGATCGAATTTAAGATGGTCATCTATAATAATGCCCAGTAATTTTGTCTGTGGTACTACCTCAATTTAAATATTATTTCCTGATGTAACCAAGAAAGATTATTTTTGATGAAGATAATGTTTTGTGGTGAAGAGCATCCGTTTATGGGTGTAGTACATACTAGTTATATAGGTGGTGTTGGGTGTTCTATGGAGCATCCTCTAGTACAAAGTATGCACCAATACAGCTACTGATTTCAGGTGAGTGTAGATGGGCACTCAGCTGTCCCTATAGTTTGATACTACAAGCTGCAAGTCTTAGCTTATGTTAACTTTACTAGATTGCAGACACATTTACTTTGATTGTATTTTAATAGGTAATAAGTTATATTTGTCTAGAATTTATAGGGGTTCCTGTTACATGAATGAACTTTTCAAAGTTTGAATGTCATATGGTCGACACCATATGATCGAACTTTGAAAAGTTTGAAGGTTAAATGTAATGGCGCCGTATGGTGCAGAATGGGAGAATTTCCCTTTTCTGCACTGAAATTTGTTCTCGGAGTTGGTATATTTAAGTAGGGGGGTGTGGGGGGCTCGGAGCATTAAGGTAAGTTTTATTTTTTTTTTTTATGTTTTATTATATATTTGAAGTTTCAAACTTCAATCATATGTTGTCGAACATATGGGATTCGAAGTTTTGAAACTTTGAATATATAATATAGACCCGAATTAATAGAATAATTACAACCACTTTTACTTTTACTGATTGAACATATTGAAGTTCTGCAAAAATTAATAATGGACTTTTCTCAGATGCTAATAATAAACTTTTCTCAGATGTTAATAAAAAAATATCACTGAAATCCTCAAATAAATCTACACCTTCACTGTACTGGAAATTACTCACTTGGAAATATTTACAAAGAATTTTTATAACTCCAAACAAGGTTGCATTAATGTATAAATTAAATATTAATTGCTGGAGATGTGGTAAAACTTTGAACTCTGATTGGGTTCATGTGGTGCTAGAGTGTAAAAATATCATCTCCATTTTGGACAGAGTTTAAAAATTTCATTCAAGCATTGTGGTCATACAGATGTATTATTGCCAATTCTTTGACTGTATTTAATTTTCCAATTCCAGACTTTATACCAAAGTCAGAAGTGCCTTTTCTATGGTCTGTTTTAGCAATAGCTAGGAAAGTAATGACAAAATATTGGAAAATCAAAACTATTGCATTATAATGTATGTAAAATTGAATTTTCAATTATCAAAATGAGAACCCCTAATGTTGCACATTTATATATATTAGAAACATTTATATATATCTTGTTAAAAATTAAGTGATTTACTTGAAAAATATTAATGGTTTGATTATTTTATAAGGAAAATCTTGTTATGGACTATTGTAAAAAGTTTTATTGTTATATTTTAATATTTCAATTTATTTTAATTTATATTTTAATATCTTATTTTTCCTTTATTGTTAAAATTTAATAAAACTTTTTTTAATAAAAAAATTGTCTCACAACTGGCAATCCCCAAAATGTACAATATAACAATTTCTGCAAAGTTTCATAAATACAATACCTATTTAAGTAATTTCAGTTAAAGCAGGTGTCACTTTGTAAAATCACCTCTTTGCCATTAACAAAGTTTTTTCATCCTGAAACAAAGACTCGGCATATAAACAGTGACATTCCTTGCTGTGCTATTAAAAACTGGTGATAGTAAGTCCAGCCACATGGAATGTAGTCCTGACTATGATCCAGACAAACTATGTTCAAATAATGGCACAAGGGATGTAGGGGTCATACTGGGAAGGAGGGATTAATTGGCCAGTGGTGAATCTCACATGCAGATGGGAAGGGAAGCAGCTCTGTCTTAGCACTTATGTGATACCTAGGGAGAGCACTAGGTGTTCTCCTGTTGGGATTGATCCTATTAACCAGCTGATACCAGCAGTTTACTGCATACATTAAGGTAGTCATGTGGTTGCATTCATCAGATGTGGCACTCAAAGGACTTGTTGTTGTGGACAGGACTCAATGTTTGGGTGGGAAGTCTGCCATTTTTGGCAGACTGACTTGCTCCCTAGTACCAAATTCCTACCTCTCTGTAGAAATACATGGGTTAATAAGGTCATCTAGTCAGGGAACAAATGAGATGTAGCCTTCTTGCCCTGAGTAGAGGTGCTTAAATCATAAAAGTCAGTGGGGTACAGAAAGGAAGTAACTGAGCAAAATTCTCTGTATTGGATGGGAGAACAAAAATATTCATACTGCATTTTATTAAACAAACATCAGTAGTCATTGCATGCTTCATTGCAATAAAACTCAAATCTTATACCTAAGCAACTGATTTAGCCAAAATGATTTTCACTGAAGAGTTTACCTGTTATAAATTTTTGCACCGACTTGTGTAACATGGCATTGGGTGGCTGAATTACTTTTGTCTTGACCTGCTCAGTGTGGGTTATTGAAGCATATCCTTAACTGTGCCAATCTTTATAAACCTACTGCAGTGGGGAGACTTCATCTCCTGAGGTGCAGTGATGCAATAATAATTGAGTCAATCAGGTACCTTATGAGATGTGGTCTGCATGATATTGTTGATGGAGGTATAGGAGAATTTCCCCCACATAGTAAATACTACTGTGTATTCTGATTTGGAAATATTATATTAAGAAAACATTCAATAAAATGTGACAGCTGGACTAAATTTCAGTGATATATGCAAAAACATAGTCATGAAGTAATTCACGAAATTTAGAATCAGTACCACAAAAATGATATAGTAATAATTTCATAACTCCTGATGCAAGAGCAGTAGCTTAGTACTAAACTTAGGTTCATTCCAATATAATTTGTATCCCCAAAACAGAGCGTTTGATTACAGAATCAAGATAGTAGTATAAAATTTTGTACAGCAATTTCACAGTAATTGTCACAAAAGGAGATACTGCCATCACAGCTATCTGGAATTTTGTAAATAACTATATGTCTTTGTGAATATCAACATGATCTATCTAAGATGCTTGTGTTACAACTGTATTAGAACTGTATGTTATGTGTATATCAAACTTGTTTATACAGACGTGTGTGGAAAAGGGTTTGCACAAATGCTTGTGTTTAAAATGTATCCACAGTGTGTCCTACTGATAAAGAACATAAATGTACATGCAGTATTGTAACTGTCTAAATGTATGTATTTTAAAAGTGGAAACTGGGATACAGGAGGTTATCCTCAGTCTAGTAAATTTCAGAAAAATAGCTGAAATTAAATTACTTTATAGCAGCAAGGAGGCACAATGTCTGTGCTGAGAAGTATTCTGAATTGTCTTGGAAGTGTTTTATCATTCTATGACTTCCAGTCTCTACCAAAGATCTGAGGAAAATGCCCTTGTCTATGTATTTTTGCAGACAGATGCTAAATGCTGCCAGACTCCAACAGTGGAGGTCTACCTGAGATAGAGTCAGATGACATGAAATGATGTCATTCTGCAGACTATCCCAGTAATAATATTTGAGATATTAATTTGAGAACTATCTGAGAGAGACACAGCATTCTGTATTCTGTCTTTGACCTGACAAGAACTAGAGAAAATCCATTCACCACATCTGCCTTGCTCTGTAAGTTTCTAGGGAATAGTAACTCTGTTAGATGCAGCCAGGAATATAGCAAAGCTTATTTTAAATATGTTTCTTCATTTATTTGAGACTGACCTGCAATGTTGTTTTAAATATTTTCTGTGATTTTTAACTTTGATGTCACTGTAAATATATATTTAGCATTGTCTTGTTCTTTTATTATTTATTATTAAATCTATTTAAACATTTCCTTGTGGCTGATCTGTCTAGAGATATTTAAGTTCTGAGAGTAATTGCATATTTATATGGTGACACTGTGAGCCACTCTTAATAGCCTTGCTCTTAGTCAAGCTACCATTTGTATTAATAGTAACATTACACAATACGTTTGGACACCTTTTGTTAAGGGCCTTAAAATAGCTGATAAGGAGCTGGCTGGTGGCAGTGAGAACTACCTTACAGTCTGGGAAGAAGGGGCATAGCTAGTAAACCTGCGCCAGCCTTTCCCAGGTTTGTGTGTGTGTGTGTGTGTGTGTGTGTGTGTGTGTGTGTGTGTGTGTGTGTGTGTGTGTGTGTGTGTGTGTGTGTGTGTTTAGAAATCAAACCTCAAAGACTGCATGTATCAGCTACTTGGGCAGAGACATGAAGCACTGGTTGGACAGAGAGGGTGCTGGAGGTCTTGACATTTGGCCACTCAGCTGAGATCTCAACTCTATATCTGTACCAGCAGGGAGTTTTATTGGGGATCTGGAGAAAGAGGGAGAAACCAGCCCTGGACTGACTGTGGTCTCTATGTACTCTTAAAGGAAATTGCACTTGATGCAGAGAGCTGCATCTAGAAATACTGTGTGTGTGTACCTTGTCATCCTCTTAGTGTATGTTCCCACTGGTGTCAGTGGTGAGGATTCAGGCTCCTTGGTTACTGGCTCAGTGTTGGGGCATCACAGTAATGTTTTAAAAAAAACTAAAAATGGATGTTGCAATTATTTTTTCAAGTTTGGATTTGTAACTCTTAAAATGCTGCTGTATTTTGTCCACTTCATGAATATGAGCACTATTATTTTTAGGGTGCGGTCAAGTGCATTAATCCACACCAAAATATGAACTTTTTCCTTGCTTCACAAAACTATCTGCCTTGGATAACTAAGGTACTTCACTTTTTGCATTTCTGATCTTTGGCAATAAAATTACTTTTCTCAAGAACTTCATTAGCTAACAGTGAACATGGTAAACGAATGCTTTGTAACTGTTGTAATTTTAAATATTTTCATCATGCACTGCAATGAGTACATTTTTCCCTTAAACAGTATATTAAGAACATGAGAGTTATTTTGCATAATGGAAACTAACTTTTTTTTTTTTACAAAACGATATGAAATTTGTCATTTGATTGAACTGCCTTTCTGTAATAAATTTATAATGCATTTGTTGAAAAGGACAAGTCAGTGAACAAATAGTGGACTTTTTAAACCATTACTGCTGAAAATGTAATCTGCGGTGGTGGTGCTACGTTAGCGTTGTCGCCTCACAGTAAGACGTTGTCCTGTTTAATTCTCAGCTAGTGCATCTTCTGTGTGGAGACATGCGTGAATGGGCATACCTTCGTCGAAGGTTGTGCGTCAGGGCTGGCAACTCGGCATGTAAAAATCTACTCCCAATCATTAGCGGACCAGAGTTTTGCTGTGGTGACCCCTAACCGGAAAAAGCCGAAAGGCACAATATTTATTTTTGTCAATGTGGTTTCAATGACACAGTCCTATATGCTACTATTGCTTGTTTTTGCACAATATCCCTTTTATGTAATGTGGCTAAACTCACAGACTGAGACAAGCATCCTTCTATGCATCCTGATGGGTGACTTCATTACTTTCTTTAAGTTTGGAATGCATTGACAGTTTATTCTTTCTTGTCACCTTGTGGTTAATTTTACTGCTCAAATACATTTAACAAATGCTGCAGCCACTAACAATGACATTCAGCATCAACAGAATTTAGCAATGTGCTTAGAGCTTTTTACATACTTCTGACAGCTTGAAGGTAACATTGTATATTTTCCGTTAAACGGTTTGCTGTGCAACTGCTTTCATGGATTCTGAATGTCAGTTTCATTTTGGATGTGCTTTGCTGACTGTGAGAGATACTTTTGTGTTCACATGACTGATATACAGACAATGTTTTGGTGCCAACCTCTAAATGCCTTTATGATGTTCTTTGGCTTCCCTTGCATTGCTAGAAAAAGTGACTACAAACCAACAGATGTTCCATAACATGCTTTATTTTAATTTTGAAGAGGCCATCTGAGAGGAGCATGTAATGAGTTGCATTTTCAATTTACATTATAGGTAATATCTGATTTTAGCAAGACCTGTCAAGGTATATTGAAACTGTTTTATTTTTGAAGATTTGTGGCATATATGCATATATGATAAAAGTATTTCAGAGGTCATCTAATGTCTCTAGGTATTCACTCTCATAAGAGAATTGTCACATGTATCTGTGAATATTCATGATTGTCAAACTGTGGCATATATATTCAGGAAACATAACTTGATAAGAAATGCAATACACATTCAATGCATCTTTCTAGTAAGAATTTAATAACTTGGCTGCTAAACAAGTAATTACATAACACATGCAAGTTGGCCTTGAGTCATAATTTAAACATTGATATTGTACCACAAGGATTACTTACCATACTTTGATGTTTTGTGTGTATTTATTTTAGATAGTCTGATACAGTTTAAACATTATAAAAGAGATGAAATGCACGAAACTCCTCCGTCCCTCGAGAACACCAAAATAAAACTCTAAGTTGCCAAAATGTAAAACGAACACACAGACAAACCCTAGTGGAGAGGCCAATGAACCTGCCAGAGGCACAGACCTGTCCACAAGGTGTAACTCACACTTGAAGTGAACTGAGTTTTCTGAGGAAGTTGGTGTATTGTAACCGACGAAAAGCTTGGGAGAAGCTTAAACCTAATAAATTTTGTTTGTTTTACATTTTGGCGACTTGGAGTTTTATTTTGGTGTTCTCGAGGGAGGGAGGAGTTTCATGCATCTCATCTCTTTTACAGTGTGTCTACATTTCCTTGGTTTGTTGACATAGTTTAAACATTACATTTAAATGGGAGACCATGGCTAAACATGATATTTAAACAGGAGAAGGTGGTTAAGGCAAGATACAATTTAAATATGATTCACAATATTTGGAAAAATAGTGAAAACAGGATTGCAGATTAATGATAAATTTACAGATTTTGCTGTAACAAATAAAATTGACACATTTGATCACTAACATACCAAAGGTACAAATGCAATAATACTATTCCAGCAATAATACTATTCCAGCATATATATTTTTTCTTTCAGTGAAATAGTAGTTTCCGTGTTTGTTCAAAACATTTATAGCCAGTTAGTTGCTTTACCAGTTCATCAGCAATTGTTTCCATTTTAATAGTCCTGATAGACTCACAGACATGTATGCTAACTGGTCCAATCAATCTAATCAGAGTAGTGACTCTTTGTTATGGTCTTGTGTGCAGTGTTTTAAAGGCCATATAATTGTATACATGTAAATAGGCTATGACATGCAGTTAAGTGTTCTGACTTAACATTGACAACTTCTGGATAGTGTAAAACCATAGCCAGGAATTCTAAATTTATACACACTGCTTTTCAAGCATCATTCCAAAATCTTTTGACCCTTCTCTTTGAACACTACATCCTATCTGGTAACATTAATCCACAGTTAAAGGAAACTATGCTAGGTGATTTCATGGCCCTTTTGGTGGGTTGGTGTGAATGATCTACAATATGTTAACATTGGTTTGATGTCAGAAGGAACCTACCTACTTATTTCACATGGAGTAGCTTAAAATGTGATTTTACATCAATGTTGTAAAAAAATATGGTGCCTTCTAATTCAGAATTATGCTGTAGTAGCCCTGATGCTAAGTTATTTTTTATACAGTTTTAACAGTTATTTTCATTATAGCAGAAAGAATTAGCCTGTTCCCTCAGATCTGCTAAATGTTCAATGTCCTTTTGAGCTCCTTTGTGGATTCCATCTCTACCATCCAATCTGATAATGCATTTTATGGGTCTACTACTGTCTCCATGAGAAAGTATGTTGTAGACCCATGGAGTCTGCTGTCTGTGCCCCCCAGTATTTAATATTCAAGGTGACATTTTCACATTTCTCAGGATTTTTGTGCACATATATCATACCTTCCATCTTCCTTATGGTCTTTAGTAAGATGACTCCCAGCTCATGTAATTTCTAATTATGCAATTACTTTTCCATATCACCCCCCCATGACTTTCTTTTCATTATTGATCCTTCATAATTGCCTGCAGAAGTCAAGTTGAACAAGGCTCAGAATTTGGAAACATTACATTTCTGCTTCTGGAGTTTAGCATCCTGCAGTTATACTCCATCATTCAACATATTGCTGTCATAGCCCTTTCAAACAGCTCCTGAATAGTCCAGTTACACATCCCAGTGCCAGTTTCCTTGCCCCTTGCCATCTGATACTTCATGTAACAAAGTTTGTTATAACCCAAGTTTAGTGTTTTGTATATGTCTGCATTGAGTGTTAATTGATGTAAGAGCATTTGGTCAGCCACAACTTTCCAAAGTAATTCTTTAGACCCTCTTACCACTCAGATGCTTCCTACAATTATCTTTATCAGTGAAAAAGTTGCCTGTATTGTATTCCCCAAGTCTGAAATTGGCACAGAGTAAAGGAGAACGAGCAATAATCAAGTTCTGTGATGCTTCAATAACTTCCCTTATTCCTGCTATAGCTCACCTTGCAAAACTTTATTCTTTCCATCAGTTTTGTGGCAGTGTACTTCCACAATCTTGGCACAGTCCTTAACCGTACAGCTTTCCTAGCAGAGATACTGTAGAATCGAATTAGATTTTGCCAACCCATGAGGACCACATCTACCAATATTATATTGTTTCCCATAATCTAGTCATTTATTTACTTTACATTTGTTTACTGGGATGGTCTGACTGAGACAGTGCCCATTTTCAGTGGAGGCTCGGGGAGAAAAGCTCCAGTCTAAGCTTACATACAAATTATCACAACACGTAATAGAAATTATAAACAAAATTGAAAAAAAAATGAGTGCTAACACATTCACAGGATAAAAATGTAAAAACAAAAATATATACATAGTAACTGCGGTGGTGGTGCTGTGGTAGCGTTGTCGCCTCACAGTAAAACATTGCCCTGTTCGATTCTCAGCTAGGGCGTCTTCTGTGTGGAGACATGCATGAATGGGCGTACGTTCGTTGAAGGTTGTATGTCAGGGCCAGCAACTCGGCACGTAAAAATCTACTGCCAATCATTAGTGGACTGGAGTTCCGCTATGCCGACCCCTAACCGGGAAAAGCCGAAAGACCCAACAACAATCAAATAGAACAAGACTTTAAACACTTGAATATAAACAAATATATGGTTGACTTTATATATGTGGAGGAACATAACACTAGTTAGGAAATTAAGCAGGGAGAATCACTTAGGCAAAGTAGTGCATAGTTAATAATACTTCCGTGGTGAGAGCTGCAGCTAGGAATGTAACTACTTATAGAGAAGTAATGTAGTTAAAAGGGATATGTTAACAGAGTTAGTATGAACAGCCAAATTGTATCAGTAATGCTAAGTTAATAATTAACCCTGAGTGTTACATGTGCAAAGCCAGGATTCAAATAAGTTTCTTTTGAGAGATATTTTGAAATTATTAATATTGCTTATAGAGCTGACACTATCTGGAAGGGTATTCCAATTTTTAGCGACAGAGTTAGAGTAAAGAGAGTTGTCTGCTGTATTGGCTACTTTGGTTACTTGGAGTAAGTTTTAGGGAAGGTACGTTGTCAGGATTGTGCATTATTTTGTGAGCCATTATTAACTGGTTATAGTTCATAATATGAGGTAGCTCCAACCAAGAAAGATTATTTTAGGCATTAACAGTGATGGGTTGAATGTGCGGAATCTGTTGCAAATGTGGCAGTCTTATTATAAATGATTCTAATTTACTTAGCTCTGACTTTTTGAGGTTGGTAAGTATGGGGGATGCATATAAGAGTGAGGAGAGAAGGTGGGTTCTAGCTATGGCTATTCTTGCAGCGTCTGTTAAGAATTTTTTGTTTCTATACATTGTTCCCATTTTCTTGTGAACCTTTTTGATTGTCTTAGAAATGTGCATGTCAAATTTTAGTATGTTGCCGATTATAACACCTAATAGTTTTGTTTGGGAATATGGGAAAATCCTAGTATTATTACTGGCAGTGATATACAAGTTAGCTGGAAGGTTAGTAGGTTTAGATGGATGAAAGATCATAAGTTTAGTTTTATTAGGGTTGAGAATGAGTTATGAGTTTGCTAGCCATGTTTCAATATCAGATAAGGCTTTTTTTGTGACTGTAAGAAGATGAGTTATTGTGGATCTTGCACATGAGGGTTGAATTATCTGCATATTGTATGATATAGATGCTTGACAGGAGGCAGTATTAAGATCATTTATGAATATGCTGAAGAGGAGGGGAACTAGGATTGAACCCTGAGGGACTCCAAGTGTAATAGTAAGGATTGGCGATAGATCTTGCTTCCATTTCACTGCTTGCTGGCTGCAAGATATATAGCTTTGAAACCAGTTAAGAGCATTAGGGTTGATATTAAGATTTATCAGAGTGGATAGTAACTTAGGATGGGAAACTGTATTGAATGCTTTAGACATGTCTAAAAAGACTGAAGACACTATTTTGCCATCATCTCTAAATGTATTTATAGTATTAGTGAAACTTAGAAGAGTTGTAGTAGTGCTATGACGTGGTCGGAATCCATGCTATGACGATCAGAGATTATTGTTTAGAAGGTGTTTAAGAAGTTGAAAGTGGATACATCTTTCCAGAATTTTAGAAAATGATGAAAGTACAGCACTGGTCCAGTAGTTTGTTGGTTCTGTTGAATTACCTCCTTTGTGTATTGGTGTAATATATGCAATTTTCCAAATAGCTAGGACATACTGCTCTGTTATAAAGCAGTTTATAAGTATTGACACAGGGAAGGTGATAACATCTGCTGTTAATTTTAGATATTCTGCTGGCAAGTTATCTGCTGCCAGTGAAGTGGGTTTCAACTTCTTTAATAGTTTTGCAATAGTTTGTTTTGGGACTGTCTGAAATGAGAATGCATCTACAATATTGCTTGGATTGTTGGGTGTTGGCATTGTGGGAGACTTGTTATTCTTAGTCAGTGCTAAAACACATTCAGTGACGAATATGTTAAATTGTTCAGCAATATTGTTTGTGTTATAAGGTAAGCTGGGGGGAGGGTTGTGATTTGGGCAGGGTGACGTATGTTATTGACTGTATTCCAGAATTTTTGTGGATTCATTCTGTATTTCCATTGTAAATTAGAATAGTAGTGTTGTTTGTCTAGTTTAATTTGGTGTTTGGCAGTGTTTCTAAGTTGCTGGTAAATTAAACAATTTTGGAGGGATTTATTTTTAGCCCAAGTTTGCCATGCTTTGTCCCTTTGTTTTAAGAGGGTATGAGTCTCATGGGTTAACCATGGTGTGCAGTTGGCTTTGACACGAGCTGTTTTTGGAGGTGCAAGTCTGTTTAGAATAGTACGGAAGGTGTCATTAAGTGTTGCACAGCAGCATCTAAGGGCAGTTGCTTAAGAGGAGTCCAGTCTAGTTTTTCAAGAATATTAAGTAGAATCTGTAAGTTAAGATTTTTCTTATTACAAATTTGGCGGAAGTTGATTAGTTTAATACGGTTACTGTGATTTCTCAGTAAGTAGGTTCCAAAGTGGTCACTTAAGTGATCTGGGAGTCACCCTGCTATTTGGTAATACTGGGCTTTAATTGTTAAGAACCAGTCCAAAATAGATTGTTTATCTATTTTCTTGTCAGTTCTAGTTGGGTGAGAAATCATTTGAGTGAAATCATGGAGGTTTAGGTAGCTATGAGGATTGTCAGAGTTACATGTCATCCAGTCTGTGTTAAGGTCTCCTGCAATAATGGTTTCCTGTGATATGGCTTTTGTGACATTTTGGAGAATTATTTAGATTGTACTGGAACTGTTACCTGGAGGAATGTAGATGGCTATTATATATATATATATATATATATATATATATATATATATATATATGTATACATATTTTTTTTTCTGGTTTAGTTGTAATCTGGTTATGAGTAGCTCTGCATTATTAATGTTACTAATACTTATGTTAACAGGTTGTAAGTTGAGTGTGTTCTTAAAGAGAATTGCTACACCACCTCCCTTCTTTTCTATTCTATCAGCTCTTTGAATATTGTAACCAGGTGGGGTTATTTCTATGTATGGTATATGTGATTTTAACCAGGTTTCAGTAAGGATGGTAATATCCTGGCTGTAAAGGGAGAGAGTTGCATGGAGTTCATGTATTTTATTGAGCATACTTTTAAGATTTAGGTTTAGTAGTAGTAGTATTTCAGAACTTGTATCTGGAGTAGGTAGCATGATTTGCATTGGAGAGTTTAATGAGATCATGGGTTCGGGGCCTGGGTTTGGGTGGATATCACCACTAAGCATAAGTTTGGCTGCTTTGTGACTGAGCAACTGAAAAAGTTTGAATAGTCTTTTGTGAGTTTTAAAGGAAATATTATGGAGGCTTTCATTTGTAAAGAGTAATTGGTGTTGATTCAGGTCTGTGAGTGTGGTTATAAACAACGATGGGGACACATAAAAGCTGTTAGGTGTTGTTAGGGTGGGGTTATTAAATGTTATTGCTTGCTTTATATACTGATTGTCTAGCTGGAAATGGTAAGTGGTGAGGTTAGCTGTAATCGTGAGGAATAAAGTTAATACAAGATCGTGTACAAACATGATAGTATTTTGTTTGATAAATTAATTATTGTTTGATAAGGTATCAGTATATTACGATGTCATGTATTTGAGGTTAGGAGTTATGTATGAAATGTTTGGGGTATTTACAGGGTATGTTTCTATTGGGTAGTCACTTTTATGTGTGTGTGCAAATGTGTTGTAGATAGCTAGTAATTTGTAATGGGAGGGGTTAGTTGTAATTAGTATAGCTGATTTGATCTTGGTGGATGTGGTTTGGTTGCATTTAAATTATGGGTATGGGGGGCGGGTGGGATATGGGTGCAGGGTGGGGAGCAGAGTGAGCCTGAGCATAGCGACGGCGAACAGAGCAGGATGAGCCAAGATTCAAACAAAGGCAAGTTTGTGTGTAAGAAAAACAATCAGAATTGACCATGGACTACTGTGAAGCTGTAAGTCATTTCTGAACTATTTATCAGGTGGAAAATAAAATATCCTTGTATCTGTAGGGTACTGTGCTCTCAATTATATTAACAAACACACACAGTTTTTGATCAGTTATGGATACTATTTGTTCACAGAAGGGAAAAAAAGAGAAGTGGTAGGTGAGTGTGGGTGGGTGGGTGTGGGGGGGCTGCTTACAAGCCAAAGTGGAGTGCCTTCCAGGGGATTATGAATATTAGCTTAAACAGGTAGACACATATACAAAGTTAACTTTAGCTGTTTTCATATAACAATATAACAATGCATCCACCGGTCGGGTTAAAAATGAAGGTGTTATTGCAGCTGTTTGCTTAGAGTGATGTTAGGTACAAAGTTAACTTTAGCTGTTTATGTTTGCAGACAGTTCCGACTCAGACTGCACTTTTCATATAAGAATGCATCCACCGGTCGGGTTAAAAATGAAGGTGTTATTGCAGCTGTTTGCTTAGAGTGATGTTAGGTACAAAGTTAACTTTAGCTGTTTATGTTTGCAGACAGTTCCGACTCAGACTGCACTTTTCATATAACAATGCATCCACCGGTCGGGTTAAAAATGAAGGTATTATTGCAGCTGTTTGCTTAGAGTGGTGTTAGGTACAAAGTTAACTTTAGCTGTTTATGTTTGCAGACAGTTCCGACTCAGACTGCACTTTTCATATAACAATGCATCCACCGGTCGGGTTAAAAATGAAGGTGTTATTGCAGCTGTTTGCTTAGAGTGATGTTAGGTACAAAGTTAACTTTAGCTGTTTATGTTTGCAGACAGTTCCGACTCAGACTGCACTTTTCATATAACAATGCATCCACAGGTCGGGTTAAAAATGAAGGTGTTATTGCAGCTGTTTGCTTAGAGTGATGTTAGGTACAAAGTTAACTTTAGCTGTTTATGTTTGCAGACAGTTCCGACTCAGACTGCACTTTTCATATAACAATGCATCCACCGGTCGGGTTAAAAATTAAGGTGTTATTGCAGCTGTTTGCTTAGAGTGATGTTAGGTACAAAGTTAACTTTAGCTGTTTATGTTTGCAGACAGTTTCGACCCAGACTGCGCTTTTCATATAACAATATAACAATGCATCCACCGGTCGGGTTAAAAATGAAGGTGTTATTGCAGTTGTTTGCTTAGAGTGATGTTAGGTACAAAGTTAACTTTAGCTGTTTATGTTTGCAGACAGTTCCGACTTAGACTGCACTTTTCATATAACAATGCATCCACCGGTCAGGTTAGAAATGAAGGTGTTATTGCAGCTGTTTGCTTAGAGTGGTGTTAGGTACAAAGTTAACTTTAGCTGTTTATGTTTGCAGACAGTTCCGACTCAGACTGCACTTTTCATATAACAATGCATCCACCGGTCGGGTTAAAAATGAAGGTGTTATTGCAGCTGTTTGCTTAGAGTGGTGTTAGGTCTGGAGAAGAAGAGTAACGAGAGGAGTGAGCACTTTTGAAATGGTAAAGATACATTATAAAAACTACAAAACAAGCTGTGCAAATAGCTAGAGTTATACAGGAAAATATAGTATATGCAGATACTGAGCCAACTGCATAACACATTTGCGAGAACGGAACTCAGCTGACAGGTATGCAATCGCAGATAAAAATATAGCGAGCAGCACTCTGTCCTTGGTCTCTGATGTGATTCTATGCACCACTTACACCACAATGATATAACTATAATTAGACACCAGTACGAACTGACTATGCACAACACATGTACAGGGATACTATTAGTTAACAAGGTGCAACTATGCAAATAGCACATGCAAATATACTAAACAACCTGGTGCAGACAAACGCTAGCATGCCATAGTAACCTCCAGTAATACAGCAGAAATCATATTTAATGTATGTGGAACACAACTCAACATAAATAAGCATATATAGTTTTAAAACACTTCCTGGAGAGACACTGAGCACATTTTGGGGCCAGTAGCAGGGTGGTTGTAGTTTTAAAAATGGCGCCTGCCACGGGTAATATTTATTAACTTTGGCATTGGCTTAAAGTAATAAACAGGGAAGGGGGATGGCGAAACAGGACTGGGGGCTGGCAGTTCTTTTGTAATGCTGCTGTGGAGCCAAGATCCAAGCAAAGGCAAGTTTGTGTGTAAGAAAAACAGAATTGACCACAAACTGCTGTGAAGCTGTAATCATTTCTTAAACTATTTATCAGGTGGAAAACAACATATCATTGTATCTGTAGGGTACTGTGCTCTGAATTAAATTAACAAACAGTATTTTATCAGTTATGGCTACTATTTGCTCACAGAAGGGAATAAAAAAGAAATGAAAGGTGAGTGCGGGTGGGTGGGGGGGGGGGGCTGCTTACAAGCCAAAGCAGAATGCTCTCCAGGGGATTATGAATATTAGCTCAAACAAGTAGATACATACACAAAGTTAGCTTTAGCTGTTTATGTTCGCAGACAGCTCAGACCCAGACAGCGCTTTTCATATAACAATGTAGCCACCGGTCGGGTTAATGATAAAGGTGTAATTGCAGCTGTTTGCTTAGAGTGGTGTTAGGTTGGATAAACACTGAGCACTTCGCAGGGCCAGTAGCAGGGTGGTTGTAATAAATGCATTAAGTTAATATGGGACCTTATCCATAATTATTTTTTTTTGCTTTGAAAGATCTGTGAGAAAGCTGAATAAAAAAGCCTTCCAGATTAACATAAAATTATATTTTATTCACCATCCTCACATCACACATCAGTCAATTAATTGAGGTTCGCATTTACTTGAAGACCTAAAATAAATACTTCTATCAGTTTGGATTTACCCTTTGAAATGCCCCCCTCCCCCCACACAAAAAAGTCAGAAGATCCATGATAGCAGGTTTTCTGAAGGAAGTTTATGAATAACCCGAAAACCGATCACATTTTCCAAATGTTTGAAAAAACAATGAATTGTCCCGAGTGTGATAACACCAAATCCTTGGATCTGCCAGAGTTTCTAAGAAGTGACTTACAGTGATGTATCATAGAAGAATGTGCAGTAGTGTTGTTTACAAAGTTCGTATAGCTAGTACATACTGTATGTTGATATCATCATGTAGGCTGGCAAGCTCTCATACACTTTATACATTCTGATGCAATTAATGACCACTGAGTATTTCAAGCAAGTATAGAAGGTTTCTTGTAAATAAATTGGAGATTTGTTTGATAAATAGTGTGTAACCACAGGAAATCAAAGTATGAGCTGACTGGGGGATATAATGTTTTTCAATTTTTGTTTTTTTAACTAAACTCTTAATATGTTTTAAAAAAAGAGAACAATATAGCAGCAATTTCAATATGATGTTGAATGTAATAGTGTAAATGGAGACATTTTATAGAGTTCAAAAGTTCAAATGTAAGAAACATTTAAGAATATAGTAACAAAAATATTCAACAGTAATAACCAAGGTTTTTTCCAATCATTAAACAGAGTCTTAAATCTAGACAAAATCATTAAAATGTCGAGAATATTTATAACATTTAAAAAGTACAAGAAACTGCTTGTCCACACTGGTTGTATAGCAGTTGAAAAAAGAAATGCATATATTAATTTACAGGTCTCTGAATTGTGACCATCCTCCAGTACACGTAAAAATATGTCAGCATGTGACTGTATAGGTTTAGTATTGATTCTGTTGATTAAGTAAGACAACAATGTACTGAAAGACTGAGGTGTCTCCAAAACCATAGAAAATATCCACCACCCCATAACTACTAAAATCAACATGAATTTTTAAAATGTGGAGAAAGTCATCAACTCTGAAGGACTGAATTAAATACTGTGCAAAATAAACTGAGTATAAACTAATTTGGAGTATACCATAGTTTTTGTTGATTGTTTAAGCCTTCCTTGGCAATTTAGTTCAAGTTTTAACTCTGGAAGACCAGCACTAGTAGAGTTTTTATTAGAACCTAGAACAGAAGCTGCTGTTTAAAAAGGGATAATTAGTAGTTCATATAAAATATTGGACGATAACTATAAGAGTCAATCATAATGTAAGGTTAGAGGGGATTGGGAAGAGATATTGGATAAGCAATTCATATAGCAACAATGGGAGGGATATATGTATGGCTCCCAAATATACAACAAAGTTGACAAGATTTAGAATCTTTTGAAGTGTTTGCATATATATTTTTATACCCCCAAGCAGACTCCAAAGAATTTTCCTCATGTAGAGTGCAAACATTGGAGGTGTGATTGGTAAGAAAGAGATAATTATGAACATATATTTAGGAGTATAATGAGTTGGCAGACTTAAAAATATTCCTTGCAGACTACTCTGTCAGAAATGCTGAGTGAGCAAATTGGTGTAACTAAGAAACTGTTTTTGGTCTGTGATGCGGAATCAGAACTGCGTAGGCATGATAAGGCCTTGCTGAGTTTAATTCTGGTGGCTGTCAAAAAGCAATTACTAGAAAATGGAAATCAAAGTCTAAACCAACTATAATAGAAGTACTGAGTCTAGTAATATAGATAAAAGAACTGGAAATGGGATCTTTAGAAAAGTGCAGGAGCAAATTACATAGAGAAAAATGGAAATTGTTGGAGCAATTCATGCAGAATAATTTTAGAGGTGGAAGGAAATTTAAGGGTATGGCAGGAATTGAATGTGCTATGTCATGTTTGCCTGAGAATGACTGTACAGAAGATTATAAGTGATGCATAATGTTTGCAACTGAAAATTTATCAATATTATTTGTTTTCATTTATATAAATGTATGGTTGCCTATGTCATAAGTGATAATTCAATAAAGATGTTTCTTGTTTAAAAAAAAAAAAAAAGATTTGAGACTCCATCATTAAGGACCAAAATAACATGACCGTAATTAGCCGTTGCTATCACATCAAGATCCAAATCTTGAAAGAGAATACTTTTAAAAGTTCTCAAAATGCTTGTTTGATTTTTTTTCCTGCGTCTTTATAGGGCAAAGCATATGTTATGTTAGTCACAAAGCATAATAAGAATCAAAATATAAGCTGAACACCTCATTTCAAACAGAGATCTAGCTGAAAAAGCTGGAGATTGTATGACATTTAGTATTTTTAGAAAACCCAAAAGAGGAAATAACTTAAGTAAAATGTTAGGATTATCTATAAAAGGTTGAAATTACTGGTAGGTATGATTAAGAAGTGGTCCATCTTCAATAACCTTTAGGATTATATGCATTAGAACACTCAGCACCTAGAAATTCTTCAGTTTCTCCTGTCTATTGTTTCCATTATGTTTAGGTCTCATCTCTCCGATTCTTTGGCACATATCTTGTTCGGACATGAGAAACATTCTTCAGTTTCACTTTTGTTTTATTTTGTTCTTAGCTTGTACTGTCACTCAGTTTACTTGTTACAGTATTTTGAGTACTGTTCTCTGGTGCCATTTTTGATAGCCTTTCCTTTCTCCATGAGTGCAGACTCTATACCTTGCTTCTTCCAAATGCAAGTTGCTAAATGCCCTATTCACAGAATACCTCTGTGGTGAGCAGATCATGTTTAGTGGTATAGATGCTCCTGCTTGCTTGTAATACTTTGGTTAAAAGCACAACGCCTTTGATTGTCCCATCCAATGAGACTTCTGGTCACCTATAAAAGCCAATGAGAGAAACTTGGTGTTTATCTGGCATATAAGGCTTTCTTTCCTAGATTACAAAGTCAAAATACCAATGACTGACACCAGTCCAGTCCTGGCCACTTCCTGGATTGGGTCTCCCTTCCTGAATGGCCTTTGAAAATCTAAAGCGTATGATAAATATGACTTTGGCATTATGTCTTCCTCTGTGCTGAGGCTTTATCCAGGAAGGACTTGACATTGAAAGCTCACTCTACACAACTAATGGAGCAGCCCCAGGCAATGGATAAGGCTATGTGATATTACCTTTGGGATTATAAGGCATCATTTTTTTAATAGATTCTTTGCTTCAGTGTGAACTGTCACCAAAGAATGCATCACTCTCTGCCCCCACTACTGTGGACTATAAAAAAGTAGAGGATATACAAGAGATTGTTATGGTCTGCTTGCTCAGCTCCAGTGCAAAAAGGTTCCAGGACAGCTTTTTCCTGTTGATGAAACTGGCTCTGTATTTTTGCCAGACATATTTGCTCAGCGAAGTTAGACTTTTCTCCATTAGTGATTAATCTGCCCGCACTGGCTGGCTAGAGATGTGTGGCTTGCATATTTAAATCATTAAAGGCAGATACACAAAGTACCTCAAGCTTGGTTCTACCAAAAACAAGTGAGGGAAATGAAATGTTACAGCTCTACACATCAATAACATGGTTCAACCTATATTTGTGTAAATAAACCATTGTCTGACCTATAGGAAATCATCAGGGAAAGATATTTTTACTTTTCTTTCTAGTTATGCTACAGTAAAGGTTAACCTTACAACTTTCTCCCCATATGTGAACACTCACTTGATAAGGTTATTCAGTCAAAAGCATAGAAAGCCACAAACACTGGAAGCCATGACATCAACAAAGCAATTATTTTTGGGGGTAGTGGTTAAGCACCTATTAATTCCATTTGGATGACTGTCTTCCACATCTTTTGCAATAACTAGACAACCATGGAGAGAGGGAAATACCTTTATAAAACACACATGCTCCCATTCCACAGTTGAAGAACCAGATAGCAACAAACATGAAATACAAAAAACTGAGCAGAAGACAATGCATGCAAATTAGAAAAATATACCCAAAAATGTGATGCACATACACAAGCACAATCAACAGCTCCACCAGCAAATGGTTAGAGTTGTAGCCTCAATCACTTTCAACAGCTTAGCTACACCTGCGCTTCACTTCTGTGATACTGTCAGTAATGTGAACTAATTAACAGTACTGTTGTAAATGGTAGTGTATTCTGCAAAGTGTCATGCAAGAGTTCACCTAAAGTATATTTACAGGGGTTGCATCACCCTTATTGGTAATACAATTTGTTGTGAAAGGGGTGTACAGAAGAAAAAGGAGGGATATGCACAAGAAGGGCAGATGGCAGAGTGCACATTGGGGGTCAGGAAGATCAGAAGTTTTTTTTTTTTTTTTTTTTTTTTTACAGCTAGAGTCCCACAATTCCTCCTTCCTTTTTCATATAAGGAGAAACAAGGGGAAAGCTGGGCCTACACAGAAAGGAGGAGGAAAATTTGTAGTGGCAAACAGAAATATAAAACAGTACAGACAAGGTTTGGGATGACTGATGATGGGAAAACACATACTGTGGGTAGACAAATAGTAATGAGAAAGGCTGGACTGTGCAGAAGTGTAGGACATTGACATTGTGTGTGTGTGTGTGTGTGTGTGTGTGTGGGGGGGGGGTTGACAGTAGGTAGGGATGGCCGATGAAGGGAATGGCTGCCATTTCATCCCAGAGGGCAGCCTACATAAACTATCAAAAGCTGGTGATCCTGGTCATCTGGATGTCATGGGCTTGGCTATCCTCTTTTTCCTTGATGGCTGTGCTAGACAGCCAAAACCAAGTGCTGCAGCAGTGGCTGGGCCACCACAGGTAATGGCACAGGTATTTTAATCTTAAGCAAGAGATGGGATGGGATTCAATCCTCTCCATTGAATGGGACCCAGCCTGTTCTGAAATAGTATCTGACTGCTGTGGAGGTGTGTGTGCCTCAGCGCCTCTTCTTTTGGGCCTGAATAGTGGAGAGACAGTAGAAGGTTAGCATAAGTCAATATGCTGAATAAGTGATATACACTTCACAGCAAAATCATATGCCACTTATACTCACCGTGCCATACTGTCCATTTTCCTGTTTTCTGCTGCAGCTTGCTGAGTTCAACTCACTCTTAAAGTACACATCATTGCAGCGAGTCAGGGTAGGGATAAAGCAGGTTGAAAAGATAGGAATTCAGTGTTTCAAACAGTACATAAGTGGTACTGGCAGCCGTTCCTCTGCAATGACTGTAACCTGCTGGAGCAGTAACAATAAAATATGGTAAACAGTGGCCATGGACTACATGCTTGTTTTTTGTTTCATACAAAATATGCCACCAGCAAGTCGTACTTAAAGATGAACTGTAGAAAATCTGTTTCAGATAAAACAGCCACAGTATGTTCTATTCAGCATAACCTCACTGACTTGCATGCTGCAAATATGCCTAAAATGTGTATCTTCATATTTTTCTAGATTTTTATATTTTTGTTACAAACTGATTTTTTAACATTTTGGCCTTGTGCACTAAGGCACTCTTCTTATATGGACAGCTAGCTAGTTTTTATGTTGAAGTTTAGAGACTGGTGTCAAACAAAATGCAGGGGACTGTTTACTAATACAGACGTCAACTAGTGTGCTACATGCCAGTCTTGTCATAGCTTTCAAATCAAATCTCCACCATAAGCTGAGGAAGATAATCAGGCTATTTATAGAGGATGCTGTTTCTGGTTATGGCACATCTCTACAGGCTCAGATAGGAGGACAGAAAAAACAGTTCAGTGCTATGGATAAGCACCAGTCTTGATTCATTTGAAGGAATGATTCCATGAGAAGAATAAAAATTGTGTATCGGGGAGAGGAGGGGATAGTAATGAGCAAGTTGTGGAAGGGCATGGTCCTGAGACTCTTTGCAGCATTTAGACAGTTGGTGCAATATAAGAAGGCAGTCCTAAGGACCATTAGCTTGCTGCCATGTATAGCCTGGAATGTGAACAGTTGTGATGCTGATCCTGCCCTTTTTAAATGTGCTGTTGCATTTATGAATGCAGTGACAAGACTAGTACCTGAAACTGCTCCTCAGGAGATGTACTAGGCCTACAGGAAATAGATAAATGAATGGGTGGGTGATAATTATTACAGTCTGGAGTCCTTGAGTATGGAAGTCATAAACAGAGGCTAGACTGTGTGTGTGTGTGTGTGTGTGTGTGTGTGTGTGTGTGTGTGTATGTTTTTGTGTGCGGGGGGGGGGGTGTAATCTAGTATGAATCAAAACTTCATCTGGTCTTCAGATATGACTGGTAGTTCAATTCTAGTGAAACATGCGTTGTCTCTTTCTTCTGCGTAAAACTTAAGACTGAAGTGAATATGTGTTGTTGGGACTTAAAATAACCAATCCACAGGCACCACAGACATTAACTTAGAGACTATGCCCTTACAGACACCTCAGTATATTTCGGTTAATAGTAAGGTTTTTAGACTGCTTCACTCTGCCTATGCATTTATACATGGAACTGTGTATCACAGGACTCTGCTCTGCTATTCAGCAAGAAGTTTTGAGTGTATTGCAGCACTTCCTCTTCAAAGTGGAAAAAAATGTCTAATATAACACAAGATGCTCACGGTATTAGAAACTGCTTTAACAGCCGCCCCAGTCTTGACCAGTCAATACTTACTACACTTTTGTGTTCCTATTTATCATCATCAACAGTTACTGTTCTCTTGCACAAATGTCATGCTTATTTGCTTCAGGGATCTCTGAGTAGGACCTGGGAGAGGACAGCTTTCAAACACAATAGAGGCCAATTAAATTTGATGCAGAATTGCATACCATGCATTGTAATTTGCGTCTGAATAGATTAGTAACTGGCGAATAAAGTACATTTAGGAGGCATACTTTAAAACACAGATGCACCATGCATGCAGGATTCTCTTTTTCCTCATATCTCCCTTTCTGCATTTAAAATCTGCACCATAACTGTAATCAGCTGTGATTCATACTGGTATATAAAAAGTTCCCATTGTTAGCAGCTGAGTAACTGATGTGGTTCCTTATTCTGTTCATAGGTTCATAGGTTTATAGGTGTGTACTAGGCCAATGGCCCTGGAGCCTTTACAAGCCTAGCACATAGAAGTGCCCTGGCATCATGCCCCATTAGTTCCTGGTGCCTCTATCAAGTAGAGCCACTGTTGTGAAATTTCTATTTCCCATCCACTCATCAAGATTTCTCTTGAAAAGGGCCAGTGAGGTGCTCTGCTTGACATGCATGGGAAGTCTATTCCATAGCATGGCCACTCTCTGGGTTATGAACCTGTCCCTCTAGCATGTTCTGTTGATTGTGGTAATGAGGTTGAGGTCTCTGAAGCGTGTGGTGTGGAGGGATTGGAATTTCTTTAGGTGTAACATTTCTAACAGGGCCTCTTAATAGATGGTATGAGACAGAGAAAAGCTGGAGTTTTTTGAGTCTGTCCATGTAGGTCATGTGTTTAAGGCCTAGGATCCTCTTCATGAGGTACTTTTGTGGCCTTTCCAGTTGTTGATCTAGGGTACCTCGATGGTATATAATCAGCAGTGTACTCCTTTCCAGACCTAGCAGCTATGGTAATGATTTGGCAAGTGGTTGGTTTGACCATTTTATTTGTTGACTTTGCACTGACCTTTTAAGATATGGCAAATATACATTAAAAGTGTTGCTCTTTCTGCAATTCTTCAATTTTATTTAAATCTTAAATAAGCATTCTTATTATTATTGGTGCAGTCCTGAAAAATGAATGCAGATTTACCCTTCTTGACAAATGACCCTCTGGTGTAAGCATGTATCTTCTTGGTGGACTTGGGGTTTCTTTAACATGTTAAAGTGTTAAAGTGGGTGATCTTCAGATTGCCCATAGATGTTTGTGTGATGTGAAGGTTTTTGTTTCCCCATGATGGACCAGTACTACATCCAGAACTATTTTCTGCTTTATGCTCATTACTTACAAAGCTGGCTGCCTACTCCCTCATTTCCTCAAGTTTGATAAAGTTCGTATTGTGAATGGACAGAGAAAAATTACAGATGTGAATGAACATTGTTTTGGGTATCTACTAAATGCAAAAAATACTTTCTTCATATGTGTCATGAAATTACTCAACCCTTTTAATTTTGCTCTTTTTTCATTTTTCTTATTATGTTTATCCTACTGGAATATATCTGTGACTGTACGTGTACTGAAATATTGATAGAGCCAGCTGTCTTATTTGTAATATAGTTAATGCAGCTCTTGCAGTACCTGATTGTCTTATGAATTGCTTATGCAGTGTCTATCTTATGCATTGTTTATGCAATGACTATCTTTATTGGGATGTGGTCTTACATATTGGACAAACTGAAGCAGAAAGATTGTGGCTGGTGACATAAACAGTGGAACTGTGTCTTATGCCCTCACATTTGTTTCCATACCTTGTACAGCTCAGTCTACTATTGGGAATCCTAGCTGCTTTTTAGCATAGTCCTGAGTCATTTCTATCTGTTTTAATTATGAGTGATGGAGCTGTGGCATTGCCAGTGTGTAGCACTGTTGTCTCACAGCAAGAACTTATCTGGTTTGGTTTGTGGTTGTGGTGTCTTCTATATTGAGTCTGTAAGTCCTCTATGCATTTTTTTGGCAAGTACTCCAGCTTCCTCAGCATCCCAAAGCCAATATTGTACATGGATTGATAACTTTAAGTTGTCCAGTGTGAGTGTGTGTGCGTGTGCATGCATTACAGAAGAAAGGCCTTGCAATGCCTACTAGATGTGATGATGGTGATGGCTATTCATGGGAGGTACTATAGGAGCTAGATATAAATCTATGGCCCTGGATGGACAAGTATGTAAATGGGGCAGCCCTGGTGGGAAGCTTAAGGGTCTGCATACGTGCCCTTCTCCCTGGAGAGAGTTTGTCTGGTAATATTATTTTACATAGTTGGTTAAGGCTGTGAACTTCTAACAAGCTCCATATGGCTAGTCTTGCTTTCATTCTGTTAAATAGTGCAAACAAAGAAAAGCAAGTTATTTAACAATACTATTTCTCCTAAGCCACCCTGGAAAAAATGTGCTTAGTTGATTTTATTTGGTTAAAATAATGCCCTTCAATATCACTGTAGCAGTATTCTTCATGGAAGGGATCTCTTGCCAAGGGTAGCCCAAAGTCTGGCCACTATACCAAAGCCTTAGGCTTTCAAGGACATTGTACATTGCATGTATGCTCCCTGCTCACAGCATAGGGCATAAAGGTGATGTATGGATGTACATCCTTCAAAACTTCTTTGCCACCAGTCCGAACACCATCTTCAATCATTAGTCTGAACAGTCCTTCATTTGTTCTGGTTTCCAAGACATTTTCAGATAATTGCCCTGTTGGGGTTTTCCTCTTATCTTATTTTTTCTCGGTTTTATTGGTTTGTGAGTTTACATGTCATCAAGAAAGGGAAAATGTCAGCATGGGAGACTGATTCTCCCATAAGAACTGTCACAAGCCATGTCTTTTTTGCTTGGGTACTTCTCATGACCATACTTCATGTTTGATTTGTCAAGCGTTTATCCATAAGACCCTTCATAGTTGTCTCTCCTCCTTATCTGTCTGCCTAGAGAATGAGCATCTTAAGTTGTTGGTGCAGGGTGCAATGACAGAATCATCCCATCCTGAGGGTCAGCCATCTGCCAAGAAGAAGACAAAAAAAGTTCGGCTTCGGCTGTTGTATCTCCTCCCTCAGACATCTATCCCGAAGGTGGTGAAAGCACCGAAGATCATCCAGTTGTTCCTTCAGATTCCTCAGCTATGACCACTTTGGAGGCCAGCATGGATCCAGCTTCTCATATGTCCTCAGAGGCTCTGCAGGCATCCATTGCAGATGTTGAGAGGGATCCTTGGCTGGTCATATCTGAGAGACCAAGGGGCATTCTACAGGTCCTTATTCCAGAGGAGATTCAAACTACGTTGATTGAATGCCGGCAAGGGTCTGAACTTCCTAAGGTCTTTAGGGTTGATGTCCCTTTAAAGAAGCAGAAACTAAAGATATTTCCCCTGCTCTCAAAGACCACCAGCGTGAATAGCAGGATTTTATACAGGGTTGTTTAATGGACTCATGACCTTCTAGACCCCTGAGGGAGTTTCTGTTCTTGCCCTCCCTTGGTCATCTACTCCACTTAAGATGCATAGGGAGCAAGACTCTTCTGATGTGGACTTAGAGTCTGGGGAAGAGTTCTTGGCTTACTCCTCTGATTCCTTCTCCATTGAACTATGGTTCTGAGGAGGAGGATTCCATTAGTCCAGATTCTCCCTTTGAGGAACTTTCTTTTGGGAATAATATCTCTTATATGATGGAATTCTTTAAATAGAATTGTACTTAGGTTTCTGACACCAAAAAGAGGTATTATGAACTTCTCCAGACGCAGTCCCCTAAGCCCTCTGCTGTTCCTCTGGTCCTAACTGCCTTGTTAGAAACTTTTTCAGCAGCTTCTTAGGCTCTTGATTCCCAGCCCCTAAAAATCCTGACAGATTTTTTAAGTTGCCCAGTGACTGTAAGTTTCTCCACAAGTGTCCTTCTTCTGAATCCTCTGTTGTGTCTGTCTCTTTTAACAAACATTCCAAGCTCTTGCTATCTACTAAATTACTCTCTTCTGACAAGAACATTAGGCCCATGGAATAGCTGGGCAAAAAGGTATATACCACTACCCTGGCCTTTCAGCCTATTAAGTACCAAACTCACATGACCTGCTATGAATTAGCTCTTCTTTCTCAAGCCTATCAGGTTGTCTCTGACCTTCCTGATTCTGAGGAGTTTTCAGAAGTTTTCAGACCTCTTTTTGTCAGGTGGCTCACCATTCTATTAAATGTAGTTATGATGCACTTGATGCTTCTTCTAGAGCTGCTGCTTTTGGGTCTGTGCTGTGGCTTTGCCTCCAGCCTTTGCCTGAAAATATTAAGGCTGAATAGATGGAGGCCCCCCTTGATAATAAATCTTTTTGCTTCTGTAGCTGCTGAGGTTTTTTAAGTCCCCCAAGAAAAGGGCAAGGTCTTGAAGCATATTTTCGTTTCCTCTATTTCAAAATTTCAGAGGAATGATCCTTCCAAGCCTGCCTTTGTGCATATACAGTTCTGCCCTCCTCCTAAAGGTAAAAAGGGCTCTAGAAGGGGTACTCCTGCTAAGTCTACTCAGACTCTTACTAAATAAAAGTCTCTTTTTCTAGACACCCCATGTTCTGTCTGACTATCAGAGTCTATCCATCCTAAGTCAAGTTTCTTTGTCTCTTTGTCTATTCCTCTCTCTTCCCAATTGGTTAAGGATCACTCAGGATTCTTAGGCTCTGTCCATCATCTGTCAGGAATAGTTCATGGTGAGGAAATCCTTTCCTCCTTTTTTTGGGCATTCTCAACCTTCTCAGGAACAGCTGACCTTTTTTGCCAGATGTCCTTCAGGGCTTTTTTTTTGTATTCAAGCAGTTTCTGCTCCTCAGAAGGGGAAGGGATTTTATTCCAGAATGGTTTTGGTTCCCAGGAAAGAAGGCACCTGGAGGACACTTTCTGGACCTTTCCCAGCTCAACACCTTTCTGAAGATCCCTTCTTTTCAGATGCTGTCCCTTTAGACTGTGTTTCTTCTTCTTTCCTAGACTTTACTTGTCTCTTTTGATCTTGAGGATACTTAGCTTCACATTCCTATTCATCCCTGTTTCAGGAAATATTTGCTTTTTTCTGTTTTTCCTTGCCTTTTCAGTTATCTGCTTTGCCCTTTGGCCTTTCTACTGCCCCATGTGTTTTGACCAAATGCCTCGCTCATGTGATTGTCTTTTGCAGGATGAGGTGGATAGAAATCTTTGTTTACCTGGATGACTTGCTCATTCAGGCTTCCTCCCCAAAAACCTTGCTTTAGCACCTTCACTATTCTATTTGCCTCTTGCAAGGCATAGGGTTTATGATAAATTTCCATAAATTCTTCCTGACTCCTTCTCAGGATCATGGTTTTCTCAACTGCAGGCTCCACACCATTCCTGTGCTGACTTTCCTGCCACCACCCAAGGCTCTTCCTCTAATTGCCTTTTTCAGTCCCTTCTTCCTTAAGTCTCAGTTACAACTAGAGAATTTCAAAGGGCTCTAGGAATCATGGCTTCCACCATTCCTATGCCACCTCTAGCCAGACTCCATATGAGGAAGCTACAGCTGTTCCTAAGATCAGTGTGCCTCCAGCACTGTCATCCTTTAGGCTTTCTAGTTCCTCTTCTTCCTTGCCTCAAACTAGAGTTTCAGTGGTGGATTCATCAGCTATCTCTCAACCGAGAGCTTCCTTTTCAGCTCCCAGACCCCTCTCAGGAACTTTTTTCAGATGCTTCAGATGTGGGGTGGGGTGCTTTCAGCTCTGTAAAGGTTCAGAGTCTTTGGCAGATTCATCAGAGGGTGGCCTGTATCAACAAAAAGGAGATGAGAGCTCTCGGTGTTGCTCTTCATGCCTTTCATACAGTTTTTCTTCCAAGGCCTCTCAAAACCCTTACAGATTATGCTACAGTGGTGTGGTACAGCATCAAGCAATGAGGGTCAAGGTCCTGCCTTCTGTGCACACTAGCTCTTCAGGTTTGGGGTCTAGCTGCTCAATATCAGGTGAGTCTTCAGGGTGTTTATATTCCTTCAGAAAAAAATATTGTAGCAGACTCTCTGAGCAGGTGCATAACATGGCTTCATGAGTAGATGCTTCACAGAAATGTGTTTTTGGACATTGTCCACCAGTGGAGTACTCCTCATGTAGATATTTTTGCCTCCCCTCTGAATAGACAACTTCCTCTTTTTACACCAGAGTCCAATGTCCTCTGACATGGAAAGTGGACACCCTGTCTTTTTCTTGGAAGGAGATGTTTCCCTATGCCTTCCCTCTCCTTCCTCTTATATCGAGCATCCTGCTCAAGATAGAACAAGACTCCCCCAAAATGTTGCTGGTGACTACCTTTTGGTCCAGACAGCTTTATTTCCCTCTTCTTTTGCACCTTACCAAGGGCAATCACCACAAGTTACTTCACACAAGACAAGGGGACTCTCCATCCTCACTTGTCCACACTTCAACTGATGCTGTGGGTGATAGGGTATTGATCCCTTTCAGGCACTTTTTTAAGAGGATGTACTTTGGGTTCTGCAGGAGGCCAGGAAACTTGTTATCAGGAAATCCTTTGTGTCCAAATGGAAGAGATTTTCTATCTGGTGCCTTGCTTGTAACCAGGATCCACTTTCTGTGGAGATTCTTCTGGGCATAGGAAAACACAGATGCACTCAAATTTCCAGTGGGCTGTGATGATCAAATGTCACCTTAAATTGTTTAAAACTAGCTAGTTGTCTAATAGCATTTGGCATACCATTGTCATGTCCCGTATCTTTATGAACCATAACAAAAATCTCTTTCTCAGTTATGGAATATGCAGCATGAGTGTTTTATGGGTAAGTTTGTGCTGGACTGTATCTGAAGTACGAAGTCTGCATAGTCCATTTTTTGAAGTGCATTGGAAGGCCTCTCTGAGTCCATAGGAAGATGTGTCATTACATAGGCAGTTGTATCTGGGAGAACATATAAGACTTTGTTGATTTGCTTGTGATTGGCCTTCCTCAGGTCACAGTTCTCAAATCAGGTTGAAACAACTACTAAATGAACAAATTAAAAAGGAAAAATATGGTAAGATAGGTATAATGCTTTGCACCATCTGATTTTGGTCGTACTTCTCAATCTCTTACAGCAAGAGATCTTGACAAAGCCATAAATAATGGGATAATGGGGGGACGAAGGACCAAAAATAGGGGCACTTTTTTAAATATGCTCTTATAACCTTAGAAAGTTGATAGAATAACAGGTTTTACAATAGCATGTATTTTCTAAAGGGCATTAAGTCTGAAACTCAAATGTCTGCCATTATTTCCTGACTTCAACCCTCAGTGATTCACTAATGATTTGCTAGAAAAACACAATTTTATGAGAAACTGAGCAAAAAATCTGGACATTCTTTGAAAATCTGTACAGTTGAGAGGTATGATTTTGGTGAGTGCAGTGTCTGATTTGCAATAACTTTAGATGCATAGTTTGGGACTATTTTAACCATGTGCTATATCAAAAGCTACCTCTCTTCTCTTGTCCCACTGCAGTACAGTATATCATCAGTGGTAAAACATGCATTTACTTGTCTGTACATAACATGTTATTGGGTCCTGTGCTCAGCCCAAAATTGTTCGATTGCTTATTCTCTTGTCAATTGAATGTCCTCTACCTTTAGTCACCTAGTCATTGTTGAGTTTTTATTGCACTTTCTCACTTCAGTACTACATTTCAGAACAACTTAGAATCCCTAAAATGTTATGAAATGCATTTCTCAGTCTTTTAAATCACTGTGGAAAATGGTGAACTACAACAGTAAGTACAGAAGATTAGAGACGCAGCTCTTGGTACGATGGTAGGTGATGAATATTAGGGACACAGCACTTGGTACGATGGTAAGTGATGAATATTAGGGACACAGCACTTGGTACGACGGTAAGTGATGAATATTAGGGAAACAGCACTTGGTATAGCAGCAAGTGCTGAACATTAGGGACATAGCACTTGGTACAGCGGTAAGTGTTGAACATTAGGGACATAGCACTTGGTACAGCGGTAAGTGTTGAACATTAGGGACATAGCACTTGGTACAGCGGTAAGTGTTGAACATTAGGGACATAGCACTTGGTACAGTGGTAAGTGTTGAACATTAGGGACGCAGCACTTGCTACGGTGGTAAGTGTTGAACATTAGGGACATAGCACTTGGTACAGCGGTAAGTGTTGAACATTAGGGACATAGCACTTGGTACAGCGGTAAGTGTTGAACATTAGGGACATAGCACTTGGTACAGCGGTAAGTGTTGAACATTAGGGACATAGCACTTGGTACAGTGGTAAGTGTTGAACATTAGGGACGCAGCACTTGCTACGGTGGTAAGTGTTGAACATTAGGGACATAGCACTTGGTACAGCGGTAAGTGTTGAACATTAGGGACATAGCACTTGCTACGGTGGTAAGTGTTGAACATTAGGGACGCAGCACTTGCTACAGTGGTAAGTGTTGAACATTAGGGACATAGCACTTGGTACAGCGGTAAGTGTTGAACATTAGGGACATAGCACTTGGTACAGTGGTAAGTGTTGAACATTAGGGACGCAGCACTTGCTACGGTGGTAAGTGTTGAACATTAGGGACATAGCACTTGGTACAGTGGTAAGTGTTGAACATTAGGGACATAGCACTTGGTACAGTGGTAAGTGTTGAACATTAGGGACGCAGCACTTGCTACGGTGGTAAGTGTTGAACATTAGGGACATAGCACTTGGTACAGTGGTAAGTGTTGAACATTAGGGACATAGCACTTGGTACAGCAGTAAGTGATGAACATTAGGGACACAGCACTTGCTACGGTGGTAAGTGTTGAACATTAGGGACATAGCACTTGGTACAGTGGTAAGTGTTGAACATTAGGGACACAGCACTTGCTACGATGGTAAGTGTTGAACATTAGGGACATAGCACTTGGTACAGTGGTAAGTGTTGAACATTAGGGACGCAGCACTTGCTACGGTGGTAAGTGTTGAACATTAGGGACATAGCACTTGGTACAGTGGTAAGTGTTGAACATTAGGGACATAGCACTTGGTACAGCAGTAAGTGATGAACATTAGGGACACAGCACTTGCTACGGTGGTAAGTGTTGAACATTAGGGACACAGCACTTGCTACGGTGGTAAGTGTTGAACATTAGGGACATAGCACTTGGTACAGTGGTAAGTGTTGAACATTAGGGACGCAGCACTTGCTACGGTGGTAAGTGTTGAACATTAGGGACATAGCACTTGGTACAGTGGTAAGTGTTGAACATTAGGGACACAGCACTTGCTACGGTGGTAAGTGTTGAACATTAGGGACACAGCACTTGGTACGGCAGTAAGTACTGTGGATTCATGACACTATTAGGGACACTGTACATGGAACTAGTGTTAGGGACACTGCACATGTTACAGCGGTAAGTGCATAGTGTTATGGACACCCCTCTTGGTACAGTGGTAAGTGCAGAGTACTGAGTACACTGCTCTTGGTACAGTGGTAAGTGCAGAGTACTGAGTACACTGCTCTTGGTACAGTGGTAAGTGCAGAGTACTGAGTACACTGCTCTTGGTACAGTGGTAAGTGCAGAGTACTGAGTACACTGCTCTTGGTACAGTGGTAAGTGCAGAGTACTGAGTACACTGCTCTTGGTACAGTGGTAAGTGCAGAGTACTGAGTACACTGCTCTTGGTACAGTGGTAAGTGCAGAGTACTGAGTACACTGCTCTTGGTACAGTGGTAAGTGCAGAGTACTGAGTACACTGCTCTTGGTACAGTGGTAAGTGCTGTGTCCCTAATGCACTCTGCTTTTTTATTGGTTACTGCATGATGGGGTGATTAGACATACTGTAATAAAAGTAAAATGTATCACTTCTTTTGATTTTCTGTGAAGATTTTCAAACATTGAACGGCAGATTTTTTATGCTGTACATCTTCAAAAACTTAGAAATCACTTCTCACTGCATTGATTTAGCACAACATTACAAAACTCAAGAAACAAGCACATTTTGTAAATTCTAGATGCATTTTAATGAAGGTTAAAAGGCTTGCAAATCTCTGTCCATGATCTTACAACCTAATTTGATGAAAAAGTGATCATTGCTAAGTTACTACTGTTCATTTACAATATTTTAAATTAGTCTTAATCAGCCATCCACTGTGTCACAAACACTTTTGTTAAACAGATCGTTCATCCCTGGTAGAATAGGTTTCCTCTATTAAAAGGTAATTGCTTCTGTTTCATTCATTTGTAGTCAGAGAACTTTCTGATATACCGGCAGTTTCTGAAATCCTTGTAAAGAAATGCTCCGTGGCAGCTAATCACATGATACACTGGATCACTGTCACAATCTCTTATAAGTACATTCAGTTTTACAGATGACAGAGCTGTCTAAATATCTCAGACATTAAAATTAAAATCCAGAAGGACTAGATGCATGTGCACACAACGAAAGCCTGTTCTACAGCTTAAAGCTTGCAATGCACTTAAAGTATACAAGAATCATTTGGGATGAATTGTGTTTGGAATAAAGCAAACATCAAGATGCTACAGCAAAACCATATGCTGTCATGCCCACATAAATACCTTATGTGTGGTGAAATTTCAAGAGTTAAGAGAAAATATGAATTAGAGCTGCATACAGATGTTTTTTATAACTGAGCATTCATAGTTCAGATACAGATTTTACACTGGGGATAGAAACAAAAAAAGTTTGTTATTCTTTATTCCTATATCATTCTAACTACAATATTCCTACATGATTGTTTGCACCTGTCCCCTTTAGGCTTTTATATATTGACTAAGGGTCCTCCCTGAAGTACCCTTTTAGGTGCTGCTAATTTGGTAAAACTTCTAACATAGAAAAAACAACAGAAGAACATCTAAAGGTATTGCCTTCTAGAATGTAGGCTTTTGTGCAGTCACTGAGACTTGGTTTAAAGCTGCAGATAGCACCCTGTCAGTGCAGTGATACAATTCCTTCCACACATTTAGGCTACCTACTACACAGGAAGGCACAAAAGGTGGAGGTGTCTCAATTTACATCAAAAACCTACATACCTCAAGGCTGGCCAATCAGTATGATACACTTAAGCTTCTCCATGGTCAAATTACCATATACAAAATCCCATATCATATCCTTGCAAGCTATTAGACCCCCCTCCATGATCCAGGAAATCCATACCACTTTAATGTAATGGAAACACTCTGCATTCAACGCCACACCATATTCACAGGGGACTTTAATTACCCCACTATACACTGGGAGTCCTACACAACCCCTAATATCTATGCCCAGAGACTCCTGGACTTCGTAAACACATAGGACCTGGTCCTCACAAATATAGGATTGTGTATTGTCCTCACCAGTAAGGTTGGACCATAAAGCTGTCTCCTTTGAAATAAAAATAAAACCTGCAACCACAACCCTGGAACTTTTAGGAATTATTTTAAGGCAACTTTCCCAGTATTAAGTCACACCCTTAAACAAAATTCCAAGCCGCTACAAACCATGAGCTCATGAAAACCCTATATAATTATATTAACAGCTGCATAGAGACAGTTATACCATCTGTAATATGGACAGGACTAACTCATCAAACCACCTTGGTGGAATCCAGACATAAGTAGGTTGTACAACAGAAGGAAGAAAACGATGGTAAAAATTAGGAAGTGTGATGAGCAGCAAGGAAAAATTCCCCTCAGAAATCTAAACAACTAATTCAGGGGACTTAAGTCTAAACAAGCCAAATCTGAGGTAAAACTAGCCTCCAAGGCCAAAGAGAATCACAAAGCTTTCTTCAGTTATGTCCACAACCTCAAAAGCCATACACAACCCTATACTGAACTAATTCTAAATGGAGCCACCTGTACTGAGCCAGAAAATATAAGAAAATCTAATGGCCAACAAAATTAGCTCCTAATTCTCATCCCCCCTTCCCTCCAGGCAGCCTTCAGGAAATACCCACAATTACTTACCCTACTATCACTAAGGAATACGTTCTCAAGACACTCTAAAAGGCCAAGAACACTGCTTTGATGGGCACCCAGTAATATCCCAGGATGCCTTTGTAATAACATGAAACATGAACTATATGGTCTACTATAATCTCTCTATTTATCTATAGCCTCCTCACAAGGGTGAGTCATCCATGGACCCAAGGAACTATTGACTTATAAGCCTGACTAGTCTAAAATGTAAAGCCATGGAAAAAATAGTCATGGTTAAGTTAAATGATGACACAGGAAATTAGATCAACTCAGTTTGCATTCATCAAAGGCAGGTTATGCCTAGTCAACTTGGTGGACTTCTTCAAGAAAGTCATCAAAGCAAATGGATTAGGGCAAGATGGTGCTCACTCCTACCTTGATCTGGCCAAAGCATTTGATGCAACACCCCACTCGAGCATTGTAAACAAGCTCACTGAATAAGGTACATTACCAGCAGGACAGCCAGCTAGCTCACAGACAGGACCCAAGAAGTTAGGATGTGGAAGTCCACTTCTAGAAAAGGCCAGTCACTAGTGAAGTGCCTCTGGGCTCAGTGTTGCAACCACTCCTGTTATACAACTTTAGAGAAATAGATGCCAAACTTCAAAGGCCTGTGGCTGACCAAGTTAGCAGATGATTGTAAATTAGCTGCAGTCTTTGAATCTTCATCAAGACCCAAATAGCCTCTGAGAAGTCCTGACACAGACTAATAACTGGTGCTGGAGTCAGTCTTAATCTCAATGCCAAGAAGTGCTTAACAGTATCTTTTGGTAAAATAGCCCCCCCCAGCTTACTGCATTGATAATACAGCCCAAGGGGATATTGAGAATGCATGTAGAATGGGATTTGGTCTTTAACCAAAAAATGTCTACAAGAGTAAGGAAATCATTGTCCGTTGCCCAACTAATAAGCAAAGGTATGGCATCCATAGGTTCACAGGTTCATAGGTGTGTACTAGGCTAATGGCCCTGGAGCCTTTACAAGCCTAGCCCATAGAATTACCCTGGCATTGTGCCACCTGACCTTAGTTCCCAGTGCCTTTGTCGAGTAAAGCCACTGGAGTGATCCCTGGGGTGAATCTTCTATTTCCCAATCACTCGTCATGATTTCTCTTGAAGAGGCCCAGTGAGGTGCTCTACTTGACATGTATTGGAAGTTTATTTCATAGAATGGGCATTTTCTGAGTTATGAACCTGTCCCTCCAACATGTTCTATTGAGTGTGGTAATGAGGTTGATGTCTCTGGAGCATGTGGTGCGGAGGGATTGGGATGTCTACAGATGTAGCATTTCTAACAGAGCTGGGTCAGACATGGCTTTGTAAGTCAAGCAGAGATTACCTCTAAGTAGGTGATATGAGACAGAGAATAGTTGGAGTATTTTTAGCCTGTCCATATAGGACAAATGTTTAAGGCCTAGGATCTTCTTTGTGAATTACTTTTGCGACCTCTCCAGTTGTTGCAGGTGTTTAGTGAGGTACATGCCAAATGAGGCATTGTACTCAATGATTGGCCTAATGAGGGAAGAGTAGAGGGAGACAATGACCTCTTTCTTTCTGGATGCAAAACCCTTAGTAATGAGACGTGTCACATAGAAGGACTTTCTGACCACAGTGGCAATGTGGTGGTCAAAAGAGAGGTTGCTGTCAACCAGTGTTCCCAGATGTCTTATAATGCCTTCATTTTTCAGTGGACTACCATCAAAGTGGTAATTCATGGGAAAAGGGTTTTTCCCAAAGGGGATGATGACACATTTTGTGGCATTGAGCTTAAGGCCATGGTTCTGACACCAGTCATTGGTCTCAGTGCATCCTTTCTGTAGGATGTCAACATCACTTGAGGAGTTAATAATAGCTCACAACTTGCAATCATCTGCAAACTTTGCCAGCTAGAGTCCCTTCGTGTTGGCCTGGACTTCAGAGAAGTAGATACCAAACAGGAGAGGATCCAGGACCGAACCCTGTGGGACTCCACTCGTGACTGGTCGGCAGTCTGACTTGGAGTCAGCTACTTTCACACTGTGAGTTCTACCTGTGAGCCAGTTTGCAATCCACCTAGTGATATAGGGGTTGATGCCTAGCTTAGTGAATTTTTATATGATTCCTGAGTGGGGAATGGTATCAAAGGCCTTGGCCAGATCAAGGTATGCTGTATGAACCACCTTGTCTTCATCCACAGCTCTGGTGACTGACTCAAAGAAGGTGACCAAGTTGAGCAGGCATGATCTACCCTTCACAAAACCAAACTGTGTGGGATCCAGAATTTGGAGATTCCCTATATCGCTGTTTATTAGGTCCATGATAATGCGTTCCATAGCTTTGCATATCAGACTCATCAGGCTAATGGGACTATAGTTCCCAGGGTCCGTAGTCCCACCTCCTTTGTGGAGAGGGATGACTGTAGCAGTGTGCCATTCGGCAGCGACAAAGCCAGAGGTGAGGCTGTGATTGAACAGGGCACACAGGTGAGGTGCCAGTTCACTCAGTAGTTCATGTAGAACACATCCAAGGATATTGTCAGGTCCGATAGAAGCTGTATTCTTGGCTTTGGACAGTGCTGTTTTAACCTGTGCAGCAGTAATACTGGGTGCTTGGCAATCTACTGGTATTGTGACTGGTCCCTTGGGGGGAGAAAGGGGTAAAGTTTGCACTGAATCCGTCGGCCAGTATATTGGCAATATCTGTTGGCTTGGTATAGGAGGTACCATTGTGCAGTAGCTCAGAGCAAATCTGGGTATTGCCCTGGAGATTCTTTACATAACTATAGAAGGCCTTGTGGCTGTCTTTACTATCTACTGCAATTCTGTTTTCACAGCTAGCTTTAGAGGATTTGATGAGGGATCTCAACTTTTTGTTGAGGCTGATAAGGGAGTTTTTCCAGTCTTGGGACTTCACCTTATTCTGCATCAGTTTCCTCCTTCTGTTATAGAGTTTGTTTATGGCAGGGGAATACTGACTGGCTTCCTTTTTTTTGGAAGAGAGTGTCTTGGTTCTATTGTGTATGGAGAGCTCCATGCATTTGTGTACATGTTCGTACAGTGCATTGGTGTATGATTTGGTGGTCATGCAACTGATTTCCTTTTGCATGGGTGCAGTGAAGTTAGCCACCTCTGTTTTTAGGAGCTCAAAATTAGCTTTGGAGAAGTTTGTCATGGTGGTTACCTTTGCAAGGGGGGTGTTGGTGGGAGGGATGTGGATTTCCAAGGTGATTAGTTTGTGGTCAGATCTAACCAGGAAGGAGTTGACTATTCGTATAGAGCAATGGTCACCCATGTTAATAATGACCAGGTCAAGGATGTTGCTACCTCTAGTGGGGATAAGAACGAGCTGGTCCAGGGCATTGGAATTAATGAATTATAGAAAGCATTGGGCAAGTGTATTGGTACATGAGTAGTTTTCCCAGTTAATGGAGGGATAGTTGAAGTCACCCTGTATAAGAGTGTTAGGTTGGACCCTAATATTCTCCAGGGTGCTTAGGAACATGGAGTGTGAGCCTTGGGACATGGTTGGGGACATATAGCAGGCTACGACTTGAATTGCTGTCTTACCCAATGTTAGCTGCACCTGACGTATCTCAGGTGCATTATGTTGGGCTACCAGTCTGGAGATGTGCACATCGTTTATGAATATGGAAACACCACTGCCTTTGGAGCTTCAGTCCAAGTTCTGGAGCCGAAAGGTGTGGAATGAGTTATAACTTGGTAGTGCAAGGGTGCTTTCTGCTGCCTTAAACCAGGTCTCTGTTACGGCACAAATGTCTATGTTCTCCATTTTAGGGAGTGCTTCGAGTGAGTGCCTTTTGAGATTTAGTCTTCTAGCACTGAGCAGCATGACCCTCAGATTGTATTTGTTTGTAGCTGTTACAGTGGTAATTTGATCTTTGGAACGCCGCCTAAAAAAGTCACTATAGGGGTGGCAAGAGCCTTGGCCAGTACCTGGAAGCCCAGGGATGACAGATGCAGGCCATCTCTGATAAAGTATTGAGGTCTGTCAGTCATGTCATCCCAGGCAGATACCGGATCCCCTTAGAATGACACCAGAAACTTAGCCAATTGTTGAAATCAATCATTTTCTGCTTGAACTGTGGTATCATTCTGGGTAATGGTAGGATGCTGCTCAGGGCTAGGGTCCTACCCACTTGGGCTACATAATCCAAGAACTCCTCCATGTCTCTTTTCATGTTGTCCAGGGAGGTACGTCTCAGGTCATTTACACCCACATGTACAATGACAGAGTCATATTTGTACCTGTCAGGCGCTAGGATCCACCACATAATGCACGCACCCAGGTCCATTAACAACAGGTAAAAATATGACTCTGTCATATTTGTCCCTCAACAACAGGTACAAATGTGACAGAGTCATATTTGTACCTGTTGTTGAGGGAACTGAGTGTGTGCATTATGTGGTGGATCCTAGCACCTGACAGGCAGCTGACTGTTACTTTCGCCTTATTCAGCCTAGTGAGTGGGACATCAGTGTGCCTCACTATCCAGTCACCTATGACTAGTGTGTTGGGCATGCTGTTTTGCCTTAGGGGCTTTGTTTGAGTGGCACACTGTTTAGGAGAGTTATGTGTCTTGTGATTAGTGTTGTGTTGTGGTGGTCGAGTGCATTTCTGCCTTGGAGGTCTCTGCTGTTTGGGCATATTTTTATTGAGAGCCACAGCGAAGGTGGGTGGGCAGTTTGTGTTTTTATGTAAAAGCAGTGCTGGTGTGTGCTCTGGGGGGCTATATGTTCCATGTGGTGTGGTGCAAGTGTTGACCTTCTCCTCTTGACCAGCTATTCCGGTTTTGGCTGGAGAGTGCGTGGCTTCCAATTTGGATATATAAATGCATCTCTCACAAGTGTTGGGAGGTAAGAGGAGAGGGTTGTCAGTGTACATGAGGCAGTTGCTACATTGCCTCAGGATGCCCAAGTTCACCAGTTTAATAGGAGAAAGCCCAGGGAACTGACCTTTAGACATGCCTGGAGGGGTGGGCATTAATAATAAGTACTTTAGCTGTTTCCTTATAGAACATTTAGTGCTGGTAGCACATTTGTGTGCTACAATAATTGCTACAAGAAGTCTGGTAAAGTGCTTGATTAATAAGCTAGTAAAAGTGCAGGAGCAGAGAGAACTAGTAGATCTAAGGAAAAAACTGAAGAGCAGACTTTGACACCATTCAGAAGCTTACAAACAGTCCTGGATATAGCAAATATGTATCTGGACTATACTAGTTACAAGAAAGGCGGGAAACAAGCACAAACATGAGCTTTTAAACCAGACAGTTGAAACAGATGGAAAAACTGCCCAAATGGCCAATAAACTACAATTTGCGGGCCAGAAACCACTCCTCTTGTGGTAGATAGGCTACCTAGTTCTTACCACTCCCACTGATAAGCTAGAAGGCTTCCCTCCAACACAGAAAGGCTTGGTGGGCTCAGAAGCTTACATACAGTCCTGGATACAGCAAATCTGTATCTGGACTAGACTAGTTACATGAAAGGGGGGGGGGGCGCAAATGCAGGCTTTTAAACCAGAAAGATAAAAGAGATGGAAAAATTGCCCAAATGGCCAATATACTACAATTTCTGGGCCAGAAACCCATGGATACCTAGTGCTTACCACTCCCACTGATAAGCTAGAAAGCTTCCCTCCAACACAGAATGGTTTGGGGGGGGGGGGCTCAGAAAAAATAATCAGCCTTGCCAAGTCTCGAACCCAGGACAATGGCACTACAATCACATCAACATACTACTACACCATCTGATCCAGATCCAGTGAAGTCAGCATTCCATTGTAGTCTGCGGTCATAAGGCCAATCTGCATATGCAATAACTGGAGTATCCACAGAGGTTTCTCATATAAAAAATAAATAGTTTAGAAACAAGTCTTATGCTGAGTGCCTCAAAGCCGTGTTCTTGTACACCCTCTTCTGCAGGCTGCTGCGATGTGACCTGTGTGTGTCCTAGAAAGTATCTTCTGATATAGCCTTAATGGACCTGTTGCACATCAACCATAGAAATAGTGTCATAAATGTCCAACTGAGAAATGCATCATAATGCCCTTTGAGAAATCATCCACCCAAGGTAATTACTCCATCAATGAAACACCCCTAATATTTGACCCGATAGTTAGATATCTGGGTACATATATAAACACTAATCAGTCCTTGTAGCCAAGATAGTTAGAAAATCATTCTGTGTACCCAACTGAAAACAAGGGTATTACAGCTGTGTGCATGGAAGTTATAGTACTACTGTACTCAGTCCTTATCACACCCATCATTGAGCACAAAGGTGCCTCACCAGGAGAATAAAGGGTATGAATAATCTGTCCTACACATATTGCCTTAATGTCCTATCTCTACTCTGTCTCCTACAGGTTACTGAGAGGTGATCTGTGCATAGAATATAAGGCATCCTCAGATGTAGCTCTGATGGATCTCTTGCAGATCCACAAAACCAACAGCACCGAAGACACTAGATTCAAGGACATGAACTTTGCCTGATACATAAAAAAAACATTCTGGAGGGACTGATATGTGCTTCAAAGGATCCCCGTGCTATGGAATAAGCTCCGCATCCACATGAAGCAGAGTTCTTCGTTGACTCTAGTAAAAAAAAAAAAAAAAAAAAAAAAAAACTATTATTGGATGGGAAATTGCAAATTCACCCCTGGTCTAGCCCACATGTCTCTGATGGACAGAGGTTGGCAGTAAGTAAATTTTAATCCTTAACAACATATCTACCCACATAACCTATAACATAACCCTTATCTACCTCTTTACTAACATACCCCACCAAATAGGTATCCAAGGATCTCAGGGACAAAACTGTTAGGTTGCACAACTAGTTTTGTAAAGATCCTGGTTGTTAGCCTAGTATAAACCTGCAAAAGCTTAACTACAACATAAATAGGACATGCTGGAGGGATAGGATTACATCTCAGAGACTATACTTTGTCTGGAATAGGCTTCCTATCCATGTGAAGCAATGTTCTTCCCTGAACTTATTTGAGCAAAACTTGGATCAGTGGATAGGGAATCATAAATTTACCCCGGATCTGACATTTGTGTCTGTTTTGGAGTGAGGAAGCTCAACCACTCATACCTATATTCATGTACCCCTCAAAAAACTTAAAGTACCCATACCTTTCTAATATTTCTGGGAAGCATGGCTAGGCTTAAAAAGACCCTTTAATGTTGTTGGTCCAGTAGTATCCTATGATCCTATGAGTTTTCCAGTTTTGTAAAGGATTACATTGTAAAGAGGGGGTTTGTGGCACACATAATATACATGCCTGCAGACACACTCGTGCACACACAGAAATGGACGGGTTTGTGGCACACATAATATACATGCCTGCAGACACACTCGTGCACACACAGAAATGGACGGGTTTGTGGCACACATAATATACATGCCTGCAGACACACTCGTGCACACACAGAAATGGACGGGTTTGTGGCACACATAATATACATGCCTGCAGACACACTCGTGCACACACAGAAATGGACTGTTGCTATTGTATGAACATTTTATAACAGAGAAGGAAGAGAAGTACAAGTGCCACCTCATGCACATACACATACTCACACCCACATGAAGAAATACTCTGCTGTTTGTGCATGAGGGTTTACATTATAGATGAGGAAATTACTGCTTCCCACTAACACATGTACATAAAGTATTGTACAGTGGGTGTGTTGAATGTTATGTCTCACGTAAAGAGCCATGTCATTTTAGAGCTACCCTGCAGAGATGATGATAATGATTGATTCCATAACTTCATACAACCATATGTGCATAAAGAGCTGCTTTGTAAGGAGCATGTTATGAACATCATGTGCAAAGTTTGCATTTTGCTAACTATGGCATAAACAGCTGAGAAGTATTGGTGTGCTGTTATTTGCCTGTACCATTAGTTCAGATGACAGGTTTATAGTGCAGGGTGCCAGTTCTTAAGTGGTCATCATAAGCTCCATAATTAAAATGCTTAATGGATATAAATCACCCAATAGATTCAAGTAAAATATTGTGCCATTAATGTATTGCCATCTTTTTCTGGAGATATGGGGACTGGTGCCACATATGCACAAAAGAGCCATGTGTTTGTTAGATGTATGCATATATATATTTTATATATATATATATATATATATATATATATATATATATATATATATATATATATATATATATGTGTGTGTGTGTGTGTGTGTGTGTGTGTGTGTGTGTGTGTGTGTACATGTATGTATGCTTTATACAGAAAAAGCACACTAACACAATGCTGTGTTAGTTGCCACTTGTTAACATGTATGCAGAGCTGCTCAGAGATGTTGACAGATGCAGGCCTGTGGCTGTCTAGTCTGGCAAGCTACCCCTGTTAAGTCCTTTTTTTTAGTCTGTTATACTTCTTTTCAGAATTATATTCATCCTAAAATCTTATTTGCTGGACAACATTTGGCAGGATATACTAGTTTATTTGCTATGTACTTTTATTTTTTTTAAATGCCTTCTGAATCCTCTGTCTCCATCATGCCATGTGTTCATATCCTGCAGTACTGTTTTCACTAGCTTGAATATATTTCTATACTATGCTCCTTCATCTTTTGATATTCGTTTGCCTTACTAATTCTGTTTTAGCAAGTATATATTACTGTAATTCAAGCAGTTTGCATATACTTTGTAATGCAGTTTTCTCTTCCACCTCTGTTTTCTTCTTCTGAAGTCTCTCTACTTTTTTTCTGTGTCTCCTATTCTCCAGAACAGAACTCTGCACTCATGGTAAAATGTTGCTGGTTTTGGTTATCTTGGAAGTGGGACTGCTTTTGTTGCTGATTATTACTTTAGAAAAAAACAGAATCACCACTCCAAGTAGCCAAGAACCAGACTCAGTAGTATCAAATAAAAATATTTAATTCCACAACAAGAAAGACTCAGTAGTAACACAGTCAGTCAAGCGCTTTCGTCATCCAAGACTCCTTCAGAACTGTGTAATACATCATTGACATACCTTAAATAAGCAGCCCCCCCCCCACTTGTCACACTAATTAAACTTTAAAAACATAAACCCTAAAAAATCATTCTAAAACAGCAATAAACAGAAACAATTAAAAAAGAAGAGCTGTTATAACCCACCTCTACACCCCCTTATAGGGACATTTGACAAGATGTGCTCCCAGGAGATATATCAAATGTTGAAACAACACAAATATAACAGTTCAACTTGACTAGAAAAGAAAAAGAACTGTTAGAAGAACGAAGAAGTAAGTCTAGTTTGAGACTTATGAAACCAGACAAAGGTGGGGGGATGACTATTGTTAACACTGAAGATTATAACAAAATATCTGGTATGTTACAGGACGAGAATAAACACCAGTGTGTTTCTAGAAACGAAATAAACATCGCTTACAGGAAAATTAAAATGACACTGGAAGACTCTCTACTTCAGGGAGTTATTAACGAAGAAATCTACCATTTTTTGTAAAATGAACATCCAACAATTCCGGTGGCCTTCGGTATTCTGAAGACCCACAAAAATATTTATGATCCCCCATACAGACTTATAATCTCCTGCCAAAACAGCATTTTCTACTCATTAGGGGATTTTGTTGATCGGGTGGTGAGGAAATCCTTAACCCATATTGACCATATTTTAGTAGACTCTTGGGATTTTTTGGGTCAGATAAAGGAAGAACATTATAGTGAGGAGGTTAACTTTTCCAAAGTTGATGCTGTGGACTTATTCACTTCTATACCCCACGAGTTAGGCTTGGAATATTTTCATGAGGTACTAGTTGAGAAATGGTCAATTTTATTATGGTGTTAATGAAGATTATTTTGATGAACATTTTTCTTAGTTTTGGTGGGGAGTTTTTCCGCCAGACAAACGGTATAGAAATGGATAATAGTTGTGCACTTTTGTTTGCAAACTTAGTCATGCACCATTGGGAAAGTGAGTTCATTTTTAAAAGTCCATTTAAAGACTCTTGGGTGGTGTATTTAAGATTCTTGGATGATCTTTTTATTCTTTGGAAAGTAGGGGATCAACATACCAACTTCTTAGATTTTCTTAATAATCTTTGTGATTATTTTAAATTTACTGGTAACAGTGGTAGCTCTAGGATTAACTACCTGGATGTGTGTATTTGGAAGGACTTGAATAAAAAGTGTTTTCGGTCTAGTATTTACCGAAAACCAACTTTCTCAAATGACTATCTTGAGTTCTGGAATTGTCACCCCCACTTTGTGAAAAGGAATATAGTGAAAGGTCAAATGGTGTGTATAGCCAGAATGTGCTCTGACTTTGACACAGTTAAGCTGGAAATGGACAATGATTAAACTGTTTGTAACCAGGGGGTACCCATCGGATTCTGTGGTTACCATTAGCGAGCAAGTCACAAGTGAATGGGGTAATAGGTACAAACCTCTACTTGGGGTTAGCCAGAATAAGGAACTTGAAGTCACTCACCAACAAAATAATGACTTCTCTTATTCTATGGTTCTGACTTTTGGGGATAATTCGAACCTCATTAGAGAGATTATAAAGAAAAATTGGGTTTTATTCAAAGTGAACCAAGAATTGATGGCTGTTTTAGGCGAGGTACCCATTTTCTCCTACAGGACCAACAGGAATTTGAAAAACTTTTTAGAACATCCTATTGAGAGTAAGAATAAGAATATTAAGGGAATTACCAAGTGTGGGGCATGCGAGTATTGTAAATACATTATCTCATGCCCTACTGTTTGCTTAGGTTCCAATGACTTTGAAGTTAGGTTGGCCACAGGAACTTGTAACACCAACGGTGTAGTCTATATTGCTGTATGCCAGGGCTGTCACAATTTCTACATAGGTAAAATGGAAAGGAGGTTTCGGAGAAGAATTTATGAACACCTATATAGTATTAGGAAAAGGAATGACAATAATGCACTATTCTGGCATATTAATCTCAATCCTGACCACTTTTTCCATTTTGGTATTTTGGAGGTGGTAGGTATGGACATTAGATGGGGAGACTGGAGCAACAAATTGGACAGGGCTGAAATGCGATGGCAAATTTGTTTGAATGCCACTGCAGCCCCTGGTATTAATGACCACATTTGTATCAAGCCAGAGTTGAAACATAGGGCTCCTAAGTTATAGTATTGGTGTTATTATATACCATACTTGTCAAACACTTTGTACTATTTCAAAATTTTATTTATGTGTTATGTATTGCTGTTTTAGAATGATTTTTAGGGTGTATGTTTTTAAAGTTTAATTAGTGTGTCAAGTGAGGGGGGCTGCTTATTTAAGGTGTGTCAATGATGTATTACACAGTTCTGAAGAAGTCTTGGATGATGAAAGCGCTTGACTGACTGTGTTACTACTGAGTCTTTCTTGTTGTAGAATTAAATATTTTTATTTGATACTACCGAGTGTGGTTCTTGGCTACTTGGAGTGGTGATTCTGTTTTATCTTGGTGCATTTTTTCCACTCCGTACACCATTTTGTTGTTCTTGATTATTACTTTACCTTCACATGTCAAAATCCCATTTTACTTTACTTGCTACCATGTTTGTATTATGAGATCATGACAGCAAACTTTAAGGTCCTTTGTTACACAACTCATGTTACCAAAAAAGGAGAGCAAGCTGTAAAACCAAAATCCAACCGTTTAACGTGTTGTGGCATGCAGATACTGTGTCTTGCTTTCTTAAGCAGCATTTTAAGGATGTGTTTCTAACTAATGTAGTAGTTTTTATGTGGTTTACTGTGTGGCTATAGGGCTCTTTCTAGGAAGATATAGATTAGTGGTTCAGTGTTCACACATGTCACCTGTACACATGGAACTGATTGTATTTAGTGTTCTGTACATTGCATTATCTGTGCATCAGAAGTGGCTTTTTAGAAGTAAATTACTGTCTACTTGTCACTTAAACAGATACTACTATTTGTGCAAGCAGAAAATACATGAGTGTATGACCTGCATTTCTTATGCATAAAATAGTGTGCAGCTCGTGGCTGTATATGCAATTTTTTTTTCTTCCTTCTTCAGCTGTCTACCTTCAACTGTGTCCCTGAACCACTCCTCAGTTTTCCAGTCTGACCTTCTTACCACCTGTCTGAATTACCCTTCAGAATGAGACCGACCCCAAAAACAGAGATATCTCAGTGAATAGCATTGGGGAAAGCATGCAAAGAGGATATCCAAACATCTTCGTATGAAGCCATCCTGAAAGCTGTTGAGGGATTTACTAGTATACCCTACCTATTGAACTGTACATTTCTAAATGTGCACTACATATATAGTTGCAACAGCATCCTGGGTTTCCACAAAGGAACTGCTAGCCCTTGGCTGTAAACCCCCGCCCCCGAATGGTGATTTGACACATATGTCATTTCATTCTGTCTTACTGGCCAAATCCTAAGACTGGGTTTGCTAATTGGGCCTTACTCATCTAGGTCACTATAAGGGCTTCATTATTTGTGCCATAAAACTAGCTACATATTTATTTCTTCCAACAAAAGACAAGAAAACAAACTGCAAAATCCCAAAGAATAAGGCACCACACCTGGAATAACAAATTAATTTATTATAAAGAACTTTTTGTCCACACCAAAATAGTCTAACTTCATTAGATACAAGTACTTCCTTCACAAGAAACAGTTTAAATAACCCTCTCAGTAAGTCACATGACAGCCCAGCTCAATAAGTCACATGCCATCCCAGATAAAAATTTAAAGTGCCAGTCACATCTATTTAAGAAATAACAGAATATATTTAAAATGGCCATGCTAATATTTCTAAAATCCAGAAATTACACTAGTTAAAGCAAAAATATGTTAAACTTCTGTCCAACAATTTAATAGAATGGTGAGTATGGGAAAAAAACTAAAAAAGGTAAAACTATATTTAAGGGAAAGGTCCCCAGTACTGTCTCATTAGATTTTTCAATTTCATAGCAATTCACCCTTCACCCTTCACCCTTCTTCTGAGGTGTATTTGCAAAGGGTATGGGATTTTACTCATTTTGGAACACCTGACATCTGGGGCAAGAAAGACTGGAGAACATGGCGTCGGCTGCCAGCTTTGTACTCCTGGCGCTCTGACGTCAGGGAGCATGGCTGAGCAGCCGACGCCTAACCCAGACTTTGGGATTCTGGCCGACTGAGGACTGCCTGCCAGCAGGGGAGAACCCTTCAATCTCTCCTTTGAAAACCATATTGCCAAAGTGGTTAGAAAGACCTTCTACATAGCGCACCTCATCACGAAGGGTTTCACATCTAGATCAAGAGAGGTAATCGTGCCCTTTTATTCATCCCTCATCAGGCCCATCATAGAATACAATGCCCCTTTTGGGATGTACCTTACCCGACACCTGCAGCAATTAGAGAGACCCCAAAAGTATCTCACCAAGAGGATCAGGGGTCTCAAACAGATGCCATATGCTGCTCGGTTAAAAAAACTCCAGCTCTACTCAGTTGCATACCGCCTACTTTGAGGGGATCTATGCCTGACATACAAAGCTATGTCAAATCTAGAATTAATGGACATGCTCCACCTCAGTAAATCTAAATCCCTTAGAGCCACACGCTCGAGGGATTTGAACCTCAGCACAGAAATAAATAGAACTTGCTGGAGGGACAGGTTCATAACCCAAAGGCTCCCTTCGCTCTGGAATAGAATTCCAGTTCATGTGAAGCAGAGCACCTCACTGAATCTCTTCAAGAAGAATCTCGATAGGTGGATGGGGGATCGTAGGTTTGTCCCAGGGATTACTCCCGTGTCACTATTACACAGAGGCACAGTAAACTAAACCTTAAAAAGGGCACAGTATACTCAAATCAAGGGGTGGCGTAAGCCATACAGAATCGGGCTAGGCTTATAATTGCCTCAGGGCAGATAGCCTAGTATGAACCTATGAACCTATAAAATACACATTAGGGAACACATATCATTGAGCCCTGGGTGGTTGTAGGCATTTAATCAAATTTGCCAAATAAGTTCTAGTCATTCAAGTTCTAACTGGATGGGGCCTCCCCTTAGGATTCTGTGCCACCTGATCTATAGCTAGAAGTTTAAATGTGTGTTCAGGATTCATAAACATATGCCGCAGGATTCACGAAGCTTGCGCCAGGTGCAGGAGTAGTGTTGGCATTCCAACACCAAATATGGCCAGCGAGCGATCCAGGTATGAGCTGTTTCCATGTGCACTACCTGCGTACGCTACGCCAGCACAGCTCCCGGCACCTGTATACTAGTTACCCCATTTTCAGCAGTGTAGCATGCAAATTAAGGTATTTAGCGATCCAGGAAGTGGTGCAGGTGTAGTGTAAGCATGCAGAAATGTAAACCGTAAAAAACGGTTTACATTTTTGCAAACATAACATCGGAGCCATGACAGCTGGTCAAACACATGTATTATATTGTTAATATATGCCAATAGCTAAATATATAGCCATTGGCATAAAAAAATGTACAAAATATAAAAATAATATTTAATTTTTTTTCCCGCACTATCGCGAAGTTTAAGCGTAGGGCAGCGGCGCACAAACGGAATCGCAAGGAAAATAGAAAAATATAGAATAAAACTGCAATTTAACACATATCATGATTTCTCCATAACAGTCAATGGCAGGCATGTTACACCGCACCATGGTGCAAGGGGCTGTGTCAGTGTTATGTGCGGTATCTAGGAATTAGTAGGCAATCTCATGCAAATGAGAGGAGTCATAGTGAATCACAGATACCCCGCTGGTGTAAGGATGCACCTCACAGCATAGTGTTATAACACCAAGGTGTGCCCATGAGATAAAGATGACATCAAGAGAGGGGTATGTCACCTTTGCTGTAAGCAAATTGGAGCATTGCTAACCCGGTTTGCCCGTAGCTAAGCAAAGCTACAGGAAAGGGGTGTGTTGAACTGGCTTTAGCTTTGCTTAGCTGATAGCATACAAGGTAACTGAGTATGCATGTAAACAGAGATTAAAACACGCTTAAACTCGGTAAATGTGTTTGCATGGCTTGCACTGGAGCTGAAACAGGAAGGATATATGAAAAAAATAAGGAAATGCTGCAGCAGGGAAATTGGAGTACAAATGACTAATTAACACCTAGGAACCTACAGTGGGCCATTGACAACAGCTAACAAGGCTGCAAACAGCTACCTGCAGAACAGGAAAGGGGAGGGGCTGTACTGCAAAGGAAACAGTAAAGTGTCACAGCAGAACAAAGCAGAATTGCATTATATCAGCTACAAAACACATTTTGCAACACATGACTGGGTAGGGAAAGTACAAAGCAAGAAAGTTGGCAAGTGGATGAATGCCTGACAATGGGAGGGGATCCGGGTTTAAAAAGGAATTAAAGGGCAACAGATTAATCAAGGCAGACAAGCATAACTCCACACTACAGGCCCCACTCTTGCAGTACTCACTTTAAAACCCATAAGTAAGATACCCTGCAGCTGGAATTGCTTATACACAGCCAATTACATCAGCAGCATCCATAGCACAATAGTATAAAGTGTGAAAGCACCTCACACACACTTGTGTATTCCCATACACCCTGCACCATTGGTGTATACATACAGGGAGCTTTTAATATGTACATGTTAGGGGCTGCCATAGCTTTGATTCACCAGCATGTGTTGGAGACCGAAGGTGGTGTGGAGGATGATGCTGACAACCACCTCAGGCACCAGAGGAGGAGAAGAGTGTTCAGACCCAGGGTAACCTACCAGGGACTACATGATCTGGAAATAATAGAGCATTACAGGGTGGACAGGGACACCCTACAGCAACTTGTGGAGCTGTGCCGGCCACGCCTCAGAGCCAGAACAAACAGAGGGGAACCCATCCCAGTGGATACGAAGGTATGTGTAAGCCTGAGAATACTAGCCACAGGTACCTTTCAAAGGCCAACTGGGGATATCATGGGGATCTTAAAGGCACCAGCATCCAGGGTACTTCACCAGTTCCTGGATGCCATGTTACCACATGCCAATGAGCACATATTCTTCCCCCAAACACAGGAGGAGTTGGCCAGCAATATACATCTTTTCCACCGTGTGGCAGAATACCCAGAGGTACTGGGTGCAATAGACTGCACGCACATACACATCAAGTCACCACGTGGTGAGCAGGGTAGGTGCTACATAAACCACAAGGGATACCCCTCCATCAACTGCCAGGTCATGTGCAATGCCCAGGGCATTATCATGGATGTGTGTGCTGGCAGCCCTGGAAGCTATCATGACTCCCACATCTGGCATGTCTCACAGCTGTATCAAGTATTTGCCAGGGGGGACATCCCATATGGCCACCTGGTGGGGGATGCTGGCTATGCACTGGAACTGTGGATGATGACTCCCATCAGAAATGCACACACACCCATGCAAGAATGCCATAATGAGGCACACGCACAAACCAGAATCATCATAGAGCGTGTGTTTGGGATGCTTAAATCATGATTCCGTTGCTTGGACATATCTGGTGGAGCCTTGCAGTGCTCTCCAAGTACGTGTGCCCACGTCTTCATAGTATGTGCCATGACACACAATATGATCTTGCGGAAACAGCTGCAGCAGGGACAGAATGTTGAAGGCCTTCACAGCCCACCACCATTGCCAAGGGCCCCATAGGCACAGAGGTACTCAGACCATGAACACCCTGAGCCAGCCCCAGTAGGCAGATAGAGGCGGAACATATGGCACACACACTGACAGTGTATGCACCTTGGGACTGACACCGTTCTCCACCTGCACACACAGTAGAAATGGATGGCACACACACAAGACTACCTGTAAATTGTCATGTATAGGCAGTCTACTGTGTGCATCCAACATAGGCAGCCCTCAACTATTGCACACACAACTGCTATTGGCACAAGGTAAGTCAACACCTGAACAGTAAATTAATCTATCAGCATGTGCTGATACTGTATGTATAGGTTCATAGGTTCATAGGTAGGTACTTGGCTAACTGCCTGAGGCATTCATAAGCCTAGCCAAAATGTGGCAGCTTTTGCCACCACATTGATTAATTAACTGTCCCTCTGTGGAGCAAAGCCAATGGCAGGATCCCTGGGGTGTATCTACTGTTCCCCAACTACTCTTCAAGGTTTCCCTTGAAGAGTGTTAGTGAGGGGCTCTGTATAATGTAATTAGGGATGTTGTTCCAAAGCATGGAGAGATTCTGTGACAGGAATCTGTCACCCCAGCATGTTCTAGTTATTGTTGTGGCAAGGTTTAGCTCACTACAACGTGTGGCTCACTGTGACATGGATTCCCATAGGTGGAGCATATCCATTAAGCCTGAGTTGGACATGGCTTTGTAGGCCAACAGAGATCATCTCTGAGTAAACACGATGCCACTGATTAAAGCAGGAGTTTATTCAGTCTGGCTGTATCGGACATATGTTTGAGGCCAGTAATCCTCTTGGCGAGGTACGTTCGTGGTCCTTGCAGCTGTTGGAAGTGTCTTCTGAGGTACATCCCAAATGGATTATTATACTCTATGATGGGACTGATGAGTGACTAGTAAAGGGGCACTATAACCTCAGTATGTCTAGATATGAACCCTTTAGTAATCAGATGGCCCACATAGAAGGATGTCCTAACTACTTTGGAGATATGATTGTCAAAGGAGAGATCACTATCTACCTTAGTCCCCAGATCCCTTATTACCTCATTTGTATTAAGGTGGCTGCCACTTATGTGTTAATATGTGGGTGTTTAGTCTTTCCCAAATGGAATGACCATGCATTTTGTGGCACTTAGCTTGAGGCCATGACTTTGGCACCCTGTGTCAGTCTCTGTGAGGCCTTTTGAAGGATGCCTTTGTCAGTTGGACTGTCAATTATGGCTCCCTGTTTGCAGTCATTGCCAAACATGGTCTGCTGTAGTCCACCTGTGTTTGCCTGTACCTCTGAGAAGTATATACCAAACAGTAGGGGTCCCAGGACTGAGTCCTGTGGGACACCAGTTGTGGCTGGTTAAGAGCTGGACCTGGAGGCTGGTAGTCTTACCATGTGGGTTCTATGTGTAAGCCTGTTGGCAACCCATCCTGTCATGTATGGGTTTATGTACAGGCTGGTGAGTTTATCAATAATACCTGAGTGGGGAAAGGTGTCAAAAGCCTTGGCGAGGTCCAGGTAGTATGTGTAAACCACCTCTCTCCTCATCTAATGCCTTGGTCACTGTCTGTAAGACATCAAACAGGTTCAGTAGGCATGATCTGCACTCAACCAAACTGACCTGGGTTGGGTCAAGTGTTTGGAGGTTACCAATGTCTTTTTTAATGAGTGTCATGATGATGCACTCCATAGCTTTGAAGACTAGGCTAGTCAGGCTTATGAGGTGGTAGTTACCATGGTCAGTTGTGCTTCCACCTTGGTGGAGTGGAATAACCATTGCTATGCACCATTGTATGGGCATGTAGCCTGTGTAGAGGCTGAGGTTGAAAAGCTTAATTAGGTGGGGGGTTAGTTCGTCTTGTAGTGTTTGCAAGATGCAGTCTGGGACACCATCTGCCTCCATTGATGCTGTGTTTTTCATTTTGAGAGGGCTATTTCCACATGTGTGTCTCTGGTGTTTGGGATACTGTACTTTTCGGGTATTGCTGTGGGCTCTTTAGGGGGTGAAGTTTGCACTGAATGGATCTGCAAGGATGTTGGCAATATCAGTAGGTTCAGTATATTTTGTGCTATATTGCATCAGCACAGTGCAAATCTGTGTATTACCACTTAGATCCTTGACATAGCCAAAGAAGGCTTTGTGGTTATCTTTCGAATTCTTGGCTATTTTCCTGTTGAAGTTAGCCTTGGATGATTTCATGAGGGATCAAAGTTTCTTACTAATACTGGTCATGGATGTCTGTCCTTCTTGGGATTTGCTGTTTTTCTGGACTACTGTTCTACTTCTGTTGTATAGCCTGTTTATTGCAGGGGTCCACCAGACTGGTGTGCTTGTCTTGGAGTAGCGAGTCTTGGTTTACCAGTGATGGCACGATCCATCCATCCTTGTAGGTGCTTATAGAGTGCATTTGTACATCTTTCTGTATCTTGAGCAGTGTTTTCCCTTAACATGGGAGCTGTGAAACCTCCCAACTCTGTCTTTAGTAGTATGAAGTTAGCTGTAGGAAAGGTTTTCACTGTAGTTTCCTTGGGTGGGGGATATATTTGGGTGTGGAAATCATCAGTGAATAGTTCATGGTCAGATCTAACCAGTGACTGGTTTACCTCTGCTGTGGTGCACCTGTTGCCCATGTTGGTGATTACCACTTCTAGTTTGTTTCCACCTCTGGTTGGGGAGTTTACCATCTGATACAGGGCATTTGAGGTGATAAATTCCAGGAAGCGCTGGGCCTGGAAGTGAGTACTCTAGTACGTTTTCCAGTTAATGATAGGGTAGTTGAAATTGACCAATACCAGGGTGTTCGGTAGGACTGTCATGTTTTGCACTGCCTCCAGGTAGGTGGAGTGGTGGTCCTGGGTCATGGAGGGTAATCTGTAGCAGGCCACAGTTTGCATTGAAGTTGTGGCTGATGTTAGCTGCACATGGATGTTCTCAGAAGTATCATGCTGCCCCACTAATCTGGAGGTGTAGGTATCCTTGATGAATATGGATACACCCCCCCCATGTCTGTGTCAGTCCATGTTCTGTGGCTGAAATGTGTGGTATGGGATGTAGGCCAGTAGTGCTGGTGTGTTCTCAGGAGCCTTAAAACAGGTTTCAGTTACTGCACAGATGTTGATGCTGTCCATACTGAGGAGTGTTGTGAGTGTGTGCATTTTGTGATTACAACTCCTGGCGTTGAGTAGCATAACCCACAATGATTTTTCCATTGTGCTGTTTACGGAGGTGGGATTCACCTTTGAGCCTTGCCTAAAAATGGCACCATGGGGGCACCAAGAGCCTTGGCCAATATTTGAAAGCCTAAGGCTGACACATGCAAGCCGGTATTGTATTGTTGCATGCATGTTTCCCATCTGTGCTTGTTTCTCATCTTTCCTCTAGGTAACCTACTGGTAAGCAATAGAAAGCCTTAAACTGATACAAGTCTTCTAGCTTCCAAGCTAGACTTTTGGAGTGATTAAGTATCAGTGTTCTGTATTTTCTTGCTGTACTTAACTGTTTTCTGACTACATGGTGATTTCTCACTGTATATTGTGACCTGAAAGCACTGTTTCTTCACATATTATTTCTGTGATGGCCTGCACTTTAGAGGTTCACAGATAGGTAGTAGGCTATCTACCCAAGGGCATTTAGAAGCATAACTACAGTGTGTTGGCTTTCTCTGCACCATTGATGAAGTAACTGAGCCTCTGACAAGCATAGCCAATCAAGTGATTCCAGGCGGAGTTGCCGGACGCTGTTGAAGACAGAGGTGGTGGAGGGTGATCTAAAAAAGGCATGTTAACGTGAAAATTCAACACCATTCAATTTCCCCAACAGGTCTTGCAGCTATAAATCTGAAGGGGTTCCCCCTCCCCCTGGCTGTATGGTTCTGGGACACATGATCCCAGGGGTGTATATTCTGTTACCCATTCTCACATCAAAATTTCTCTTGAAGTGTGTCAGTGAGGGGCTATGCCTAATGTAGTTAGGAATTTAATGTATAGTCTCTCATTTCATTTGTTATGTTTTTATTTCAAGAGTAAGTGAAGCTCAGTGGGTTTGCATGCCTCCGCCCTTTGCTTAGCCTAGCTTACACATAGAAATCATCTAAATAGGAAATAGGCAGAAGTAACATTAATGTCAATAGTGTAATGGTTACCACATTCGCATAGTATCTGTGCAGTCATGGTTCAAATCCCAATAAAGTCAGAGATGTTTGTCATGTTAAAAAGTATACCTTAACCACAGCTTGCATATTTAGGTAGTAATCTTTAGTATAATAAACATTTGAAACACCCATATAAACCCATGTGTGCTGGAGAGTAAAGTTAACAGAGACTGTAATGTTATGTAAGCACATAGTGAGATGTTACTACACTGAAATATATATATATCCTGAGTAGTTAGCAGATGTGACCGTGTTTGCACGCACATGTTATATGTTTTTAAATTTTGTTTAACTGTGTTTAACTGCTACTTTAATGTTGTACAAACACTTTTAAACATGCTTACAACTGCTTAAAAGAGCCTTATTCTGGAGTAAAAAACATTTTTAAAGCATCGCAGGTCTTAAACCTGGACCATGCACACCATAGTCATGGGACTTACCATTAAGCCATCTGAGCTGTATACATGTTTCAGACTACACCTTGTACTATAGGCATTCCACAGTACTGACTACAAATGGGACAGTCACTTTGTGTACATATGTACAGTACATTGTAATGTACTGTAGTCTGTGAATCAACATATACAAGTCTACATATGTATAACTATTAAAAATTAATACTAAATATATATATATATATATATATATATATATATATATATATATATATATATATATTTGTGCATTTCATTGATGTGTGCACACACACACACATATATATATATATATATATATATATATATATATATATATATATATATATATATATATACACACAGTTACATCTATAGCCATATATATAAACATCTATGAACATACTTCGTGACACAGAAGCAATCCAAAGGAAATGAAGTGTACACAAAACACATGCAGCTCTGGTATTATAGCTATTAATATTAATTTAATTCACCATAGAAGGGATGGTTGTTGTGCATGTGGAGTTTGGGGTGGGGTAGGAATTATGGGTAATGAAATTATGCATCAAGGAGAGCCTGGGTTGGATGTTCAATAAGTGAACTGGAGGGGTATAGATGTAGTATGGGGACAATAAAAAAAGGATACAAAACAAGAACCATTCTCATCCCTAATACACCCTGTCAGGTCACATTGCAACACTTAATTCCACAAACATATTATCATTAACATGTATTATACATATGTACACCAACTGACTGTCACATTTGTTTTCAGTAGTGAGGAATGCCCATAGTAAAATGTATATTCTAAAAACTATAACATTTTTACAAATCTCAGATGCCTTAGTGGTAAAGTCAGTGACTGCGGTGTTCATGGTCCCGGGTGCAAGGGCTGTGAATTTATTTTGAGGGCCAGAATAAGGGCTGTTGGATGCAGGTTGATTAAGGCACATTTAAGCAGTTGTAACCAGTTTTACATGGGTGTGCGCGACGATAAGCGGTGCTTAAACACGGTTAAATGGATAAGTGCTTCACAGGTGTAACCTTTGCTTACCGTCATGCAGACCATGGGCAAACTTGCTTACAACTGCTTAAATCTGCGTTAATCACACTTTCCCTACCAGTGCCTGCTCTGAGAGGTAAAATAATAACCACTTCCAGGATTAGAACCCGCAACCATGTACACCATCCTCAGAGTAACCTACCACTAGGCTACCTGAGATGTACCTAAGCCAGCTGTGTATTCAGACAGGTTAAAACACAAAAGGGAGGACTGTGTGGAAATAGGACAAACCGCCATGTACCCAATGAAAGGTGTATTCTATGCAGATATATATATATATATATATATATATATATATAGATAGATATATATACAGATGTACATATATATATATATATATTTATATATATATATATATATATATATATATATATATATATATATATAGAGAGAGAGAGAGACATGTCGATATATAGAGATATACATATATATATATATATGTAGATATATAGATAGGTTAAAAACATCTACACATCTATGGAGGTACATATAAACGTTTGCAGTAATATATATTACATATCTATATCGATATACATATATATATATATATATATATATATATACACATATATATATATATATATATATATATATATATATATATATATATATGCATGTACTGCGGTGGTGGTGCTGCAGTAGCGTTGTCGCCTCACAGTAAGATCTTGTCTTGTTCGATTCTCAGCTAGAGCATCTTCTGTGTGGAGATATGCATGAATGGGCGTACCTTCGTTGAAGGTTGTGCGTCAGGGCGGGCAACTCAGCACGTACAAATCTGCTTCCAATCCTTAGCGGACCGGAGTTCTGCTGTGGTGACCCCTAACTGGGAAAAGCCGAAAGACACACAAAAAAAAAAAAAAAAAATATATATATATATATATATATATATATATATATATATATATATATACATACATGTGTGCATATAGCATCTGAAGTGCTCAAATCTGAGTATAACATGGACCATAGCAATCATACATTCTGCCTCCCCCAAACAATATGAACATAACATATGAAGAGTATATGCCAATACACTATTACAAATATGTACTATGGACATGAGCCAAATAGGGTTAATCACCAACACAACTACAATGACTGCAAATATCCATGACAGACATACACAGAAATCTTTCATTTAGCAAAACTTTATTACATTCCGACGTATTGCCAAAAGGATTCAAGGACTAGCATTACCTGCATGCTATACAGGAAGCATTTAACAGTGCCTTAATGAATCAGCCTGCAATTACCATAGTATTAGTCCAATAAGGGATAGGTGTTCACATAAGGAAAGAACCGCCACACGCATATAGAATATGTATAAAAGCAGTTCCTACATACCTGCATCTGCTATGTACACCCACCATCTCCCCCACACCCAAACTAATTACAACAGTACATACTGTCATACCATAACCAATTATTCACCCACTGTACATCTGCTGAATCCTTGACGTACCACACTAACATGGCCCTATGTGAAATAGTTTCTATTATACAATGGAGCAGCTGCTGATGTTACAGGGTTTGTTTGAACTAATCCTGTTTCAGAGGGTTGAAAAGTAATTGCACCAGGAAGTGTTACCAATTACTGATTATCAGCATAGTATGATACACATTTACACCAAACTAGAGATGTCTTGGGAGCACACTGTAAACCCCCAAACATTATATGCATAGCCATACAGTCTTGAGCTGGTCAGACATCCTGGCCAGACTGAAACATATACAGAAGTATTAGGTACAGACAAACACTGCACAAGTAGCAATGTTCAGAAGTATAACAGCAGTACTCACATTTAGACCAAATCGTCTAGGCATGACACACAATATATTTGTGTTTGTCTCCATACAGCTGTTGCAATAGATTTCAGACAACACTTCCAGGCTGTCTTCCTCACAAGTAAGGCAAAGGGACAATGCCCAAGTGGAGTACTCAATTATACTCCACTGTTGCCATGGTACTGGCTAATGGAGTAGCTGCACAGCTGATGTATATGTAATTAATTACTTTGGAACACCAATTGGTGATCAGGATAGCACATTACTAATCTTTAACTATAAAAGAATGGCTTGTCACACATTCAAACCATCTGCATATACCTGCAGAACAGTACAAAATACCCAACAGAAGATTGAAACACAAACCAAAAAAGATTAAAATACCAGTCAATAACACCTTCAGTTACCAATAAGGTATGTATAACTTTTAGTATGTCTGTGTATATAGTACCTGTTCTGTAATGATTACAGTGTAATCAATGAATATAGTGGAAATAGCTATATTGTAGTGATGTATTGTTGAGCAGTAGTAATGCCTGTAGTATTCTATGTGTGTACTGCTATAGGTCACAAGGCAAACTCCTCATACACCACAAGGGATGATATATATGGGCTTGGAATTCACCAATTCTTTTCCAGCCACTGTCAATGTCAGGGTTGGTCCAGCAAGTATGTGCTATAACAGGGGATAGTATATGTTGATATATTGTAACAGTAGGCATATGTATGGGTGTATTAGTGAGATGAACATGTCAAAGGTAGGTTTACTTTGCAAATATGATTTGCATTGTGGGATATTGTGTCAATAACTGTGTAATGTACAGTATTCTAGGCAGATATGTATTACATTTTACATAACATTTGTGTTATGTTATGCAAACATTAGTTATGTCTATTGACAATTACAATACTCAATAACAGGATACATATTAATTGTATTCATCTAACAGTTTAGCAGCATGATAGCAAAGAAAATTGGAAGAGCTAGGTAACTATCGATGCACATAAGACATGTAATATCCACCTCTCTGGTATTGTTTGCAAGCAATAACAGCTGTGCATGTGTACATGTTATGCAAATGTGTAGTGACCCTTGTTACAGGGCTGGGCCAAATGGCTATGTGCACACCTACATAGAGTGGATATTGAGAGTAGAGACACACTGGTTGATCTTTCAGGTTTGTGTAGCCTAACATCTCATTGCCAACCTAACAGCTGCTTGCAAATACTGCATGTAAGGTTGTGCACAGTACTGGTAATGAAACAAGTTGCATATCATCTTTAACTCCAGTGTAACATCCGCAGTAGGAGTGTAAGCTGTAGGAGACAGCTGCCCATGTGTAATAGCTGCTTCATAGGTGATGACTTACACTATCGGATTATATCCTGATCATGTTGATAGTGGCAGCAGAGTCTATTTATACTTGACTCTGTTTGGGGAGTGAGTGTCCATGCCCAACAGAGCTCAGTGTTCTGGTGGACATGTGTATATATACCCAGAAAAGGATACAGACCTGTTGACACTTGCATCATCTGTAATCAACTATCAGGATGTGATGTGTGCCTCAGATGAGGATTGCTGCTAAAGTTAGCTACTATGTTTCTGTAATAGTCAGTGTTATCACGTCCATAACACAAATATTTACTTGTGAGCATCACCATCTAAAACATATTCATAAGCAATAAGTAAACTAAATACAGTACTTGGCACTTGTAGTACTGAATGTTCATGCAGGCATGTCCACTAGTCAGATACTGGTGTTTACGAATGTCAGCTTTGTGCATGTGGCCATCCTGGGGGAATGTAATCTCTATGCCATGTACACTGACAAACCCACCTAACACCACACCCCACACATTGTCTGGGATGCTGCTACAGAGGTAAACTGGAAAGCAGTCCAGTCTACAGCCATGACTAGACTGGACAGTCATGAGGTGTAGGTTAACACATGCATCTCATCACCACACTCAACAAATACCTTTACCAGAACACAGTAAGGACACCCACACATACCACCAGAAATCACACACATTCACAGAAGCTTCTAAGTATCTGGCCAAGCAAACGACCTCCCAAGCTGGAATAGACAGACAACAAAATACACAAACCGTATGACATAGTTTGCCAAATTGTGCCACTCCTCAGAACACGTGGCTAGAAACATGCCCAACAGTACTCATTTGTGAATACAAACCCTAGCACTATGTTACACACCAAGCTATACGAGGGCAAACATACTGTCAGCTGCCTGTCTGCCATGATTAGCCACATACCCATACACTCAGACCACTTTTTACATATGGCTCTGGCATATTCCATGTTGTTGTGCAGGACCTGTGAAGCAGTAGCTTAGACTGCATGGAAACACACATGTAGGAACTGTCAGGTCTTGTAGTCCATGCAGGTATGTCCCAATGCCTGGGTAGCATTCTGCCATTGGCCAGAATGATACTGCAGTACAGGGACAAAAGGATTGTATTCCACAATTGTCTAATGTACTGGTGTAATTCAAAGGGTATCCAGTATCTCTCTGCCTGGGATAACATGGTTGACAGACCATGATGCATTGCCAGACAGGGCCTGCACCTGTCACCCCTGGGAATCTGGATACTGGCTATGGTTCATGCTTCCCCTATAGTGCCTTCATCATGCAAGGTTCAAGTGAAAGTCCACTGCTGTAACAGGTACAGCCAAGCAATAAACTGCGGGTATCGCTACTCAATGATACATTTCAGAAACTCAATATTGACTCACTTATGTCAATCCTTAACATGAAGAACATATCTGTGCAGTGACTGAGATATGGTTCAACACTCTGGAGAGCACCCCTGCATGACCATGTTATAACACATACCTCACCTCTTGGCCATTATCCTTTATTGGAACACACAGGCCACAGGTGTGTCCCTATTCCAGAAGGATATGTACACCTCCATGCTAGTTGCACTTGCATAACTTCAGATGCATTATGCTGAACAACTACCTTTGTGCCAAAGTGGAATCCAAATTGCACCTTGTGACAGATCACCCACCATGCCTCAGAATTCCCAACTGTCATATGGTGCTGTAATGGGGAATATTAGGTTTGAGACAGAAAACCATAATAATGGCTACTCTCAACTATCCCATTATAAACTGGAAAGACAACTCATGTACCAACACCTGTGCTCAATGCATGTTGGATTTCATTAACCACAATGATCTGGATCACCATAGTCACACAAACAGGGCTAACAGTATGCTACACATAGTCAGTCTCCAAAGCCAATGTTATGCTTCTTAAGAGCAAAGTGGTGACTGTCATGGCACCCATGCAGATGGACAATGCATGTACAAATGCTGAATCCTACACAAATGCACTTTAAGCACTCACATAAGTGCAGTGATTATGCTATTTAAACAGAACCAAGATTCAACCAAACACAAACAGGAAGGCAAACTGGTGGTATCCTGCCTTAAACTGTACCACAGAAGGTAGAAACTGTTGCAAGAGTGAACACACATGAGTGGAGGTGATCCCTGGTCAGCCTCAGTAAGATGCAGATACATCATATAAAACCACACAAAGCTACTGTGAAACTAATCAGCCACATATTATGAGGCCAACTACAGAGCATTCTATAGCTGTGTCATGAATCATAATGGCAACTACAAGACCTGCCGTGCTTCACAGCATTATGGCATGAAAAGTACTGCACCTACAGAAATAGCACTTGTTCATCCAGATAGGGTCTTGGATAACCTAAACCCACTCACCCCCCCCCCCCCAACAGGTACACATATTTATATATTCATGTACACTACAGAGTCCCTGTAATAACAACTATGCAGGTACAAGCTGTACTCTCTAAAGCCATACATACAGCTAGCATGGGACCTGTCAACATCCTAGGGTGTATTTTACACAAATGTCAGAACAATTTGCTCTCCACATACACATCATGTTCAATCATAGCTTCATGTCAGGCTGTGTACACACTGAATGGTGCACAGCAACAGGTATCACACCCCACAAAGGGGGAGAAAAAATGATAATGGGAAATAGTGAACTACTACCCTGCTGAGTCTGGTCTGTAAGGCCATGAACCTTGATCAACCTATTTGATGTAGCCAGTACAGATGTAGATGACAGTAAGGTTAATTCACACAGCATATCTTGACCTTGCTAGGTCTTAGGACACCATCACTCATACTGTGTTCCAGCTAAACTCAGTAAACTAGGTGTATATTCCTATGTCACAGGATTGGTTGGCAACTGGACCGCTGGCAGAACCAACACTACAGAAGGTGTCTGAGTAATACATGCACATTAAACCAGTGAAGGCTACAGTAATATAGGGTTCATTCCTGGTACTCCCCCTCTTTGTTATCTATACCACACAGACTAACACAGAAGGCATCTGCCTATTGAAGTTTGCAAATGACTGTGAACTAGGAGCAATAGTCGACTCAATGAGTGCTGCAGTCAACATACAGAAGGGCCTTTGTGGGTCAGATGTGTAGTCTGTGACGTATGGCCACAATCTCACAGCTAAGTATTGCATTGTCATCCCCTATGTTAAAACCCTGTACCCATGAACTACCACTGATGCAGTGGTCAACATAATGGAAACTGTGTGTGTATGGGATGCAACTGGACAGTAGTCTTTCCTTTTATAGTCACTTCACCACACCAGTCAGGTAGTCCTAAGTGGCACCCCTAATCATGACAAGGTGCCATCCATGAATATAGAGATCATTGTTCAGCCATACTCAACACTCAAGTGACCCATAATAGATCACATATTTCCTTTAAGGGTTATTGACCATGTTCAGATGGCCTACACCGGCCTTCCCAAACCCTAGCTCCACTATGTAGCATTATGCCTACCCTGCATAAAGCCATGTTCAACCCAGAGATGTTGGACATGCTACACTTACACATCCTGATTTCAAATAAACACATACTTCATGGACATCCACCTTTCGAGTACAAGGATCATAACATGCCTGACAGATCCCTATCCCATACACTTTACATACTCCTGCCATACTATGCATCCCTGTCCAGCAAAGCTGCACATTGTCCCTCTTTGAGACATGGTGTGATGACCACATGGCAAATATATCAGTAACCCTGTGGATCAGCTCTGTGGCAGTGCTTGAAATGGCCATTGAAAGTTACCTGTCTGTTGGCTACAGCTAGGTAACCTTTCATCCTAGGATCATAAATGGCCCAGGGCATATAGCCTACTAGTTCACTATGACCATACATGCTATAGTTGATATCCAACCCTGCAAATACCATCAAGCTAGCCATTGTCCCATGTGTTTCACATGTGCAACACAGGTAATACATGGTAGGATGCTATACTGCTGTACAGTGCCATGTAGATGTATATGGCAAAACACATACATGTAAAACTTTACATGAGCAAGTCTGCAGGGTCACAGGTCTTGTCTCTTAAGGCTGTGTATGACTATATATGTGACATATACACAGCATTAAGGTCTCTTTCATTAATGTGAACACATCCAGGCATGTGCTGATAGGTAAAGACACCAGTACAGGCAAACAGACATGCCCACATCAAGACAACATCCACATGGAGTATGAGCAATGTCATCACTTGACACACACACATATATGGTGATAACATCAAATTACTAGTATGTGTCAAATGTGTGTGAGTTAAACATGCCAGTGGTGTTAGTGTCATGCATATTTGCAAAGACATATTTGTAATCATAATAAATGTGATACACATGTATGTGCAGCTGTACTTCTGTACTTCTCTATGAGTTACTGTGACCTGTCTCCATCATTATGTCTTCCAGGTATGCCACATGCCAGGCTGCCACCGTACACCCACATGGAGGATGAAGTCCTCAATCCATACCTCCTTGACAACCATGAAACATTCTTCAGCCATGTGCCACAGGATGCACAGCACTGGGATGCCCAGTGGGAGGAACTTTGCAGGAGGGTAAATGATGTTGGTGGCCACAATCGCACCTATCAGCAGGTGCGTCAACACTGCACTGACCTCATTAAATGGGTGAAACAGCATGCAAATGCAATTGCCAGGGAACAAGCTGCAACAGGTGGGGAGCCACTCTCCCAGCCCCCACTCTTACATACAGAGGAACTACTGGCCAACCTGGGGACACCTGCAGAACTCCATCCACAAGCTTTAGCAGGTATTGTGGAGGTGGGTGTCTCACAACCACTGAGCCAGGAGTTGCCTGGGAAGTCACTACTGCACATCTAACACAACTATATTTAATATAGTTATGTGTTACTGTACAATATTTAATTTAACATCATATGCAAGGCATGTAAGGACGGCGCAGTGGTGCAGCGGTAGCACTGTCGCCTCACAGCAAGAGGTTCTCTGGTTTGATTCTCGGCTGGGATGCCTTCTGTGTTGAGTCTGCATGTCCTTCCTGCGTTCGTGTGGGTTTCCTCCGGGTACTCTGGTTTCCTCCCACATTACAAAGACATGCATCTGGACCATTTCTCCCTGGGCCTCCGCTGAAAACTGGCTTTGTTCTAAGTCGGACTTTCCCGGTTAACAAATGTCAAATAAATAAATAAAAATAAATAAATGTATGCACACATGCCACATACTATAGTTTGCTACTCTATGTATGCACAGATGTGCATACTCCATAGTATAGTCTATTGTATTGGCTTATGTGCTAACATGTACATTGCACCCTGTAGCTATCTCACAGGTGTGGATAATGATCTTACTGATGTGACACTCCTATTTAGGTACCTCTGGCGTTTTGCAGCGAGAGCAGCCTGTTGCTGGTGAGATTGTTATTATTTATCAGGTTTGATAATGCACAGATCATATTAATTGCATGCTGTCTGCCATGTAGCCATTTAACACATGTACACATAATGTATGGTGGTCCTTTTAATATATACAGGTCAGACCTGCAGTGCATCACAGTGGTCACCCATGTGGAATAATTGAAGACTATATGAAACACCTACACTAAAACTTACAAACTGTCATTGCCAGATGTGCGGATAGCTGTAAATACAATGGTGCAGGTGTGGTTCACTGTAGGGGCATGTACTACAGATCAGCATTACACATGTGGGGAATACAAACAGTACTATATATAGAGCATATGTGTGCGCACACTCTAAATGTTTTGGAGCTGAAGTATGACCAGCCCACAGGATTCACCCTTGTGAATTACACCCTTGCTATGAATGTTACACAATGTCATGTGCTATCTGACATGTCCATTACATTTTGTGGGCTGACCGCAACACTGGTTAACTATCCTGCAAAACATGATAGCTCACATCCCAAACATACCACCCTTTGTCTGCATAACCCTGTCCTCAGTGGAGCATATGACATCTATGGGTGTATGTCATATGGGACAACACTGACATGTGAAATAGATGCCCATCACAACCTTTGGACAAAACATGTTTACACATGGCCATGGAGGATGGCCAGAGACATGAAGCAACACACACAGTACAAGGGATGTACATGTGTGTATACCCTGTTGTACATTGGCTTGACACAATACAACTATGGCCTTTGTGTAATGGTGATATTGCAGATGTGACACACTAAACATCATACAGGCCTGTGCAAAGCTTGTATAGGCATGACATCAAAACACCACATAACATGTCTTGAACATCTCGAGTGTGTCATGAAATGAAAGCTTTCACCTATACAGTATCCAAATACATACATGTGTTGCACAACATACACATACAACCACATCAGGCCACAGATACAGTACATTCACCTTGCTGGTGTCAAACATCACTGTCATGGTTGCTCCTCATGTGTGTGAGGTACACAGATGGCATGTGGGACATGGAGTACTGCTAAGTTAGCCATGTCTGGGCATAGCTGCCAGGCATCAGCAATATGGTTGCAGATGTGCAGGGGTGTCATCTCTATACCCTTATGTGACCTGTGTCACAATTCCACATCAGGGTTTAGTGTGTATACACCTCAGTGACATGGGTCACATTCCACATTAGATATGTATTGTATCTGAACGCAGTCATGGCTATGAATTGTGTCTGTAACTCACACTGTATAGCAATAGTTACGCAACATGATGCCCTGCAATGGCTATGCACATCAGCTTAATGTGCAGTATATCACTGTATATCTGTAGGGTGGACTGACAACATTGCGTCAGCTGAAGGTCCATGTTAGTATAACACGTCCCTGCATTGGGACACCATTACCTCAATGTATATTTGAAAGGACACCATTGTGTTAAACATGTATGCATGTCATTCAACACGCCAGCAGAAGACATGTCATACTACATGTGATTGGCAAGGTCATATGCCACACATCAGGCTGGTGTATTGTTAACCTGTGCTGGTCTGTGGCACCATTGCAAAGTAGGGACAGCCATGTCAAACATGTGTGTACAGCCACATGCACATTGTCTGTAGACTCAGCTCAGCTCATGGATAAGCAGAATAATGTTGAACAGACATGCACTGCTTCAAGGGAGACATTCACTCAACATACCCTTCTGCTTATGCCCTCCTCACACATAGGGGCAGTGGCCAACACAAAGCATCAGTGGCAGATGTACACAGGTTAGCGATGGTCTGTTAAAATGTGGGGTATGTTGCATAACACATGGCAGTGCAGTGCAATGGTACATAGTGCATGCATTGTGTTGCAGATTTGGGGCATAACCTACTAACACAAATGGTACAACACAGGGATGTATGCTAACTACTACTATAATTGTGTAAGGTGCATGCCTTCTGCTATAACACATGCATGCTGTTGTGTGCAACTCAGGGATGTATGATAACTACCACTATAATTGCCTAAGCTGAATGCCTTCTGCCATATCACATGCATGTTGCATGCCATTGGGTGCCATATCATGTCTGTCTGTGTCTGTCTGTGTGTGTCTGTGTCTGTCTGTGTCTGTGTGTGTCTGTGTGTGTCTATGTCTGTGGGTCTGTCTCTGTGTGTCTGTACTGTGATGTATAACTTGTGATGTACAGTTCTTGTCTGCCCCTCACAGGTGTTGATGTAGGTGCGTTGACCTCCTGCGGTCCACCTGATGTTAGTGTCCCCACAGACTCTAGCAGTGATGATGAAAGTATGATTGAGGCACAGGCAGGGTTGTCAGGGGCTGAATATGTGCCATTGGTTGCCATTCCACCTGTATCCCCCTCATCTCTTCACACAGTTCTCTTGCTTACATGTACCCCATCACCAGTGGTCATAGTGGAAGGACAGTTGGCAGGTGGTAGCATGGAACAGGAATGTGTGAAGACTATGGAAGGTGTGCCTGCACTGGCGATGTCCCACACAGGCATGTGCCCAGGGCTGCTCGTAGGAGGTCTTCTGGCCAAAATGCCCCTGCAAGACATAGCACATCAGGTGGTGTCACCAGATGCATGTTTCAGGCTGTAATGGAGGCACAGGCATGTGTTGAATGGCACAACAGAGAAGGTCTGAGGCTTCAGAGGGCTTCTGTCCATTCTTTAACTGGCAACATCTAGGCAATTGCAAATGCTCACCATCATCTTGCAAATGTTTTGGATAGATGATTGGGTGACATGGTGGGAGTCTTTGATTGTGGCATGTCAATTCTCGAGCATGGAATTTCTGTGCTAGAGCATCTGTTGGGAGTAAGGAGTCGGGCACATGGACATAGGCCAGCTACATCAACTGTTGAAGGACTATGTGAACATGCTACTTCACATGCCCGCTCCCATAGTGGAGGTAGCAGCAGCAGTGCAGCTGGTGCTGTGCTGTCCACACCAGGACACAACAGGCCACGTGCACATGGTGCTGGATGGTCCCAACAGGGACACGGCTCCAGTAGACATGTGTCATCAGACAGTACCCAATCTGGACCTCTGCCTAGTAGTAGCCGTGCAACCTCTGGAAGGCACAGGTCATGTGGCCATGGCTGGACACAATGAACTGTAAAACCTGCCCTGTACAGTCTGCAGCTGTCAATAATATCCTTGTGTAGGCCAGCCACATGCCAGACCTGTGTGCATACATACACATACACACCAGAAACAAATGTAGGGCGTCTCAACACACATACGCATAACATCCACACACACCCAATGAGAAAAAAAGGCCCTAACCCACATACATGATGTCATCCAATGGTGCAGCCTAGGCCTCTGGCAAACATTATTACCCTGTGTATATGATGATACCTGTGCCACATCCTTTTCATGGACAACATTGGTGCAGGGACATGCTCATATGGTCTGATGCACAGGGTGAACATACTAGGAAGACAGTTGTAGATTACCATTGTTGAGTAGTGTTGACAGTCAGCAGACATACCATGTACTACAGTTTTATAATGCATTTTGTACTTTTGACAGTATGTATCATGTGTAACAACAGTAACTGCATGTTGATGTTGATGTTCTACCTTCCTCTTTCAGGTGTAATTGCATGTGCTGGGGGATGTCAGTGTTTTCAGTTAGTGTCCCATATGTAAATGTAGACTACTCACAGGTCTGTATGACAATACCTGCATGCACTTTGTAGTTTCCACATCACAGTTATAATCTCCCAAGTTTCAAACATGTTTACTGATCTAATGATCCAAGAGCATGATAGCTGTGTAGTAAACTGCTGTGGTCAGATCCATCACATCCATAGTGGGTGACATCACAGGTATAGTTACCAGGAGTGGGGATGAGGTAAAAGAATGGTTTAGCAGATGACAAGGGTAAAGGCTTGTGGAGAATGTGGCTTCTCATTGGGAAGCAGTAATACCCACTCTTATGACAAGATGCAAACACACACACAACCACACACTCAGGGATTCACAGATACAGTAACACACCCACACACTCAGGGATTCACAGACACAGTAAGACACACACACACACACACACACACACACACACACACACACACACACACACACACACACACACACACACACACACAGTGTTGGGATGAGAACTACTGTCTATGTGCAAATCATCATTATAGTACTATGCAATTACAAGATGCACCACAGAGATTACACATGTACAGGTAGTCAGAATGGCCTAAGATCGAGGACATCAACATTAGACACTGCACACGCATGGAATGTATGTGGGGGGGGGGTTCATCAGTAGGCTATGGAGCAACAAGCCTCACCCCAGGGCTTACATATTTACAGGTGGCTAGAATGCTCTTCTAAGATTGATGACATCAATAGGGATACTAGATTGCATTGAGTGGATGGGGGGGGGGGTCTTATCATTTCACTATGGTAAAATACAGCCTCACTCAGGGACCAGACAGCCATACACACACACACACACACACACACACACACACACACACACACACACACACACACACACACACACACACACACACACACATACACACACACACACACACACACACACACACACACACACACACACTGTGGCATTTACAAAGATATACACCTATGTGACACACATACAGACACTTGACATGTGTGAGATTCAAACCCCTGCCTATGTCTTTCTTTCTACACTTCACTCTGTACAGATGTCTACAACAGTGTGCAGGAGAGTGAAAAATATTTGGGATGTATTCCCCACCATACGTGACATGTATGGACACACACACACACACACACCCATACGTGCCAGTTCTGTGAATCAAACACTTGCCTATCTCATGATAGGTATTACATAGTTACAGCACTATCGCATATGCTACAAAGTGTACTGACTCTTTCCTTTGCCAAATGTGCTGATATATGCACAATATATGCACAGGGGAGGTGTTACTGTTACAGGTGTCAAGAGGTTTGCCTTCAGTGTCACCCTCACTACATTCTACATTGTGTGTCTTCCCCTTCAATTAACAAAACCATAGCTTAGCAGTTACACAGTTTATTGTAGGAATGGTTGTAACACACCTGTGAGCTGTCCTCAGTAATCATTCATCTGTAAAGTAGCCCCACCACTTAGTAGTTATGTCCAAACATCTGTCCACAATTAAAGTACACCATATACACTTGGAAATGTTGAGACTGCATTGCAACTGCATGATGTACTAAGACAACAGTCACCTTCAAACATTAGACACTGCACACGCATGGAATCTAAACACACATCAATACATGTACACATATGCAGTCTCCATCAGTAAGTGACCTAGCTGTCAGGAGGATACATTCACACCTTCACCACACCATATGTGAAACCTAGCTGAGCATTACACCATAATGGATGTTGTATTCATGTACTGGCAGGACACACAACCACATTCACTGAGTAGCTAAGTGTACATTTATGTCAACAGCACATATCAGCAAGACACACACACACAACAATATTCCATGTCATGATCCCACAAACTGTTAGTTGACAGTTCCACTGTGAAGCCAGGGCACTCTAATTGTCAACAGTGAGCACATCATATTTGCCACATGCACACACACACACACACACACACACACACACACACACACACACACACACACACACACACACACACACACACTCACACACATGCACATCATATTTGCCACACATACCTCATGATTACTGGACGAGTGCCAGCAATATGCTCTGGTTGAGCTAGGCATTACACTTGTTCAATCCTGTGTGAGGTCTGTGGCTTATAAACATCTCACCCTAGCATGTTCTGGCTATTGTGGTAATAAGGTTAATGTCCAGACAGCACACAGCATGCATGGCTTGCAATTGTTGACATGGGGTATATGTAGGAGCTGTGGGTCACACATGGCTGTACATGTCATGGACATATCACCTGTAACTACTCAGGAACATACAGAGCATAGCTGTATTTCCCTGAGTCTGTCAATACAGGCCATGTGTGTAGGTCCTACAATCCTGTATTTGGGTATGTTTGTAGGCATTGCATTTGGTGGACATGTCACAGACACAGGACAACCTCATAATTGCAGCAGGACATTGGCTCATTGTTTTGGTCAAGCAGTTGCCACTCGTACCATGACATCACTATGAGTGTCAGTATTGTGCTTGGTATCAAATGCTACATCTAAGGTGATGAACAGTGGCAGACGTGTAGATGACCAATGTCAGATATACTTAGTGGAGCGGTCCTGCTAATAATGACAACTACTAACACAGCCAGGTGAGGTCATCTTGACACCTGCATCTCAGTACCATTAGACAATGGGGCTCACATATTATGCTTGCACATGCCACTGTTCCAAGTATAATGCCACTGTCCACAACCTGATATCAATGTATGCCTTTCAGGGTAGCAATGTGTGTGAAACATGCTGTAGTTTGCATCCACCTGTGTGTCCTAGTTAACCAATTGTCTGTCACTTTCACACATGCATGATTGTGTATACTTCACATATATATGGCAGTACTTCATGTACATGTATGCATGTATATCACACAGCACAGATGCAGATATATAATTTATGGGCCACATACAGGTATCTGTTAGTAAACATGTATGATGTGTATATATATATATATATATATATATATATATATATATATATATATACTGACAGTTAAGATATACATAGCTGTAAACCTGTGTGTTTACAATAGGAGTCCATTACAACACATCTAAGTGTATGAGCATGCCCACTGTGGCCTTCTGTGGTTAGAATCAGAGTGCATCCCAAAGAGCTCTGTGCTACTAAGTGTATGAACATACCCACTGCCACCTTATGTAATTTGAGTCAGTGCATCAACACAACCCTTTTATTTCTAAGTGTATGAGCATGCCCTGGAGCATTTCTCCCCGGGCCTCCACTGAAAACAGGCTCTGTGGAACCTAGTCGGACATTCCCGGTCAACAAATGTTAAATAAAATAAATAAATAAAAAAAAATAACCTTGTGTAGTTGGAGTCAGAGTGCATCCCAAACGGCCCTGTGCTACTAAGTGTATGAGCATGCCCACTGTCACCTTGTGTAATTGGAGTCAATGCATCCAAACAAGTCCTGTGATTCTATGTGTATGAGCATGACCACTGTAACCCTGTATAGTGATAGTAGTCCATTCCACAGATGGGCATACTCCAGTTCAGGGCTTGTTGTGCTACAACTGTACCTCTCAGGCCTACCTATATCTTACCTGCAGATGATGTGTCTTGTTTGTGCATACAGGTTGTAATGGGCTCCTACTTTAAACATACAGGTTTGCAGCTATGTACATCTTAACTGTCAGTATCCCTATTGATGTTCTCAATCTTAGAAGGGTATTCTGACTGTCTTGAAATGTGTAATCTCTGTGGTGCGTCTCGTAACTGTGTAGTACTGTAACAGTGATTTATAGATAGGCATGAGTTCTGATCCCACTGCTTGTAACTGTGTGTGTCAGCAAATGCCTGTGTGTGTATTTGTGTCTGCATCCTCTCATGATAGTGGGTTTTACTGCTTTCCAAAGAGAAACCAGCTTTTGCACTGGCTTTTATCCTTGTCATCTGCTAAACCACCCTTTTCCCCCTCCCCACTGCAAGTAATCTGTTCTGTGATGTCACCCAGCTCAGAAGCAGAATCAGATTAAGTTTAATTGTACGGATTCTGTGGCACATACCCCAACTGCATACCACTCTACTAGTTACCATTACACTGGCAAGACATGTAAGCACAATACTGGAAAGTGTGTGTGTGTTTGTGTGTGTGTGTGACTACCCTGTAGCCAGGCATACACATGTGTTATGTCTTTTAACATACTGCACACCATGGAAGTCATCTGTGGTGAGTGGAGCCTACAAATTATTACATAGTTAGGAATAGGAAAAAATAGAGAGTCAAGAATGACTAATGTTGGGTATGTTATTTTCCTGTGCCACTGTCGAGCAGTGACACAGAAATGGTCCCTGGGTTGTATTTCCATACCCATCACTCCCCCACCCAAACTCCACAATCCCCAGGGTATATTTCCTTAGCCATCATTCCCCACCCCAATCTCCACATACACAACAACCATCCCTTCTCTGGTGAACTGATTAAGAGTTAAATGTTATAATACAAGGGTTGCCTCTGTTTTGTGTACACATCAATTCCTTTGGAACTCTTCTGTGTCACAAAGGGTGTTCAGAAGCTGTGTCTGTGTATTTGCATATATATATATATATATATATATATATATATATATATATATATGTGTGTGTGTGTGTGTGTGTGTGTGTGTGTGTGTGTGTACACATCCCATAAGTGCATATATGTATTTAGTATTTATTTATAACAGTTGTACATATGTAGACTTGTCTATGTTGTTTCACAGAGTACAGTACATTCTAGGGTACTGTACATATATACACAAAGTGACTGTCCCATTTGTTTTCAGTACTGTGGATTACCTGTAGTAAAATTTGTATTCTAAAAACCATGAAACATACATACAACTCAGCTGGCTTAGTGGGATGTCCAGTGATTATGGTGTGCATGGTCCAGTGTTCAAGACCTGCAAGGGTTGTTACTAATGTAATTTAGGACTGAATAAGGCACTTTTAAACAGGTGTAAATGTGTTTTTGCAACAGTAAGCAGCAGGTACACATGGTTAAAAGACATGTAAAACTCACAGTACACTTGAAATGTCCTTTTTTGGTAATCCTGCTGATGTCATTCATTGTGATATACACCTTTGGGGAAGAAGTACTTCAGTAATGTCTGTGGTGCATACTATAACTGTGTACTGCTGCAGTGTAATAAACTAGTTAGGTAGGGGTTCAAATACCAGGTATGATGCGAGTGTTTGTGTGACTTGTATCTTTTGTAGTGGTGGTTGTAAGTGTGTGACACCTGTGGGCAATGTGGAGGGGATTTTGCATATATTATATGCTGGCCATACTCTATATCACAATGTCAACCATACATGGGTAACAGATGTAAATTAGCTGTGAAGCTGGGGTGCAAAGCCATACCCATACATGTGACATCAAAGCCAGCCAATCACAGTTAGCAACCCCACTATTACCCAGAGCACACACTCAACCCATGTGTCATACGCACACACATGCCTAGGCAACAGCCAATATGTAGTACACTGCATATTGGTTACTGATAGTAACTATACAGTGATTGCAGTGGGCTACAGAGGGCATGTCACCCTGGTCATCTGTCCCATATGCATGTACATGCACACAGTGCACCTCCACCATGTTCCCCAGTGGGCACCTGCATCACCTATGGTGCCTTCACATGTGATTCACAATGGACATACCATGCCTAACAACATGCTTACAATTGCTTTACAGTGCCTTAATCACTCTGTATCCTTTGGCCCTTGTTCTGCCTAGCAACCAAGTAAACAACCTCTGCTAGGTTTGAACCCAGGACCATGCACACTATATCCAAAGTAATTTACCTCTAAGCCACCTCTGCTGTGTATAGCCCTGCTGTATTCACAAACATATCATCTGGCCTAGTCATTCAACAGTACAGAGTATGTATTCTAACATGCAGATGTATGTGTGTGTGAAAATATATTCATGTCTACACAGATACAAATGTTTGTGTGTGTATATATATATATATATATATATATATATATATATATATATATATATAAATATATATATATATAAAGATATATATAGAGAGAGAGAGAGAGAGAGAGAGAGAGATATATAAATATATATATATATATATATATATATATATATATATATATATATATATATATATATATCCACATATGTGTATGCAGATATTTAAATCTATATAGGTATATACGGACATACATCTGTAGATAAGGTGGGAACATAACAGAAACATACATGTCCACATGTACCATGAATGGGATTCACAGGCACAAACAACATATGTCATGCACGAATAGGTATTCCCCCCCACAGCAAAACATGGTTGACCTGCAATACACTACCAACTGTTGCAGATCCCATAACCAGGGCCTTACACAACAAGGCCACAAGATGTTAATAGTACCCCATCCCACCTGTATGATGTCAGGCTGGTATCAGTAACATATCATGCAGTACAGTCAGGCTCCTAATGACTCCCATTTTGCAGTCATCTGTTAACTTTGTTAGCCAGAGTCCCGTACTGTTGGCCTGTACTACAGAGATGTAGAATTCAAACAACTGTGGTCCCAGGACTGAACCCTGAGGTACTCTACCTGTCACTTGTCTGAGGATGGAGTTGGAGACAGTTACACCTACAGTTTGGGTTCTGTCAGTAAGCCATGTGTCAAACCATCGATTGGCATAGGGATATATGGCTGGATTAGTGTGTTAATCTATGTTTCCAGACTGGTGTATGGTATTGAAGGGCTTGGTGAAGTCCATATAGGCATTGTGGACTGTCTTACCCTCTTCAACAGCTATGCAGACTGAGTCAAAGCAGACAATCCATTTCAGGAGGCAAAACTGGCCCTCCATGAGCCCAATCTGTGTGGGGTCCAGTGTTTGAGGGTATCCAATGTCTGTGTTCCAAACTTCCCTGATAATGCATTCCATGGCCATGCAGATCAGGCTTGTCACACTGATGTGACAGTAGTTCCAGGGATCCAAGGTGGATCCCCCTTGTGGAGTGGGATAACTGGAACTGTGCACCACTCAGTGGGCACCAGGCCTGATGCGAGGTTATAATTACACATAACAGTCTGGTCCTATGGATGATGTATTCTTAGCTGTGGATAGTGTGGTTTCTGCCTGTGTGGCCATGATTACTGGCCAATGGAACTCTGTTCATATTGCCATTGGCCCTTTTGGGGGTGAGAGGGGGTGACTGTGGCACTAAACCAATGTGCCAGGCTATTGGCACAATCCATGGGAGCAATCTATGTAATGCCATTCTGTCGTAGCTCAGAGCACGTCTCAGCATTGCCTGTTAGATTCAGGACATAACTATAGAATGGTGTGTGGTTGTCTTTAGAATCTGTGGTGATTTTAGTTACATAACCAGCTTTGGAAGATTCCATGGGGGATCTCAGCATCTTACTGTGGCTGGAGTATACTTTTCGCTTCAACAGTGTCTACCTTCTTTTGTATACTCTGTTAATGGCAGGAGACCACCAGACTGGCTTGCTTATTTGGCAGGTGAGCATTGTGGTTCCATGTGGGATGTCAGGAATCATGCACAAGTGGATGTGCTCATACAGTACCTTAGTAAAGGATTCATCTGTAGAACTGTCAGCTCCTGTTTCCATGGGTGTCACAAACATTGTCACTTCTGCCTTGTGTATCATGAAGCTGGCTTTGGGGAGGTCTTTTATGGACAAATGTATATGCATTCTTTTCACATGTTCATTTTGATTAGCCTATACTGGGATTACTGTGTTGAAATGTCAGTCTCATGTACTGTTGTGATGGTTTAGTGGTTAGTTACTGTAACTATAATGTACAGTGTCCTGGGTTCATGACCTGCAAAGGTGGGGTATTTTTGTCTGGCCAGGACAGTGATTAATGCATGCAGACTAATTGTGGAAATTAGGTTAGTCACACTTAATACAATTCAAATGCCCTACATTGGCAATCCTGCTGATGTCAATCACTGGGGAGTACACCTTTGGGGAAAAGAGTACTCCAGCAATTTCTGTGGTGCATGCTATAACAGTGTAATGCTGTAGTGTGATATAGAACTCTGATACGGGTTCTAGTCTCACACATGGGAGTTGTGGATTCTTTGGTGTCTGTTTCGACTCCTGTGTAGAGAGCGCTACATGTTTGGCTAGTCACACTCACTACAATTCATTGGCCCTACTTTGGCCATCCTGCTGATGTCACCCATCTAGAAATACACCCCTGGGAGTGCTGTAACCCAGTAATCTCCATAGCGTGTCCTGTAACTGCATAATGCTGTAGTGTGATAAACTAGTTTGGTAGGTGTTTTATTCCCAGACTTGGCAACTGTGTGTGTGTGTCTGTCTGCCTGAGAAGGGAACAATGCTTTTTACAGGACTCACACTCCTTACAATTCATATACTCAGCTTTGGCAAGGCTTCTGATGTCACCCACCTAGAAATACACCTCTGGGAATGCTGCAACACAGTAATCTCTGTAGCGCATCAGGTAACTGCGTACTGCTAGAGTGTGGTAGGGTTCCATCCACAACCATGGAAGTTATGTATGTTTTGTGTGTGTTTCAATGTCTGTGTAGGGAGCAATGCATTATAGCCTAATCACTCACAGGACATTTACAATGCCCTACTTTGGTAATCCTGCTGATGCCATTCCTTGTCAAGTACACCTTTGGGGAACAAGTTCCCTAGTAATCCCTGTGGTGCATCCTATAACATCTCCATGCAGTAGTGTTATATAGATCTTGGTCATGGGTTCTATACCCACACATGTCAGTTGTGGATGTTATGTGTGTGTCTCACTATCTGTTTTGTGAGCAATGCATTTTAGGCTACTCACTTACAGGAAATCTGAAATGCCCTACTTTGGTAAACCTGTTGATGTCATTCCTTGTGAAATACACCTTTGGGGATGGGGTAGCCCAGTAATCTCCGTAGCACTATAACTGCATAATGCTGTAGTGTGATAAACGAATTAGGTAGGAGTTCTATTCCAAGACATGGCAGGTGTGTGTTTGTGTGTGTTTGTCAGTCATATCCTGTGTGGAGGTGGCTGAGAGTATCTAACCACTGGACATGTTGAGGAGTGGGTTTTGTAGTTTTTCTATATGGTAGCCATATTATATGTCACAATGTCCACCTCGCGAGGATTACAGATTTCAATCAGCCAAGAGACTGGGTTGGCAAGCCATACCCCTACATCTGGCAAAAGGTCTAGTGAACAAAGTAAGCAACCCTACTATTACTCAAAATATGGTCTGAACCCATGTGTCATACACAAACACATGCCTAGAAAAATCCCGCTATGTTGATAGTACCCTGCACATTATTGACAGATAGTAAGCATGTTGTGATTGCAGTGGGCTGCAGAGGGCATGGCACCCTGTCCACCAGTACAATAGGCACATAATTGCAGACAATGTGCCTTCACTATGTTCCTCACTGGATGCCTGCAACATATGTGGTGCCATCAAATGTGATCCACAAAGGACATACAATGCCTTACACACATGTCCTGTATGGACAGATGCCACTGACACCAGAGAATACCTGTATCATGCTATCAATGCAGGTGCAGGGTCAACCTGCTGTCTATTAGCAGGTCCTTCCACACCAGGCCAGGATTGGCACATCTGATGATAACAGTCTGTGTACATAACATGTGTCGGACAAACCAGGTACACTTAAACATGTCACTGTACATTAATGTGGGACATGCATATCCCAAGCAATGTCCATGTCAAGTACTATCAAACACAGACATGGCATGCATTGCAAAGCAATGGCCACACATAATAGTAACCAGGATGACAGGACGGTTAATACAATACTCATCTGTGTGAGACATTGCAGACACTACACCCCTGAACCACACTGCAGACAATTGTCAAGTGGCCTGATGCCAAGGATTACCCCTCACCCAGCCTTGTACAGCCATCTTGCACAGCCAACCACTACACACCTATGAAGCAATGCACGCATGCATGTCAGTATTGGCACCTTGTGTCTGCGTGTGGGGTATGATGTTCCCAACCACAGTCACACCCAGTATAACCCCCATTGGCACACAGACTGATGTCAGACATGCTCACATGCCCTAGCCCATAGAACCTCAGGATAACCCCTGTGGTGCATGTAATACCTGTGCATTACTGTAGTCTGGTGAACTATGTAGTTAGGAAGTGTATTTGTGAGCCTGCCAAAGTATGCCAATGTGTCTGAGTCCCTTAGAGAGTGCGACTGTGTTGACAATGACATCTGTTCATGTGGACAGCCATGTGTGCCACACCTAATGTATGTCTACTATATCTCTGTTGCAGATGTCACTCACCAGCACTCATATATTTTCTTCCAGCAGATCAACATGTCAGCTATATGGCACATGGAGTAACTGTATGCCCTTGTAATAGCAATGGCTAGTCAGTCAGGGGGTTGAACTCCTGTACGGGTAGGTGTGTGACAGAAAATGCTTAGGTTTTAGTCTCCCAGCCCTTCTCTGATGTACTTTGCCTCTGTCTGTCCCTCCCACACAATCTCTGGTGGATATGGAGATGTACACCTGCTCAGCAGCAGCTTGTGTTTTGTAAGCGATGGTCATGATCAGGTGATGGCCTCTGCATTTATTGCAGTCCTCCTCTAGCTGATTGCATGTGGTACAGCTGTGATGGTGTTCCCATAGCCAATTGCATGGAAACACAGTACAATATCTAAGAACATCATGTTGGTGTTTGCCCCTGACAGTCGCTGTGAGTGGAACCTGGATCTGGTGATTAGTAAACAGCATCACAGATGAAATCTGGATATTTCTCAAACAACATACACTGTGAAAAATAGCCTAAAGACAGGAGGGTGATGTGCCAGACATGACTACAGCATGTAAGTGTAGCTATGCTTCATTCAAACTACTGCCAGTTTAACAGGTTGTGTGTGGTAATGGCTAGTCTGCATGTTTTAATAACTGGCAACACAGTGGTCTGTTTGTGAGGAAACCCCCATCTGTAGGGTCATCTGTGGACTGGTCAGTGTGTGGAACCACTTGTTTCTTGTATTACTCACAGAACACACATCTGTGGACTGCAGAAGCATAGTGTGAGGATTGCAGTCAGTACACGGTGACAGTGATGACAGTTACTGATGTTGCATCCCTGATTGGACATACATCACATGAAACAGTGGTATGACAGTCACTGTCTGAGGTTATCACAGTGACATGCCGATAATGGGCCACTGTTCATAGCTGCAGTCACAAGTCATCTATGCCTTGGGCAGATGTCATGCAGTATATATCCATGTGTTGTGCTCCCTCTGCAAATGTATGACATATGTTGTCTTGGGTTAATGGTAATATCTATGCATGCTGTTATAAGTAATCCTGAATGCTGTTGAGTATTACTAAGCCTTATCTGTGTTAAAATTGCAGCACCATAGGCTGTATGGGATTACAGGACTTGGCGGAACCACCTGTCCCACTTCAGCTGGCCATGGCACCGAGCACCAGCACATCTGGGGACCAGCCTTGGACCTCCACCTCTGTTGGCTCTGCACCAGCTTTGGGTGGAACTGCCACTGTGGATGGGGCTTGTCCCCCCTGGGAGCAGGTCCAGACAGGAACTTATCTGCCATCGTACAGTCCAGGCCATGGTGTGTAGGGAGCTAAATAAGGGGTTTCAAGGCCAGCTACGCCAGCTCAAGGGCAGAGTGGCACAATTAGAGTGTGAGCCTGCCCCTCCTAGACAGCCCCCAGCACAGCCACCTTTGGAGCTGTGAAGGTGCAGTGGTGGCTGCCCATGGGTGGGGACCTCTGTCCCACTGTTTCCATTTGGGGCCTCATGGCCTTGTGACTGCCAAACACCCCTCCCTGTCCAAGGTGTTTCCCCCCCACATGTGTCATATACCGCCCCTGTATGCTGTCTTGTCTGTCTTGTCTGTCATCCTACCCAACCTATCCTCCATGAGCATACCTACACTCCTTCTCCAACATCTCACTCTCACCTTACAAAAATGGAAACAAAAGGCCAATCTGTTCCCAGAATTACTTTTGCCTCAGACATAGCTGTCCATTTTACGCATGTGTCCACTGGACACATGTAACCTTTTTAATTTGCATCCCAACATACTACTGTCGTCCTCACCCCTCTCTCAGGCACACAATCCTGGTATGCATATGACTCCTAAAGGTTCCAGGTACACATGATGCAGACGACCCCAGTATACACATGACACTACCGGTCCCTCTATGGTTACCCCATTTAACTTTTTAATAATGATGATGTCACACACAACACCTTGCAAGAGTACTGTTCTCACATTATGATTGGACAGGAACTGTTGTCTTAATGTAAATAAAATGCAAAAGTAATGTATGTGGGCAATGTACAAATGTTTGTGTGTATCAATGACACATGTCTGTCTGAGGGAGTCTTTATATTACATAGGACAACACCACTACATAATACAGGAGTTGCTGGTGTTTTCCTTTTCATTCTTTTTTAATGCTTTGTTGTCACATGGTTTGTTCTTGATATATCTATATATATATCTATATCTATGTATGTAGATATATCTGGGCATAAACACACACACATACATCTACATAATGAAATACACTTCCTATACTGTTGAATGACTGCTGGATGATATGTTTGTGATAACATCTAATGTCTGTATATCTGCCATGGCTTAGTGGTAAATTGTATTGGCTGTGGTAGGCAGGGTCCTGGTTTTGAGCCTTGCAGTGGCCGTTTATTTTGTTGCTGGGCAGAACAAGGGCCATTGGATACGGAGTGATTAAGGCACTTTTAAGCAGTTGTGAGTGGGTGTGCACAGGTTTGCTCGACGGTAAGCAGTGGTTACTTTTGGTTACAGTTCCTTACACTCAGTTACATTCTTGATTGCTTAACCTATGTAAGCAGTGCTTACCCCCACGCAAACAGGCTGAAACCCACTCACTGCTGCTTAAAAGTGTTTACTCCCACTTACTCCATACTAATTTCTTTAAAAGAAAAGAAAAAAGGGGTGATAGGAAAGTGGTGAAAAAGGGGGCACAAAGAGGGAAAGACAGTAGACAAGGTAGCTAGGGATGTGCAGGAAGGGTGTAGGGAAGGTCCATAGCTATCCATTTCTTCTACAGCAACGGCTGTGCATATGCAATAAATTTGGCGGTACATTTGGACACTCACAGCCCTGAGAGAGGGGTGAGGATAACAATAGTATGTTGTGATGCCAATTAGAAACATTTACATGTGTCCAGTGGACACGTGTGCAAAATGGGCAGCTATGTATGGGGCATGCTTTTTTTGCGGGAACAGATTGCCCTTTTTTTTCTTTTATTTTTAGATGAGCTTGGGATGTTGGGAAGGAGAGTAGGTATGATCAGGGAGGATAGGTTGGGTAGGATGACAGACAAGACAAACAAGATGTGTACAGGGGCGGTATATGACACATGTGGGAGGGAAACACCTTGGACGGGGAGGAGTGTTTGAAAGTCGCAAGCCCATGAGTCCACAAATGGATACAGTGGGACTGAGGTCCCCACCCATGGGCAGTCGCCACTTTACCTTCACACCCCAGAAGGTGGCTGTGCTGGGGGCTGTGTAGGAGGGGCAGGCTCACCCTCTAGTTGTGCCACTCGACCCTCAAGCTGGCATAGGCGGTCTCAAATCTACCTGTCGAGCTCCCTATGCACCACAGCCTGGACCATACCATGGGTGACAGGTTCCTGTCTGCTCCTGGTCCCAGGGGGTGAGCCCCATCCCCTGCAGCAGTTCCACCTGAAGGTGGTGCAGGGCCAATGGATGAGGAGGCCCCAGGCTGGGCCCCAGATGTGCTGGTGCCCGGTACTATGGCCAGCTGAGGTGGGACATGTGAGTCTGCTGGGACCGGCCTTCTCATACGAGCTATGTCGTCACATGTTTAAGGCAGATATGGGTTAGTAATAGTCAACAGCATTCATGATTAGTTATAACAGCATGCATAGGTATTCCCATTACCCAGGGCAGCAGATATAAATAGTTGCAGAGCAGGCGGAACACATGTATATATGGGTAAACAGTGGCCATTACAACAACATGCAGGTTTCATTAATGGCAACAGGCCACCAATATGGGAGTATTTTAAAACGGCACATGCATAGAAACAGATGTGAATATTTATAAAACAATAGGACATATGTCCCAACAAAGGTTTGGAGTGTAGACATACCAAATGAGTTGTGTAAATCGGTTCTTTTTGCACATATGGTAGGGGTGAGAGAGAGAGAGAGAGTTCAATTAACAACTAATAAATCCTTGTAGTTTTCACATTCATAGTCACTGCAGTGGTCTTTCCCTTACATGTATTATTACACTACCCAATGGTGTTATATTGTACAATGGTATGTTTGTAGATTAGTATGTACGGGACCTGTGTTTTACGTACAGGCTTGACAAGATGCAGGTGTTAATGCAACATGTTTTGAGACTGCTCTCATACACTTTGGATGAGATGCTGGGATGACAGGTATGTTTGCATGTACATTCTCTGTTTATGTACAAGCCTGACTATCAGTTATATGTCATTAATAGCTGCATACATTTCTTGGATCATCACACTAATTTGTCGGGGAACAGGGCAAAAGGCAGGTGATGTGGGCCATTTATCAGGACATACTGGGCAGATTGGAACAGTTGAAGGGTAAGAATATGCATACCACTCTATTTAAGCATTCTAGCAAAATTTGTACAGTTGTTAAGTGTAAATATGCATACAGCTTTCTCTCTGAACATTGTAACAAACTGTGTGTAGTTGTGTGGAATGATTATGCATACAACCTACTAGCGTTCCTGGGATTCAAAGCCCTGCTTTGTGTGACAAAAGCATTACAGTTAAGATCACTGTACACTATGCTATCAGGCAATTGTTGGGAGGCTTTGCAATGTATTTAGTCTAATATGACTGACTTGTTTGCACTTCCAACATTGTTATACAGCACTTCATACACATTTTATCTGCATACCACAGTGTGGGTAATACTGCTTACCACAACATTACTATTTAATGACTGCAACATTTCAGCAATTTATGACTGCAGATTAAACAGAAGCAATGCAGGGATTACACCTTTATTCGCAGCATATTACACAATTTTATATACTGGTACAACACTTTCTGAGGCTCTTACATTTATTTGTTATGACAGTACATGCAGACTCTTTACTAACCTGCCTCGTGATGCATCCTTTGCAGCCTAGCATCATAGGCTTGCTGGTTCGCAGCATGTTCATCTGCAGCTGTCAGAGAAGTACAGTGATATTTAGCCATACTTATCCATAGTATACACAAGCCAGGCCATTATTAATTACGTAGTGGAAGGAGTACTTTACTCAGTTCTGGGGCATTCTGCATCTGCCTTGCTTCCTGGATCCACTGTTCCAGAACATCCCCCCCTCCGCCACTTCAAGTGTGCATGGTGGTGCCTGACCTGCTCACCAGTCCGGGAGATACCTGTGGCACTAATGAGGTCATGGGCGAGACTGTCCCAGGCCTCCGTTTTGTACTGTGAGCCCTGGTACTGGCCCTGCAGCAGTCTCCTGTCATGGTGCTTTACCAGGAATCATACTGCACTCTAAAGTGAGTGCCTTCTCCCACTCCAACCATTCTGCCTGCAGGGGGATGCTACAACCAGTTATGAGCCATATTCCCGCCTCTTCAGTTTAAGTAGGGCTGGATTCCCGCACTTTTCCGTAACTGACCAGTTTTGAAAAGGCTAAGCTATGGGCACACCTGCTTACTTCAGGTTGGCACTGCTTAAAGAGGTGTACCTGTGGGCATATTGGATTGGCTTCCCTACACATTGCTTACAATTACTTAGTTGGGCTGTGCTGTGGTTAGCATTGCTTATTGGTTGTCTAGCATTATATTTGCCATTTGTCAACTATGTCTTATTCATTACAGGTTATATATGTGTCTGGTATCTGTGATTCATGTGTACATACACTGTATGGGGTCCTGGGGACTTCAAAACTTTATTAAAGTGACACCTCAACTCTATGTTTACTGCAGTACTCCAATTCACATATTTGTGGACTGTGGCGGGTTATAGAATATTACACTGTACATAGATTCAGTTCACATGTTTGATTTGATTTCCCTGTGGTGAGGATTAGTTTGCTGATACCTCCTTTATATGTATTTCTATCATGGTGTAGTGGTTAGCTACTGTGATATACAGGGGCTTGAGTTCTAGCCTTGCAGAGGCTGTTTATTTTGTTGCTGTGCAGAACATGAGCCGTTGGGTACAGAGTGATTAAGGCACTTTAAAGCAGCTGTGAGCAGGTGTGCATGGGTTTGCACTGAGCTAAGCAATGCTAAACTCCGGTTACCGTTTCTTACACTCAGTTAGCTTCTACTTTGCTTAATCTGTGTAGGCAATGCATACCCCTTCGCAAACGCATGTAAACACGCTTACTGGTGCTTATATATGCTTACTACTGCTTATTTATGCTTAAACCTGCTTAGTAGTGCCTTATTCATTATGACATTGACACTTCACTCCAGTTCAATTTTAATTGTTATTATGCAGGTTATACAGCAGACGGATGTCAAAATATGTTCATATACAGATTACCAATGGAAAATGGTATGTGCTGCAGTGGGATTTGAACTGGCAATGTCTATTTATTAGGCGGATGCTCTAACCACTACACTATTGCTGTGCTGCTTCATTTGCATATATACCCATATACCCATGGATCCTAGTTCCCCAAACACCCAGCCCAACACTTCACTGACACAGCAGTCATCCATTCTCCAGTTGGATACACGGTGTATCCACACCACTACACATTGGCCTCTCCCTCCCTACTCCTGTAGACCCATCCCATGGGTTGACTCACTCCACGTATCCTCAGACACCCCAACCTTTTAATCCACAAACATTGGCAAAATGAGTGACCAGTAGAACACTATTCACAATTTTTGGGTTGTCCCACCTGGGACTTACATCTTTATTTCAAGATTAGACTCTATAGCTCATTACATCATTACTCCCGTTAACAAGACACTACAATAAATTAATAACTATGACTATGTGGTAACGCACATGTTACACATGAAAGCTAATAATGTACAAGTTCGGCGAAATTTTATTACAAATAGGACCGGTTTAGTGATTGGCATTGCCGTAGAAGGCAGACCACAGGAATGATTCCACTATTTCATAGTGAGAAAGTCCTCACATTTTATTTTTTGAGAACAGCACTGACTTCAGACAAAGTACACACTTCTGCATTTTTGCAGATTCGTCGCACAACCTATTATTCTATCTACTGTTGAGGTTTGTAAGGGAATTTCATGTTATTTATGTCTGCAAAAGGAATGAATGTGGTACAGGGAATGTACTTCTACATATAGATGCAGTCATGTGTATATGCATGTATACTTATAACGAATTTGCTGACCTCCACGAGGCGGTCCAATTAGAACCAGGCCATCCAACCCTGACATGCCTGGATCCATAATTTCATACCCATGTTTCTTCCACCCCACCCGAGTTCGACATACATGCAAACAATCCATTCTCCGGTTGCTATCACGGCCATAACACACCACCACACATTGCCCTCTCCCCAGCATTAGGGACCCTACACGTATGTTGTCCCAACCCATGTATCATCAGGCTCTCCCACCATTTGGTCCTTGAACATACCTGCCCTTGCTTGTGTAATGGTCGGAAGTCCACACAACTTAGCAATTTTTGGGTAGTCCCACCAGGGACTACCCTGTAATTGTTTGTAAAGTAGACTTAGCAGATCGACAATTTTACTCCCACTGGTAGTATCCTGCCTGTGGTTTGAGGAGCAGTGATTTGCTCACCCCTGCCCAGCTTGATATGACATAAGATGACAGCACTAAATAATGCTGGAGTTGCTGTTGATTTTCTTCTTATTCTTTTTGTTTGCTTTATTGTCATGAGGTTCATTCTTCATATATATATATATATATATATATATATATATATATATATATATATATATATATATATATGTACATACACATGCACATACATCTACATAATTATATACATTTCCTATGCTGTTGCATGACTGTACTGGATGACATGTTTGTGATAACATCAGATTTATGTATATCTGCCATGGCTTAGTGGTAAATCACACTGGCTGTGGAGTGTAGGGTCCTGGGTTTGACCTTTGCAGAGGCCATTTATTTTGTTGCTGGGCAGAACAAGGGCCATTGGATACAGAGGGATTAAAGCACTTTTAAGCAGTTGTGAGTGGGTGTGTGCGTGTTTGCATGACGGTAGGCTGTGCTATCTTCCAATTACAATTTCTTAAATTCAGTTAGCTTCTACTCTGCTTAATGTGTGTGGGCACTGCTTACACTCAAGCAAACTCACTTAGACTTGCTTACTAGTACTTATATATGTTAACTACTGCTTATGTGTGCTTACACCTGCTTACTAGTGCCTTATTCATTATGACACTACCACTTTAAGTGACATTAGTTAAACATTTCATGCAGTACTCCAGTTCACATTTACATGTTATTATGTAGGTTATACAGCAAAAAAGATGTATAAATATGTTCATATACACATTCCACATGGAAAATGATATGTGCTATAGTGGGACTCTAACTGTGAATGCCTGTTCATTAGGCGAATGCTCTAACCACTACACTATTGATGTTAACATTGATTCACCATGTTGTTTTCGATTTGGATGATTTTGATGTGTAAGCTACGCTAAGCAGAGGGCAGTGATGGGTAAACACGCTGCTCTTCACTTACACTTTCAATAATGAAACTATACAAATGTAAAATAGGGACACGGGGAGTCTAATTGTGATAGTTCTAGGGACAGAGGTTCAACACTCCACTACATGCTTGTGTGTTTACTACTTTGATTTTATTTCAGTGTTCGTGGACACTCTTGTATGCTTAGCATGCATTTCAGTATCCACGGACACTGAATTAATTGCTTACTATTAGAGGTGGGCTCTAATAGTAAGCATTGTAGGTTGTGCAACTGTTGGGGCATGTTTAAGCCTCCGTAGAGCACTTAAACACGCCCCCCGCACTCGCGCATATTTCCTGTGCACGTCGAGGGTGTGACAGCACGCCCTCATAAATATTCATATGGTGCTGCTGCACCATCTGTAAGGAGGATGCTTGGCGCAAGGCTAAAACCGTCCTTGCGCCGAGCTTCATGAATCCCGGGGATGGTTTGCCAAAGCATTTTCTATTTTTTGTCTACTAATACTATATACATGTTCATAGACACTATCCTTTAGCCTTCTTTCTGTTTTGCTTATGGAGAATGATTCACACAGCTGACACTTGGCTAAATAAACCACCATCATAGAGTTACTGTTGTGTTTCATTCTACAGGTTATCTTGCTATTGTTCACTATTGTTATAAGGCCCACGTCCATGTACCTACAGTAATCGCAATTCCCACATTGTTTCATTCCTGTATAAATTGAGTTGGGTTTAATGTTTCATTTAAGCAGATTTTTAAAATTGGTATTTTCAGGAATGTATAAAATTTGAAATAGTACCTAAAGGGCTAAGAATCTGTCAGTATCCCACAGGTTTGGTCCCAGATTCACAGTTTTACTTGGAGTTAATTAAGTTATTTAATCGACAGGGGCTGGACTTGTCAGACTTAATGTGCAAACACTATAACTTGCTTGCAGAGGAAATAACAGATGCACTTTCCGTATTGGATGTTCAGATTAAAACTCACTAGGACTTTGACCATTATAGATACAAATATGCACGTATCTTTCAGAGTATAGACCAACACATTAACAAAATTAAACTAACTAAAGTAAAGAAATTAGAAAGGGGTCATGCTCAGTACCTAAACGGGACTGCCTATTCATTCCCCCCTACATCACAAGCATGGAACGTCAGAGGAGGCGGTGCCAACTATGGGCTCAGTGTCAATCATGCTAGTAATTAAGAGAATAGTGAATAAGCTGTGTCTACACACACTGATTGTGAGCAGGTTTCCTATGAAAGTCCAGAGCAAAATAAAATTGTGAAAAGGAGTGAGCATTTACAAAACCAACAAACATGCTCCAATCTTAATGACAACCAGCACAACAGCAATAACAAGCCTCCTCAAAATGCCTCCAACCAAGGTTTTACCAGAGGGAAATACCAGCACAAATGGAACCAACAGAAGAAGCACAACAAATGGAGGTAAACAACTCAGCAGAAATTAATGACATTAATACTGAGGGTGATGTTTATATTTACAACTATTCCATATTTGATGTGACTGTTGAACTTGCTAACATTTTGGCTAAAGGGATGACCGTCATTCCCTTGAGGAGAATGGACATTTCTAAATGTATTTTAGACCTGAAACTTTTTGTAAGTAAATTAAATTTAAAAGCTCTTCTAGGTAATACTAGTTTAGAAGACCAACAGTTTAGGATAGCCAGCTTTTTTAATCCACCACTGCATAACCTTTTACATACTTTTGAATGAGTTTCGTCATCACCATCATCATCCCCTTTTTCCCATTTACATGGGGTCAGGGTATCGTATTAACTGTCGCCAACTCTCTCGATTCAGTGCCACTCTCCTGCCTTCTTCAACACTCATGCCTGACTGTCGCAGATCTTCTTTCACACAATCCATCCACCTCTTTGCTGGACGCCCTCATTTCCTCTTACCTTCTTCCTGTCTGTCCCAAATTTCCCTCACCAGATTGTCTTCTGCTTTTCTACACATGTGCCCATACCATCGTAATCTGTTTTCTTTGAGCTTTTCTGCAATTGGAGCTACTTTGGCTTCTGCTCTTATGTCCTAATTTCTTCGCCTGTCCCGCAGTGTGCATCCTACCACCTTTCTCAGGCACTTCATTTCCATCACCTCTAGCTTCTTCAACTGTTCTGCCTTTACTGCCCAGGTTTCTGTACCATACAGTAGTACTGGTCACACCACTGTCTTGTACACCTTACTTTTCAGCTTCTTTGGCATTCTTCTGTCATATACTACACCTGATACTCTATGCCAGTTGGCTGCAGCCCCTCTGATTCTAGCTTTGACCTCTTCATTCAGACTACCCTTCTCCTCAACCACCCCTCCCAGATACTTGAAGCTGTTTACCTGTTCCACTATCTTCCCATCTATCTCTATTCTCAGCTTCTTCTGATTTCCCGATCTGCTGCCATTACCACTGTCCTATCTGTGCTTAGTTTCATCCCATGTGCCTTTAGATTTGCATTCCATTCTCCTATCCTTTAGACTTTTGAATGAGTTTGTGAACTTGATTTCAGGATGTTGCAGTCCACTAATAAAAGGTTTGCAAGTAACTATAATGTGAGTAAGGATGAGCAAGCCTGGCTTAATGTGTTAAGGTCAACTAATGTCAGAGTCATGACATTATTGACAGACCTCAATGCTTTGCCAGAGATGGCCTGCATGGGCTACTGGCCAAGGTTCTTGTCACCCCTATAGTGTGTTTTTTAGGTGGTGTTCCAAATTATCACCATAACAGCTACAAACAAATGCAATCTGAGGGTCATGCTGCTCAACGCTAGAAGTCTAAATCTCAAAATGCACTTGTTCGAAGCACTCCTTAAAATGGAGAACATAAACATTTGTGCTGTAACAGAGACCTGGTTCAAAGCAGCAGAAAGCACCCCTGCAGTACCAGGCTATAACTCATTCCACACCTTTCGGCCCCAGAACTTGGACTGAGGCTCCAATGGTGGTGGTGTTTCCATACTCATAAAGGATGCACACATCTCCAGACTGGTAGCCCAACATAACGCATCAGAGATACTTCAGGTGCAGCTAACACTGGGTAAGACAGTGATTCAGGTTGTAGCCTGCTATATGTCCCCAACCATGTCCCAAGACTCACGGTCCACATTCCTAAGCACCCTGGAGAATATTAGGGACCAACCTAATACTCTCATACTGGGTGACTTCAACTACCCCTCCATTAACTAGGAAAACTACTCATGTACCAATACACTTGCCCAGCATTTCCTGGAGTTCATTAATTCCTGTGCTCTGGACCAGCTCGTTCTTACCCCCACTAAAGGTAGCAACATCCTTGACCTGGTCATTACTAACATGAGTGACCATTGCTCTACACCAGTAGTCAACTCCTCCCTAGTTAGAGCCGACCACAAACTAATCACCTTGGAAATCCACATCCCTCCCACCCACCCTACCCCCGCAAAGGTAACCGCCATGAAAAACTTCTCCAAAGCTAACTTTGGGCCCCTAAAAACAGAGGTGGCTAACTTCACAGCACCCATGCAAATGGAGAATAGTTGCATGATCACTGAATCATACACCGATGCACTGTATGAACACATACACAAATGCATGGACTTCACCATACCCAGTAGAACCAAGATGCCCTCCTCCAAAAAAGGAAGCCAATCTGGTGGTCACCTGCCATAAAAAAACTCTATAACAGAAGGAGGAAACTGATGTGGAATAAGATGAAGTCCCAAGACTGGAAAAACTCCCTGATAAGCCTCAAACAAAGGTGAGATCCCTCATCAAATCCTCTAAAGCTAGCTATGAAAACAGAATTGCAGCAGATAGTAAAGACAACCACATGACCTCCTATAGTTATGTAAAGAATTTCCACAGCAATACCCAGATTTGCTCTGAGCTACTACACAATGGTACCTCTTAAACTGAGCCAACAGATATTGCCAATATACTGGCCGACAGATTCAGTGCCAGCTTTACCCCTCTCCCCCCCTAAGGGGGTAATCACAATACCAGTAGATTGCCAGGTACCCAGTATTACTGCTGCACAGGTTAAAACAGCACTGTCCAAGGCCAAGAGTACAGCTTCTATGGGACCTGACAATATCCCTGGCTGTGCTCTACATGAACTATAGAATGAATTGGCACCTCACCTGTGTGCCCTGTTCACTCACAGCCTCACCTCAGGCTTTGTTCCTACTGAATGGTGCACTCCTACAGTCATCCCTCTCCACAAAAAAGGAGCGACTACAGACCCTGGGAACTATCACCCCATTAGCCTGACAAGTCTGATATGCAAAGCTATGGAACACATCATCATGAACTTAATAAACAAGGATATAGGGACTCTCCAAATTCTGGATCCCACACAGTTTGGTTTTGTGAAGGATAGATCATACCTGCTCAACTTGGTTGACTTTGAGTCAGTCACCAGAGCTATGGATGAAGGCAAGGTGATTCATACAGCTTACCTTGATCTGGCCAAGGCCTTTGATACCATTCCCCACTCAGGAACCACAGAAAAACTCACTAAGCTAGGCATTAACCCATATATCACTAGGTGGGTTGCAAACTGGATGACAGATAGAACCCACAGTGTGAAAGTAGCTAACTCCAAGTCAGACTGCTGACCAGTCATGAGTGGAGTCCCACCGGGTTTGGTCCTGGGTCCTCTCCTGTTTGGTATCTACTTCTCTGAAGTCCAGGCCAACACAAAGGGGCTCTGGCTGACAAAATTCGCAGACAATTGCAAGGTGGGAGCTATTATTAACTCCCACTTAACACAGAAGGTGTTATAAGAGATCTGGGAACACAGGTTGACAGCAACCTCTCTTTTGACCACAACATTGCCACTGTGGTCAGAAAGTCCTTCTATGTTGTACATCTTATTACTAAGGGTTTTGCATCCAGGAAGAAAGAGGTTATTGTCTCCCTCTGCTCTTCCCTCATTAGGCCAATCATCGAGTACAATGCCCTATTTGGCATGTACCTCACTAGACACCTGAAACAACTGGAGAGGCCACAAATGTACCTCACAAAGAGGATCCTAGGCCTTAAACACTTGTCTGGATGGACAGAATCAAAAAACTCAAACTATTCTCTATCTCATATTGTCTACTTAGAGGCAATCTCTGCTTGACTTACAAAGCCATGTCTGACCCAGCTCTGTTAGAAATGCTACATCTAAAGAAATCCCAATCCCTCCGCACCATGGGCTCCAGAGACCTCAACCTCATTACCACAATCAACAGAACATGCTGGAGGGACAGGTTCATAACCCAGAGACTGCCCATGCTAGGGAATATACTTGGGTCTATATTATAAAATTGACGGTTAAAAACATCGAACACCATATGGTCAACACCATATGGTCGATGTCTTCAAACATTGAACTTATAAAAACAACAAAAAAAAATAGAAAAAAGTACCCTAATGGGTTTAAGCAGGGGGCAAGCCCCCCTTCACTCCCCACACTCCTCGCTACTTAAATATACCAACTCCAAGACTGCACTACATTGCAGCAAACGGAAATCTCCTCTTATGGAGATTTCGGTTTACACGTTTTTATGTTCTCCGCTTTCGCTATTCTCGTGTCGACAATATCAGCTCCGATATTGTCGGCTTTCAAGAATATAAAATAGATCCACTGACTTCCCATACATGTCAAACAGAGCACCTCACTGGCCCTCTTCAAAAGAAATCTTGATGAGTGGATGGGAAATAGAAAGTTCACCCCGGGGATCACTCCAGTGGCTCTACTTGACAGAGGGACTGGTAACTAAGGTCGGGTGGCATGATGCCAGGGTAATCCTATGGTCTAGGCTTGTAAAGGCTCCTGGGCCAGTAGCTTAGTACATGCCTATGAACCAAGATATACATTTCAAGTATTCTCTGCCACAACTTTAGTGCTTGTGTTGATTTGGAAATATTTCTGTATGTAGTTTAAATCATATTAAAAGTATATTCTTAAGGCTTTTTTTTTGTGCTGTAGTTAATTTTGCAGTCTATTCTGCTCTGTACAGCTAGCTCTTAAAAATGCCCACTTGAGCAGACCTTATCATGTAAGATTTGATTGTAGAAAGCATCTAGCTCAAAAACACAACCTATGTTTTTACTTGATACTGAAATGGATTCCATTTTTTATTATAATCATGAAGATAATAAATGGAGAAAAAAATCCATGACTTTACATTTTGCTACTATTGATTTTAACCTGACAGTTTCTTTTTGTTCTCCTAAGTTGCAGATCAAAGTCAGACAGAAATGTCTGTGCTAGGTTTTGGTGCATTTTATGTACAAAGCGTATGTCTGCATTTCTTATCTGAGTTTTATGTGCCAGAAAAGGAAATGACTGTAGTAATGATCTGGCTGTACTACAGGAAGTATATTTAGGCTCACATCGAAGCTACCATTTCCCTGTGTAACCCATCATCTGAATGTAATGGGCAAATTGGATCTGGCTCTCATATATCCTTATTTTAGCTTTGGTATTTTTTCAGCTCTACTGAAGACAAAGGCCTCATGGGAATAAAATTAAAAAACAAAAAACAAAAAAAATTCCGGCCTTTACAAGTTGGAGTCATTATTTTTTGCCTTTATTTTGCTGATCATTTAGCCACTTGAGCAAGAGGACTCCAAATGAAATCAAATTTTATGGCAGCATAATTTTTTTGCTAAGGTCAGTAGTATATTTCTCTGAATAACTAAACGTTTTTCAGACTAATAAAGAAACCATTAATTCCAGCAAATACAACTGTACTGATCTTTTACCTCTGATTGTTCGGGTGGCATGTCTTTACATTTGCATTCTTCAACTGAAGACAGAACAGAAAGTATTAAACGAATAACCTTGCACAAAGACTAGTATGATTAGTGAAGGATACAATTGTTGCTGCTGTATGCTTTTTTTGTTTGCTCACAAACTAACAACAAGAATCTGTTATGCACTTAGTGTATGAAATTCTGCAAAATGCATTCTGTTAAAGTTTATTTGGGGTTGGGAGTAGTGGTAATGCATGTGAAATGAAAGATAAGTTATGTAATTTGCATAATGGAAAATGCTCATGTATTTCATGCTGAGAAGAGAGAGTGCAGTCTGCCCCAAAACTAGGTACTCAGACTGATATGCTAGTACTATAGTACTGCATTATGCTATGTGTACTCAGTAAGTGCTGTGCTTCAGGTAACACTCTAACCAGAATGGTAACAGTTCATCAGAAACCATAACCATCTGACCTTCACTGGCTTAATTTCAACACGTACTACAAAATAATCCAATGTAAACTCATAATAAGTTATCCTGTTTTTTTTTTTTACACTGTGCTTTTGGCAAACAGTTCTGCACCCTGAGGGTCAATCTGCTCAAGCGGTGTTCATTTTGGTGGCTGTTAAACCTTTCACGGTATTTGTTGATGATGGTTGGACCACTATGGAAATAATTGTTTACTCTGAAACAGTGAAGACCACAGTGGAAGGCCAAAAAACCAAGAAAATATACCAAATCCGCCAGCAGAGACAATAATTCAAGTGGCAATGTAAAAAACTTCTTTATTCCAAATTAACGTAACAAGACTGCAGAAATAAAAGACAAGCGCTTTCGCCCGGATCCTTCCAGGCTTTATCAAGTCAGAAACAATGTGAAGTCCTAGGCAACTGCTTAAATAGAGTTCTTAATTGGTCACGTCAACTTTAACAACCACATTTGTTTCAAACAAGTTTTATGATTATAGACATTCATTAAAAATGATTTTAAAAACATTGGGAACAAGTATTGTTGTTTAAAAACATATGGATTTAAAATAGATATGCAGTACTATGAATTTGCATTTTTCGTGCATGAGTGCAGTTCATGGTTTAAGAAAATTCTATCTAAGTGCATCATAAAGTGCAAAGTGCATAATGTTGAAGCAAGTTTAGGTATTTAAACATCTCTTTCATCCCCCCCTCCCCTTCCCTCTCCCCCCCTTCCTTTTGCTGCCCCCCCCTTTTCTTTTCCTGTTCTTCTACTCTTCCTTGCAACACCCAGTTATTTCATCATGCAATATTACAGTTCCAAGATGAACTAAAAATGGGAAATGACAGCAGGTTTACAAGTCAATGAATAAAAGTAATTAATCCTGCCATGGTTGTCATCCACACTTTTTCACAGGGATGTTTAAAATGCAAATTCATAGTACTGCATATCTATTTTAAATCCATATGTTTTTAAACAACAATACTTGTTCCCAATGTTTTTAAAATCATTTTTAATGAATGTCTATAATCATAAAACTTGTTTGAAACAAATGTGGTTGTTAAAGTTGACATGTGACCAATTAAGAACTCTATTTAAGCAGTTGCCTAGGACTTCACATTGTTTCTGACTTGATAAAGCCTGGAAGGATCCGGGCGAAAGCGCTTGTCTTTTATTTCTGCAGTCTTGTTACGTTAATTTGGAATAAATAAGTTTTTTACATTGCCACTTGAATTATTGTCTCTGCTGGCGGATTTGGTATATTTTCTTACTCTGAAACAGAAACCTAATGGATCTGGCAGATTCCACATGGTGAATTAAAGAAAAAATATCCTGGGGCAGTGCCAAGATGGCAACTGAATAGACACACACTGACTTTTTGCTCTGCAGCTTTATTCTATTTCTGACAGGATTATCTTCACAGAGAAGCATTGTGTGTAACTCTTTCAGGAGTTCATAAATTACGCTATCTTTAATGAACATGGCAATAAAGAAATATGCCTGCTCAAAAAATTAACTGAAAATCAAAATGCACAAACATCATAGACAGTTCCCTGAATGATATACGAGAAAGACTGCAGAAGGAAGAACATGATTCAGAATTTCTGATAAAACAAAACTGTCTTCTAGGTAAAATAGATTTGCAGAACAGGATCAGGCAGAATCGTCTGGAGGTATATGGTTTACAAGAACAAAATGAAAGGGGAACACATGATTCCTTTTTTAAATAGATGGTTGCAAGAAATTTTAATCTTGCCTAATGGTCTGCGCTTAGGAAAATGAGAGAATGCACAGATCTAGCTAAACCTCCAACCACATAAACGGCCGGCTGAGATCTGTTATTGTGAGATTTAGTTCTCATTCTAAAGAGGAAATTGCGTTGAACATCCTGATTAGGTTCTACCATAATGCAAAGGAAAATATAATGTGATTCAATAATTCCTCTTCAAAGGCAGAGAAGAAAGGTGGGTCTGTATTATTTAAGCGAATGCTCAACATTGTGAACGTTATATTATCGACCCAAATTCCACGAAAAGAGAAAATATTGAACAAACAGATCAGCGATTTTTTTTTCCCAGGGAAAAAAATTGCTGATCCATTAAAAAAACAACCCCCCACCACTTAAATATATCAACTCCAAGATCACACCACAGTGGAGGAAATGCAAAGTCCCGAAAATGGCCTAGTGATTTTCTTTCCCTAGGAAAACAATCGGTGTTCCATGCTTTCGGAATTTTCCCATTTCGCTGAAACAAGTTCAATTAAGCAGCCTTCGCAATTTCAAGCGTTCGCTGACTTAATAGAAACCCAAGAAAGGTATATATGCCTTTTCCCCCTCCCAATTCTTGCTCAAATCAAAATATTCCTAAAAGAAGGAAGAAGCATCTTTAGCTCGGTGGAAGAAGCTGTTTATATAAAATTAAGAACATTCTTAGAGTCTGAGGAAATGAAATGGAGCACAGCATGCTTGAAAAGATTAGACAAAAAAGGTTGGAAGACTGCTTGAAAGAGAAGAAAGAAATTAAAATGCTGTTTTTTCTTGTTCCATCTCATTCTGTAAGAATAATGTATTTTTTGTATATGTGGAAAAGGCTGTTGCTTTTCCAACACTTTCTCTTAAGAGAGTTACATACATACAATAAGAAAAGTCTCTAAATGAGTCTGTCAATGTAAACCTGCTATCTATTATGAGAGAAGAACAATGCTAATCTGCTTTCATTGCATACATTTACACCCAAACTGTAAATACCGATCAACAAGAACTTTATCTAATTACCTCGTTAAATAAAGTAGTGTGGTTTAAATATGATAACTATTACGTTTATAAGTATGGAGAGAATATACCTTTAACTACCAAATGAATTGACATAGTTTTTAAAGTAAGATACACTGGAAGGACACTGCTGTCAATATAGATTATTACAATTGGTTAAATTTAGCATATTTAACAGTTCCCTATCAGAAGCCTGAAACACTATAAGCCTGAAAATCAAAATCCTGAAACCAAAAGCCTGAAAATTCAAAATCCCGAAAACCCAAAATCCTGAAACTCAAAATCCTGAAAACACAAATAATGCTAATATGTCACTATAAAGACACTAATATCTACCAACTGACCCTGACCCTAACCCTAACCCTAAGGTCCGTCACTATCGCACACTCACCTGACCCGAGCCCTAACCCTAACTCACTTAAACTGCCCCTAACCCCAATATTTGTCACTATTGCATACATGCCTAACCTGCGCCCTAACCCTAACTCACTTAAACCGCCCCTAACCCTAACATAAAACCAACCGCACACTTACCTGAACCCAACGCATGACCTAACACCACAGGGCTAACAATAGCAAAGCCACAATGACGTCAGTATGTCCATTTTGTGTTTTCAGGATTTTGAGTTTCAGGATTTGGGGTTTTCGGGATTTTGAATTTTCAGGCTTTTGGTTTCAGGATTTTGATTTTCAGGCTTATAGTGTTTCAGGCTTCTGATAGGGAACCTATTTAACAGATATTGGATTTCTTATTTAAATTTAAACACACATGATAGCTTTAGAAGTGATCTCATATGTTTAAATGGTGCCTCATCAAATGGAAACTTTTGTTGTGAAATGAAACAGCATTCATTCAATTGATCTTCTGTTTGAATGCCTCTGGCAGACACAATGCCATCTGATGAGCGCTTACTGTATATAATATGATCATTAAAGATCATACTAAGAATTTTAAAATATATGTATAACTACATAAGATTCTGTTAACATTTAGTGACATTCAATTATGTAGTGCTAATCCAGTATGTATAGAGTTGCAAAGTCCTGCAGCAAATAACAGAAGCTTAGATAATCATAGAGATGGATCATTGACTGTTTATGAATTAACTTATTAAATATTTAATTTTTTGCTGACCGTGTTGCTTCAGCTAAGTGGGTCCAGGTTAGAAGTAAACAGAGGTGCAGGATTTACAATGTCTGGTATTGAAAGCACTTCTAATGCTTGTGTGCTGGTTTGGTTATATTGCATGAATTTTGTGACAAATTATAAACGCTCTGGTAGACATATTTTAAATATAAAACTCAGTGATAATTCTAATGTTCTGTTGCAAGATAAAGGCATCAGTGTAGAACACATGAACAACTATTTAAGATCCTTTAAAGCATGCATATACAGTACAGTTTTACCTGGTGGCTTCAGTTTAGATCTGCAAAAAATAGTATATTTTAGTTTTAGTTGTGAATAACATACCTGCGACTGCAAAGAATTTGTTTCCATTATATGTTGTAATGGGTTCACAATGAAATCTTGAAATACTGAAATCCCGAATGTCAGTATATCGAAATTACATAGCCGAAACCTTCAAATCCCCAAAACCCATAATCCCGAAACTCAAAATCCCAAGCCTGCACTACACACAGAGCACACACATAAACATACACACAGCTTTCCCCCACAAGCACACAGACAAACTTAGACCACATATAAGCAATATATATATATATATATATATATATATATATATATAACACACACATATATATATATATATATATATATATATATATATATATATATATATATATATACATATATAGATATATATATATAGGTTATCTGTGCTTCTCTTAGAATAACTTGACTAGAACACCCAACATTTTTGTGCTGATTCTTGAATCCTGTACCAGTGTCCATAACAATGCTTTAGAATTTGTTAATGATCAAATCTTTGGCTTATGATAGCCATTCACAGGTTCATAAGTTCATAAGAGATTACTATATTAATGGTTAAATAGCCCTTATAAGCTTAGCCAGTTTTCCTCAAATTTTACTCTATTTTCTATCCCTAGAGGAAAGATAACATGGGTCAGCAAGTAGTGTTTTGACAATTTTTACAGACTGCTTCTGTTTAAAAGGGGTATGGACACCACCCCAGGAGTAAATTTGTGGTTTCCCATCCATTGGTCCTGATTGCACTTGAAGATGGTGAGGGAAGGGCTCTGCTTCATATGAATAGGAAGCCTAGTTAAGAGGAGGGGCAATCTCTGGGGCACATGTCTGTGTCTCCAGCATGATCTGCTCACGTCAAAGATAAGTTTTAGATCCTTGGAGCAGGTAACCCTCTTGCAGTTAGTTTTGAGAATATGCAAAATTTTCATCAGCCCTGGGTCAGAGACTGCCTTGTAGGTCAGGCATGCATCATCCCTCAGTAATTGGTAGAAAACTGAATAAAGTTATAGGGTTTTTAATCATCAGCATATGGCATGTTGGTTATACCCATTTTTTATGAGAAACCTTTGAGGGTACTTCAACTGTTGCAGTTGTCTGGTGAGTCATATGCCGGAGGGTGCATTGTACTCTATTATTTGTCTGATGAGGGCCAAGTATAGTGGTACTATGATATCCTTAGATCTGGATGCCATGCCCTTACTTATAAGCTGAGCCACATGGAAGGATTTCTAAACCATTGTGGACACATGGTAGTCAAATTTCAGATTACTATCTATCTGAGTACCCAGATATATCGCCACTGGGGTCCACTCTTGGAGGTCCTATTAATATTGTAATTTGCAGGGCTATTTTATTTCCCAAAGGATATTATTATGCACTTCTTCATATTTAGTTTGAGGCCAATGCTCTGACACCAATCATTAGTCTGCATCAGTCCTTTATTTTCTGTAGGATATCAACATTATTTAGGGAGTCCATGGTTGCCCTCAACTTGCAGTCATCAGCAAACGTGGTCAGCTAAATGCCATCTACATTTGCATTGACATCTGAGAAGTCTATCTCAAATAGGAGTGGTCCAGCACTGAGCCCTGTGGTACACCACTGGTGACTGGATGTGCATTCCCCATCTCTAATACAATCTGTCCTATCTGTGAGCCATTTGGCTATCCATCTTGTGATGTGGAGGTTTATGCCCAATTTTGTGTGTTTATTCTATAATATATGTAAATTACATGAATGGGGTATTGTGTCAAATGCCTTGGCCAGGTCAAGGTAAGTGGTATGCACTGACCTAACCTCAGCCATAGCCTTGGTGACCTTCTCAGAGAAGTCCACCAGATTGAGCAGGCTGGGCATGCCCTTGACGAAGCTGAACTGGGTCAGATCTAGAGTCTGGAGATTTCCTATGTCATTATTATCAGCTCCATGATTATCCCTTCCATAGCCTTGCATATGAGGCTAGTCAGACTTATAGGTTGGTAGTTTCATGGATCTGTTGATGGTCCCCCCATTCTGCAGAGGGATGACTGTTGCTATCCTCCACTGTGTTGGGGCAAAGACTGTGTGGAGACTGTGGTTAAATAGAGATCTGAGTGGGTCTGCTAGGTCAGGTTTCAAGCTATTTAATGGCATCCTGGGGTTCCATCAGGCCCCATTGATACTATGTTTCTGGCTGTAGAGAGCACAGTGATGACCTATTCTTTTGTGAAAGCAGACAAAGGAATGGTAAGGAGCATTTCATGGGGAGTGACCGTAGATGACGAAGGTGTGAAATTTGAGCTGAATTTATCGGCCAACAGGTTTGCCATTTTTTCTGGCTGAGTATAGGTAGTGCCGTCTACAGCCAGCTCAGCACATTGTTGAGTGTTTCCCCTTAAGATTTTGGACAAAACTAAAAAATGCTTTGTGGTTATCCTTTGCTTGGGAAGCTGTTTTAGTCTTGCATTTAGCTTTTGAAGAATTGACTAGTTTCCTGATTTGGTTGTTGAGACTACTGAGGGATTTTTTCTGTGTTGTGTTCCCTCCTGCTTACTTCTAGACAGGAATTTCTTTCTTCTCTTGTATAGTCTATTTATGCAAAGTCTCTACGAGGATGGCTTGTTTTCTGGCTAGGCCTGGATTTAGTTCTGTCAGGTACTGCTGTTTCTATGCAATTGTTTAAGTGGTTGTACAGGGCATTCATGTATACGTTGGCATAAGCCTCTGTGTTTTCTGGGTTAGGGGGAGCTTTAAAATCAACTGTGCTATCACTTAATAGAAGGTAATTTGTCTTGGAAAATTGGGTTTTAAGGCTTGATGGTGGTTCTAGCATTACATTTATTTCAAAGGAGACAAATTTATGATCCAATCTTACCAATTAAGAAAATACATGGGGGGGGGGCAATGCATCCCTTGTTTGTGAGTACTGGGTCAATGATATTTCAGCCCTTAGCAGGAGTGCCAACCAGCATTGTACATTTCCCCGTTTATGGAGGGGTAGTTATATCATCCATGAGTAGTGTGTTGGGCTGAATGGTAAGTGATTCTAGTAACTTCAGGTATGCAGAGTAGTTTTCATGGTTCTTGGTTGAGGACCTGTAGCAAGAGATATGGTGAAGGACTTTGCCTATCATCAGCTGGACATGGAGTAGCTCTAGCAAGTCATCCTGCTAGACCAATCTTGAGGTGTGATTGTTTTTTTTTTATGTGAATGGAAACATATTTTATTTTTTTCCATTTCAGATGGGGATCTGAATGTAGGATAGACATAGTAGCCTTGCACTGTTGGGGTGCTTTCCGCAGTCTTGAACCACATCTCTGTAACTGCATGGATGTCAGCATCCTCCAAGGTGAGGAGGTCTTCCAGGGAATGTAGTTTCTTGTTAAGCCTACTAGCACTGAGCAGTAGTACCTTCAGCTTGGAATTAGAAGAATTTGTTATGTTGGTACGTCTGTTGGTTTGACACTACCTAAAAAAGGCACTATGGGGAGTAGATAATGCCGTGGCCAATATTCAAAAGCCTGGCAGCGATGGGTGCAGACCATCTCTGGCAAAGCAGCGTGGTCTGTCAATCATGTCATCCCAGGCAGACAAATATCGGCTCCCCTTTGAATGACACCGGCAGCTAAGCCATTTATTGAAGTCAATCATTTTTTGTTTGTATTGTGGTATCATTCTTGGTAAGGGTAGAATGCTGCTCAATGTGAAACTCATACCTGCCTGTGACACATATTCGGAGAGGTCCATCATGTCTCTCTTCATATAGACCAAGGAGGTATGTCTCAGGTCATTCACACCACATGGGCAATGACTGAGTCATATTGGAACTTGTGGTTGAGTGATTTGAGGTTCTGTATGATCTAGTGAATCCTGGCCCCTGACAGGAAACTGACTGTTACCTCTCTTTATCCAACATGGTGAGGAGGGCATCTGTGTATCTCAAGTTAGAAACTTCTGTGACCAAGATGTTTAAATGTGTGGTGTTTTGCCTTAGGGGCTTGCATAGGGAAACAGTGTGATGCATATTTTTATGTGTAGTGTTGGTGCTGACTTGGTTTTGTTTGCATGTGGTTTCTGATAGCAGCATATGGGAAGCCTCTCAGGTTTGGCAAGTTACTTGTGAGTACCTCCGCATGTATGGGTTTGTGTCAAGACATTATTTAGTGTGCATGTGCTGATAACCCATTTGTGATTTGATTTGTCAGTATGTGAGAGGTGTGCCTCAATTTTCATAATGTAACTACAGCTTTCAAATACTGTGTGTTTGGTTCAGGATTAAGTGATTGTCAATTTACATGAGACAATTGTTACCTTGCCTCAGGATGCCAGTGTCCACCAGGCTGGCCACAGAGATAGCAGGAAGGTGCCTATCTGGTTTTAGGTTTTTTACTATGGGTTTAACCAGGGAGAAGAGTGGATAGATTTGACAGGACTGGTATGACAACACACAGATGAAGAATGGGTGTTATACTCAGTGTGAACTGTAGCTATCCAACAAGGAAAAGCTGCTCTGCATGTAACTCAGATGCTGCTGGGGAACTGGGAATGGTTGCTGAGATAGTTATCCTATTGAAAATTTTAACTTGAAAGCATTTGCATCTATACAAGGCACTGCTAACTGCTGCTGCCCGGAGAGCAGTCTATCGCAAACACTGTGCTTTTATTGAATTAGAAGTTTTACAACAGTAAGGCCTAGAGACCAATCAAGAAAACGCACAATAGCCTTTCAGCCAGCAGCCCCCCCAACTCAGATAGGTTTGTTATAGCACACTTCTGCCACAATAGTGCAGTTAGAAAACCCTCAATTTAAAAATGCTGGTTTTAGAGCTCTAGTGCAGGGAAACCACACAATCTAGATACCAGAGGCCTGTAAAACTAGCAAATGCAATGTAATTAAGTATCACAACAACACTGAAAACAGTTTGGCTTTGAAACACTAAACGAACAGGGGATTCTTCTGTTAGAATTCTTTTTATGAAATTCTTGGGATCTCTACAATTGTACATGCCATTTAGCTAGTCTTGTTCTTTGCCTTGGCTGCAGGTATGTTTCTAATAGTAAGTATGTTGTGTGCATTGTGAAATTTTGTGCTTCCTTCACTTGTGGTTGTCCTGATGGTATTAGGTTAAGGCCTTTTCCACAAAAAATGTTTCAGCTACAACAATGAATTTATGTATGTTGTGCAAACACTTTTTTGTCTAATGCACATAGTGTTTGATCTACTATTTAGAACCTTAAATATATGTCTATGTGTAAATGTGTGTTTGACAAATATTTGATGAAATCAATTTAAAAGATGTCTTCAAAGATAAGAGTTTTGACGGTAACCCATCCTTAATATTCAGTGGTGAGCTATAGCAGTTCTGTTTTTCTTTGAGAACCAAGTGCTAGGTGGATTCTCTTAGCATTCTATGCTTATTCCTTGGAAAGTATCACAAATTTGTCAAAGGCTAGTTCAACTGAGTTATGTAGCTGCCATTGCAAACACCAAAGGAAGCTCTGTAACTGGTAAAACCTGAGCACAGTATAAAAAAGTCCAAAAGTAATAGAGCTAAGGAACAGAGCTTATATAAATAAAATTAATCAACATTCGTTATCCAATTACTGATATGACTTTATTATCATTATTATGTCATTCATTTTCTCTGTGTTATGATCACTTGATAAAGTGCATTGGAGCTTGTGGTGGTAATTTGTAATAAACTACATTTTTTTGTGCTACCTTTGAGCCAGTGGATTTTATATGTTTATCTGTGTAAACTGCCATGCCAGTTAAATATACCACTAAAATACTACAGCTTTAGATCACATGCTTCTGTCATACAGCTAATATTTAATTGCAGCCAGAATAAACTTTTTTTCTTTTGATTAGTACACATTTTAGATAAAGGAAATCAGGAAAAAGTAAGATAAATAAAGGAAAATAAATCAAAGTACCTTACTAACAAAAAGGGTGCTTGGAAAAATGAAGTGTAATCAAATGTCTTATAAAAAGTAATATTTCCTGATACCAGTACTTTTAAATATTACAAAACATGTTAACTGTGGATGGTACTTATATGACTTTTTTGGAGTGGTATTTGCACATATAACATCATCATTAATATCTTGTTGCATTTATTGTCATAATCTGGCATGTTGACTTTGTGTTCTGTCAGAATAATTAAATGCAAGTAAGCATATTCATTGTAGCATAATTTACATCATTCCAAATCATTTAGATTTAATAATAAATTTAGGCATATATTGTTTGAAGTTAAAATTATGCTTGATAGATTTAAGTGATTTATGACAATTTGTCCAGTGAATCATTACAGTAAGCCATTTTAAAGCTGCTGTGCATAACTTGGGGAGCTAACTATTGATAGATTGTCAATTAACAAGCTATAAATCTAAGCTAGACTAGGGATCAGATTTTCCACAGGGTTATGGTGATTGTATTTGGTTATAGCAAGACTGTATGACCAGATTATAGTTGCTGCTTTATGTTATTTTGTTTTAAAGAATGAGTCAAATATACATTTGAAAAATCAAAACTCAAATTAATAAATAAAATATTTCCAAAATATAAGGAAAAATTATATTAAAATATTAATATTTGTTAAATAAAACAAAATATCTAATCTTGAATATCTTAAAATATCAGTAGCATTAACAATGGTTCAAAAAAGAGAGTTAAAAATTTAGGGAAAAATAAGGTGGACATACTTTTCTTATAGGGTCACTGGAGTCACTGTTCAACCCTTGCCACTGAACATGCCACTGGAATTGAAGACTACAACGGCCATCCCTCTCTTCAAGGACAGGCTATCAGTGGATTCCAGGATCTACACATCCATTAGTTTCACATGCAAAGTCTGGAAAGAATTATCATGGAAATGATTAACAATGACATAGGAAACCTTCAGACATTGGAACAAACCCAGTTTGGTTTTGTCCAAGGCAAGTCATGCCTACCGAACCTGGTAGATTTATTTGAGAAGATCACCAAGCCAATGAATGAGGGCAAAAGGGTGCATACTATCTACTTGGATCTATCTAAGATATTTGCCCCACTCAGGCATTATAAGCACACTGATGGAATTAGGCATAAACTCGTATGTAACCCACTAGATAGTTCTCTGTCTGACAGCTAAGAACCCTGGAGGTTAGGATTTGAGACACCACCTCTATGATTAGGCATGTCACTAGTGGAGTCCCTCATGGCTCTGTGCTGGGTCCACTCTTCTTTGGCATTTATTTCTTGGAAGTCAAGGCCAATGTCAAGGGCCTCTGGCTTACCAAGTTTGCCAATGATTGCAAGCTGGGAACAAACCATAGAAACCCCTGAGATGCCAGCATTTTTACAGGAGTGTCTAACACAGACAAATGACTGGTGCTGAAGCCATGACGTAATGCTCAATGGCAAGAAATGCGTAATAGCACCTTGTGAGAATTCTGCCACCCTAGGAAATGACCTCATCAAAAAAACACCCCTAAAAGAAGACACAGTAGACAGAGCTTTAGATACTCATGTAGATAAAGCCAGGTTACTAAGGGGTAAGAAAATCATTCTATGTTACTCCATTTATAAGCATGGGCATGACATCTAGGTCCACAGAAGTCATCGTGCCACTATACTCAGCCCTCATCAGACCCATCATGAAGTATAACATTCCTCATTCCTCTCAACTTCTTTGTGCAAGAAATCTGGACAAAGCCCCAAAAATAGGGAAGATTTTAAATATTGTTCTTACAAACTTAGAACGTTGATATAATAGCAGGGTTTGAGTTAGTATGAAGTCTGAAACTTAAATGTTCATCATTATTTAGTGACTTCCACCCTCAGTGATTTGCCAGAAAACCACAATATTGCTGTGAGGAAGCAATCAAAAATATGAGGCAAAAATCTGGACATTTGAGAGATATGATGCTCCCTTTGGTATGTACTTGACCAGGCACACGCAACAACTGAAACATCCCCAAAGGTTCCTCACAAAAAGAATACAGGGTGCAAACACAATGCTGCATACAGACTGCCACAAAGCCCTATCCCTACACTCTGCTTGTTAGAGTCAGCTAAGAGGCTATTTATGCCTCGCATACAAGGCATCCCTGGATCCCACCCTGATGGACATTTTACACATCTGCAAAACTAACAACATCAGAACTGCTAGATCCAAGGGTTTAAACTTTGATTGTTATTCAAACAGAACATGTTGCAAGTGCAGGTATGTATCTCAAAGAATTCCCATTCTTTGGAATAGGCTTTCTATCCCTGTGAAGCAAAGCCCTCCCCTACCCCATGCAACCGTAACCTGGACCAGTGGAAGGAAAGCTGGAAATTCATCCCTGGTTTAACAGCTGTCTCTGGACAGAGGCAGTAGCTAAATCATGCCTTAACTAACATATACTTCTTAAAACAACCTCTAAGGCAAAATAGCCCCACAGGATACATTTGGGTTGTATGGCTAGGCTTATAAAGGCCCCCGTGGTCATTAGGCTGGTATATACCTATGAACCTACAGGCAATACATATAATCCAGGAGGATTTATGTAAATTGCACCATAATTCTGGTATTTTACTGAAGTTTCCTTTCAGCAAAAGAAGGGTGTGTAGTTATATTATGTATGAAAATGGCAATTATATGCCTAAAAATGTTGCATCTTACTCTCATCCTAGGGGATTGCTATATCTAGTAATGTTAAGATATCAAAACGTTTTACATTGGCAAATGCATATTGGAATTCACTGGTGGGGAACTTCTAGAAACATGGAAGGCAGTCTTATTGGTGGTGATTTTTAACTCTAGCCTAGTAAAAGAGGATTCAGGAGTGCTCAGAGAATGAAACATTTCTGTTTCTGAAAATGTGTTAAAACAATGATTTCAAAACCTTGAGTTTAAGGATGTAGTGTCATTTGCTGATCCAACAATTTAAATTTTACACATTACTCATGTTTTGCTGCTCAGACATGAAATGATAGAGTAGATTTTTCTAGAGATTTAGAAAATAGGGTAGAGAATGTGGAGGTTTGTCACATCCAGTTTCTGATCATAATGCCATATGAGTAGAAATATATCTTAGTGTACAAGGTTACCTGGTTTTCTGAGAATTCTTAACTACATGGGGAAACTGATAGACTTTAGAAAAGTGTTCAGTGGGGAGATAAAAAATTACTTGGAGGAATCCAACAGTAATGATGAAACTGATATTTTATGAAATTATATGAAACTCTATTTTGGATAACAAAAATATGGTGTAAAAAGAGGTCAGAATGGGAGAAAGTACTGCAAGAGCTCGTTTGTCTTTTGTTGCAACATGGCTAAGCTATCACCTGGTCAGCTGCCTTTTTAAAAACATGATTACCATCTCTTGTTTTGGGGGCAGCTGCTGTTATACGGTCCTGAGATCCATGCAAAATAGTTATACTCAGCTAAGATTTGTTTGTTGAATTTAACTGTGTCTCCATACTGTCACTATATGTGCAACATTAACCAGGTATTGCCATAGTTTAAATATAAATAAAATATCAGCTAGTAAAATTCATATTTTTATTGTGCTGCATTCTAGACATTGTCAAAGTACACTATCAGTTTTACTGAGAAAGTGTACATCCAGCATTGTTGCTATTGTTTGATATATACTTGTGATTCACTATTGCTAGTTAAGGAACATCATTGTCCCTATAATTTTTTAATACAATAAATCGTCTGAGTACAGAAATAATGGATTTTCAAATGAGACCCTGACTGGTAATCTGCAGTTTCATATATTTATGTATGTTTTATTGACTACATTAACCCTGTATTTAAGCCCATTTTTCATCAAGGACCTTGAGGATAGGAAGAATATGTATTGTACACTGAGTCTGAATACAATACAGTCTACAGTAGATTTAAAAGTGGTTTATGTCTAACAGTTTACAATTAGTATGTGCACACCAAATAGAGAGCAAGTTGTACCATAAATCACATCGTTTGTAATGTACAGCAATTATTCTACATAATCAGTTAATACCTGCTGTTATTGGATGCACTTACAGTTAAACAGCTGTTAACCATTCATAACAGTTTCTTATCATAGTAGGTATGATTAGTAACAGCTTGTTACCGTAGTGTGTATAATTAGTCGTAACAGCTTTTTCCCATAGTAGGTATAATTAGTAGTAAAAGCTTGTTGCCATAGTAGGTATAATCAGTAGTAACAGCTTGTTATCATAGTACGTATAATTAGTAATAGTGCATTTATAAGAACCTATTTACAGAATACAATAATTTGGAGGACGTATGTTAAATCTAGGCAATCCAAAAAGTTTTCATTATATAAATTTGCTCAAAATCAGGAACATTATGCAAAATTGTAAACAGTTGAAATATATCAATATGCCTCATGAGATGCAGCATATTGAAGCTGAAGTAGGGTTACATAATATTTTTTGAAGTTGGTCAAAGTTCTAATAGAAGAGTATTCTAGTGCTTAGAATGAAGCTGAGTGCTCTTTTTTATGTCACTGGAGACTGGGCTTTTATATAGGTAATTGCTTATTATTTGATATCCGGTATCTGCTTTAGTACACTAGGATAGTAGAAAGAGTTCAAGAAAAGAGGTTTGGAAAATAATTTTGTGAATGAAGGAAAGGTATCTATATATAGTTCTCTTTACTTGTAGCATCCAGTTTATTTTGTCGAGTATTTCTCAGTAATGAGTGCACTTTAAGAGGCATGCAGCAAATTTGTTAATTCTGAGATAGACAGCTCAAAAGAAATGGCTCTATGTCATCAAGGTACTGTTTAAAAAGAAAACGTTGGTACGAAGAGAAAGTTTTCAAATGGTTCTTCTTTGGTGTTACACATCTTTTTATAACCGAAAATACCACACAAGAGATGCCTTCCTCTCAGTCACTTTTTATTAGATATTGAGCACGGTTATCTAGTTTAAAAGGACTTTATCAAAACAGTTCAGACAACTTTCATCTAACCTTATATACCAAAAAGTCACATGACTGAAAGTATTGTGATGCATAAAACATTTAATACTAGACATGAAGCAAATGATTATTTTCGTAACAAGACCCTCCTATCAACCATCTCACAAAACCAAAGCAAAAATGAAATGCACTAATGCTTTGTTTTTTAATACAGGGTATACAGGACAATCTTTATTCAAACCTGGAGTCTTGAAAGAATTGAGATGAAGCAGCCATTTGATCTTCCTACACTTTAGTTTGCACTTCATGACCATCCCCTTCCACTGATCTTAACTTTTTCTGAAATGAAGAAAAGAAATTGAATATATTCTGGAGTGTCTGACTAGAGCACTGTGTTTGTCATTGTAGAGGATTTCACAAATATGTTCATAAATATAGACTTTTAACTGCTTCTATTTTTTTTCCAACACAAATCCTTCACAGGTACTACATTAACTAAAACTTTTGTAGTGCAATCACAAATACATCTGCAGGTAATGTCTTTGGAAATCTCATTATAGTAGCATAAGTGGACTCTGAAATATATCATCACTCCTTGCATTGCCCGCATTTACCCATTTCTGACTGTAACCCAGTGTTATAGTTACTCTTGTTACTGTTTTCTAATAAAAGCTTAATATTGTCATTTCTACTGTACATAATTTTTGGTGTAGAACCTCATTTTTCAAGTAATTCTGAACTAAATGTAAGCTTCTAAAATTGACCTAATGTCATAAGATTCCATTGAGTAAGGTCTAATAAAGATCTTAGTACTCTGAACATTTATTACACCTTATTCAACTTATAGCAGAGATGGACAAAAGGAAAACAAACTGAAGACAATAGAATGAAATCCTAAAGATTAATATAGGGAGATATTTCACAAGAAAGGATTGCGGATGCATGATTTAGACTTGTCATGCAAGGAATGGAATGGAAAATAATGGAGAAATGAATGTAACATACATAGCAATTCTTTAATGACTTAGAAGGAGGAAAAATGGATAACAAAGATCACTGGGAGTTTGCAAACCAGGTGGTGTGAAAAGTCCTTATAGCATATACGCATCTAAACTGACAATTAATTGATCTAGAGAAAGCAAAAACAGGTAGTTTAAGAATATTGAGGGTTACTTGTGCTAAAGATATCTTCAGTTATAACTCATAGCTCTTTACAAAGAGCGAAGGAAGTGACATTCTGGTCTGTGTTGCTTCTGTCTCAACTTGCTGTTGGTTAGTGGAAAATTGCAGTAGTCTAATCTTCCATAGGAGCGTGCGCTGCACTACTGTTCTGTAATGCAGAATGCCGCCATCTCCTATATAAATGTACATACAAAACTACCCTGTCTGTTCAAGTCACCTAACTATGAATGCCATTGTCTATTTGACAATGCATGTATTTCTTTATCTTTTTCATATGATGTGCTCTACATACTTCCTTCTAATATTTTATTTACTAGCTGGGTAGACAGGCTGGTCTTTTGATCCTTTTCATTCTTGACCCCTATCAGAAGGCACAGCAGAATTAAAATGTAATATGCAGTAAATATTATAATGTTACAGTGAATTTAAGTGTGAGTGAAGTATAGAATGATTAACAGTGCCAAATACCATTGGCATCAAACAGTTTTCTTAATTTTTCTTAATTTTTTCAATGTAAAATAAAAACAAAACAGTTGGCAATCCATCAGGTAGCCTAAATATACTCAGTAAACATGCACTATTCAATTTAGTATAAAAGAACCAAAATGAAAAAAAAAATCAGGTGTTTAAAACAGTACCAAGTTCAAGTGCGATCTAATACAAAAACCCATGTCCGGGTTAAGACGGGGTAATTATAAGCTTATGTAAATGCCTTTATGACGCTTTCCATTCAGTGGTTTCATTTCCTTTTGACTTAAACACCTTATATGCATTTAAATACTTGGATATCTAGGAATAAAGTATTGTGGAGGGAATCTCCTCTTATAGATTAGTCTCTTGAGTTATTAAAACTGGTGGTGCTATAATCAATAATAATGCTTTACCTATACTGAGATGCTAAAACCTAAATTTTTCTTTTAATTCATGTATCCCTGGGCAGAGCCTGAAAATGGACCATGTTGACCAGTGTTGCACTCTGGTTAACAGCAAATGAATAAATAAAAAAAAAAAAATAACTGCTGCTTGGAGAAAGCTGTGCGTATGTAGGGTCTATATCACAACGTTGAACTTACAAAAGTTTGATCATTGTAATATCGAACCCTTATGTCCGAAACCCAACAAAAACGAAAGCACAGAACAGCGATTTTTTTTCCAGGGAAAAAAATCGCTGTTCTGTGACAAAAAAAAAAAAATTAACCTTAAAATTAAACTGAAGTGGGGGGGGGGCTTCACCCCTCACACCACCCTACTTAAATATATCAACTCCGAGATCTCACCACAGTGGAGGAAATAGCAAAGCCCTGAAAACAGCCCACCGATTTTTTTTCATTGGGAAAAAAGTCGATGTATCATGGCTTTGCTATTTTCCATTTTCAGACTTTAGGGTTCAATATTCAATATTACAACGTTTAAACTTGTTTTAGTTCGATATTGTAATATAGACCCGTGTAATGTATGTGTGTGTGTGTGTGTGTGTGTGTGTGTGTGTGTGTGTGTGTGTGTGTGTGTGTGTATGTAATATGGTCAGAATGCACATAAAAGAAACTGGACATTACAGTAAATACCAGCAGAATTAGTGGGAAACAAGTAAATTATATAAGCTTCCGACATCATAAAGTGAAGAAAGAGCTACAGGTGGGTTTGACTCCAAACATTACATACATATTTACAGAACTACTGTTAGTGTAATAATGATGGTTAATTGGTGGTGGGTATAAAATCAGTATGGAATTACTGCAATTGTATATCGCTTGCCTTATACGTCACTAATAATTTTCTTTTTAGAATTTTAAAATTCTTAAACTTGTAAGGGTCTAATAGTCTCATTCAAACAGTGATACAATAAGCTAATTGTTCAGGGCAACATGTCTTTGTGTGAATTAATGGGTGGTTTTCTTGGCAGTGATGATGAGGAATCAACTTGCAAAAGGTTAAAAATGAGTGAGGTTAGAAGTATTGTTTCTCTTGCAGTGATGAATAGCCACATTGCTTTCTCAGAGGAGAAGACAATGATGAAATCTGAAAGTTGACAATAACATGAACTATCTTTTAATTGTTGTCTGTAAGAAGTTTGTGTTATAGGATGGAGTACATATAGCCCAGTGGGGATAATGCCTCCAGTATTAGACTAGAAGGTTTGTAGCCATATCTTGGGAACCTTAGCTCTTTGTCAGTGTTTGAGTCTACATAAACCTTAAAGGATAGGAAGTGGTCAATCCATAATCTTAGATATTTCTGCTAATGTGTGAGAGAAAGCATTTCATGTGACTAACAACTGAACTGTGAAGCTGCAGGTTTACTTTCTGTGGTATAAGTACTTCATAATCCTCCCAGATAGCAATCTTTATGAGTATTTTATGCAACCTTTGGATCTACAGCAGCATCTAATTTCATCAGTTTCATTTTACTTAGACTTGGGATTAGAACATGTTCTTCTTGTAAAGTTGGTTGAAGATAAAGAAAATCATGGGCTCAGCTGGTCATGAATACGGAAATGATGATGGGCTAATTACCATTTGCTGCACCACTCCAGATTTAAAACGGAAAATGGAAGGTGCAAGTACCTGCGTAATTGTATACCTTTAAACCGAGCCATCTGTAAGCCCCCAAAATTAAGTGTCCTATGGGCATCTGTGTCCTTGATTGCCCCACTCATGCCATGTGATGTTATATGCTGCAATCACTCAAGAATTTCTACTAGTCTGTGTATAACCCAAAATTACTGCAGTATGCTACATTACCCATGCTATGCTAGCCAAATGCCATTTTGACTTGAAGATATGTGAACTCTGTGTGACCCACATAACACTACCCCACAAGAATCTGTGAACTACATTATCATTATGTTACCATTGTTAAACGTTCCATGCTGTCATTGTTTGGGGGCGGGGGCTTTGTGGTAAGGATGCTTATACTGATCAGCATACAGAAGGAATGTTCTAGAACATTTAGTTTATATTCCAGCTCATGTTGTGTGTCGGCTGTTCACCGCAGCCATTCTTATTTTTCTGCTTTTGATGCTTGAGGCTCATTTTACTTTATATTTCTGAAATCTGTCTCATTTGGAACATTGGACTATGGTGTATTTAACTGCTTTGGTAATCTGACTGCTGTCTGTATTAATCACTTTTATTTTAATTTAGTGTCAAACTTTTTGCTTCATACATTCATGTTCACTTCACCTGAGACCCTCTTAATAACAACTACAGGCCATTGACATCTCTTTAGTGGTAGCCATTCATTCTGTAGTGACAAATATTCTGATAATGTTGCATCCCCCTTTTGGATTCCATCTCAGTATCATATGAGGGGTCTGTCTCATCTGATCTGAAAAGGTCTGTGGCTTTGGTCTGTGGGATGGGGTAGTTGAGGAACTGGTATGGAAACTTTTAGTGATATGTGAGCAAGTGGCATTGCAGTCAGACAGGGACTGGTATTTTCCAACAGATATTGGTATTCGTGGATGAGAAAGTGTAATAACATCAATCTTTTACATGAGTCTTGTTCTGTATGGCTGCAGTAATACCCACTAACATCCTTGCATTATTTTCTGTAGACCTCTTTGCTTATAGCAGTATATGGCTATGCAACATAACTTTCTTCAGAGAAAATGATTTACTACTCTGATTCTCCAGCCCTCAATCCTTGGTTGATCCTCGATTATCCCAGAGTCCATTGCTGACCCACTGATTATCAGTACTAAAGTGCTCACCTCACATCTGTATTAGAAACCTACTGTTGACTATCCCATGATAAATGCAATTTCATGGTTAACTTATTCTCTTAGTTGAATAACAAGTGCTGCAGTTTCAGTTTTGCCAGATGAGATGATGATTATGCTTGCTACTTTTTCACAGCTCAGTTCCCTTACACTCTGCCTCATCTGGATACCTTATTTTTGGTAATGGGATGATGCCTGCGTTTGGCATCTGGTGGCTTATTCTATGACTATTATAGTTTCGTAACTTATGTGATGTAAGGAATCTGTGCATTTTTCAAGATTTGCATGACAGCATATTTGTTTGCTTACCGTGTTTGCTAATATCATTAAAGTGAATGTAAATGTTTCCTCCTATTTCATAACAGGTGTTCATAGAGTGACATGCATTACTGTTTCCTCCTTAGAGCAGGTCACTTAGATTTTATGCACAAACAGAAGTTGACAAGTGCTTGGGTGGGAGTCAGAGTAACAGTCAAAGTACTGCATCCACAAGTCTCTGCTTCCAGCTGTGCTGTATGTGGTTGGATATAGTAAAAGTGTGCAGCCAGAAATTAGATTTTTTGTATAATATTTATAAAATCTTCTTATGCATCTAAGGCACTAGAATGGAAATGATGGGAATCTTATTTGGCTAGCAAATGTAATGTACTTTTAAAATCCATTAATAGTGAGTTTGTTTATTCTGTAGATTTCAGAAACATTTCCTGCACTCTTTCAGCTCTACATACTTTGCAGATGATGATTTGAGTAATTAAACTGTTAACAGAAACAAATAATCTCCTTGGACATTTAATCGTACAAGTGATAAGTAGCACTACTGTCTTCCTACTATATGTCACTGTGTGTTGGGTTATCTTTCTACCTGTACAGCTGCTCTCCAACAGGAAGTTCTGTTGCCCTGGAGCTACATCTCCATAGCAACCTTCTCTTTTTGAATCATTGAATGGAAAATTGCTTGCAAGAAGAGCATTGTACTGGAATACTGATTCACCTTAGCATCTACAACACTGGCTGCATTTTAATATCCTCTGTATCCCCATTAAGCTAAAAATAGCGGACTTAGTTTACCTCTAAATTCACTGAGGTGATCCCTTAAAGCTATGACATACCTGCTGTAAAAATTGCATAAACATGAGGAATATATTTCTGGGCAGTTTAATTTAAATTGTGATATTGACATCAGGGATTGATGTTTTCAGTCTTAATTTTTTTCCATAATGTTTTGCTCAGCCTGGTCAAATCCTTTGGGGAAGTGTTATTCCCTAGGCTAACTTCCAATTATTCTTGCACCCTGTATTACCCACACAATTTTTTATTTTGAGAGCATGTTTTGTTTTAACTTGAATGGCACACCTCAGGATACCTGCAGACACAGAGCTTTACAACTGTTGCTGGATTTCTGAAAAGTTCTAATGAGCCATGAAAATGTTTTTGATGTTACTCTAGTTTAATGGCAGGTTTTATAGCCTATTAATTAATTGTGCAAACTCTGCTCACAATTGCTTTATTGCCTTTGAAGGGAGAGGAATTCAAAGGCATAATGTTGTTATAATTGCCAGCACTATTTTTTTCTTTCACTGTCATCAGGCTTTTGATTAGAGATCTACATATTTCTGAGAAAGAATTTAAAGCTTGGGAACGATGACTGATCCAAACAATTACTATGATTTTAACATAAAAATGTATTCCTGCTTCATCTTGGATACGTTTCCATAACTGTAGTGAAAAAAAAAACAACTGTATAAATTACTGTGTATAATCTGGACTAAGTTTAAGGGATAACTGGCTTGGGATATCAAATAGTTGCTCTTTAAGACTATATGTTTAGTAAGACAAGTGCCATTCTTTTGTTTGCACACCTGTCTCAAGATATTAGCTAACTTCAGCTTTGTCCTGTCTCTCCCAGATGTAGTGTGAAGTATTTTGTTTTCTCCTTTCTTCCACTTTCAATATGCACATCTTGCAGTATAAACAAAACTTTGAAGCATGAATTCCTATAGGAGATTTCTGTGGAGATTTTGAAAATCATACAAATTAATAGTGTTCGGCAGGCAGACAGATGGTAGTTCCCTCAACTAGAATAAGAAGAGCTATTAGTCACTTAGAATGACCTGATCCCATGCTAATAGTTGGGTTATGCATTTTGGACAGTGTTTACTCTCGTAGATCACATTACAGAACAGGTAGTTTATCCAGTACAGTCAGGTTTTATTATTAGTGTGACTTGTCACTTTTCAACCACAAGTACATCTTAAAATAAAGGAAAAAAGACTTTAATGCACTGTACCTCACAACCTACATCATACACCATCACCTCTACCACCACCTAGTTCATTTGTTCCATTTATATTTGTTGTTACTGTAACATCACTGCTGCTAACCTTGTATGTAATCCTATGTCCTGCTTGGTCCACTGTGTCCCCAAAGAGTGTTTATACCCATTTTCAGCTGGCTTTAACCCATCTAATATGTATACTCATACCCTTATTGATAACCACTAGACCAGGCCAATCAAACCATAGTTTTTTTTTTTGCCTTTATGCATTCCTCCGCTGCTGCCTATGGACATGCATACATGCATGCATATGCATGTATATACCTCTAAAAGGGCTTTTTTCTCCTGCATAAACTTTATCTGGTACAGATGTGTTCTAGACTGCATATAATACAGATACATCCAACAACTGGAATGCCCATGAAGATACTTTAGTTACTAAAAGGATACAAAGCATATATAATATGGCCTACATGGACTGATTCAAAGCCCTGTCACTATATGCTGTATCCTACAGACTGCTAAGAAGTGACCTGTGTCTGGCATACAAGATATCCTCCAATCCATTACTAATGGATTTACTGCACATCAACAAGTCAAATGGCATCAGAAATAATCAGTCTAGGGATCTAAACCTCTTCTGCATCAACAGAAAGGTTTGGAGGGACTGGTATATCTTGCAGGGAATACTGCTGCTGTAGTACTGACTCTCAGTCCACATAAAACAAAGCTTAGCCCTGTCCATTTTCAAGTGAAATTTAGATATATGGATGGGAAACAGAAAATGTACTCCAGGACTGCCCCCCTGTTCTACAAATGGACACAGGCAGCTCATAAATACTGTATCCCTTGCATCTATAGTATGATGCCAGTTATTCTCATTAGGGATAATATATAATTATCAACCATGGGATGGGTAAGGCCTATCTATAACCAAATGGTATATATTATTTCAAGCACAAAAAAAGGAAACTGGTTAGGCTTAAAATGGCTGGCAAGGACAGTGGCCTAATACCCAATTATGAACCTATAAGTATGTGCAGTAATCAGTGATAAGTAAATCTGCCTCTTAATCCTGGATGAAAACTACAAGGGACTTACCATGCTAAATGGTGGTGTACAGACTCAGCCATATGAGCATTCACTGCTACACACACACACATGCATGCATTTACTGTGTCATACACTTGTTTCTTACACTCGCTTGTGTGTATTCACCATGCCATAAACTCTATGAAGGCTAGGATATTAACCCTTGACATTTGTCTAAAAGGTATAATGAGCATATATTCACCACTGTTAAATTAATTTTATTATAATATTTCATATTGGATTATCTTTATGTCTGGGATTAAATGTGAGCTGAAGGGTCGCAGAATTTAGTTGGTTCATTTCTGAATGCAAGAATTACATTAAGAAGTTAACTTTGTTAATTTCTCTCAATGTGTTCAAATACTGAAACTTTTGAGGGGTCTATGTTATTCATCATTGTAACAATTATTGCTGTCATTATGTTTAATGTATTTATAACTAAGTAACCTTGACAATTGTTCCTTAATTATCTGTAAACAAAAGACACAACACTTAGGACCTTGCAACTTACAAAATTCATCATTGTCTATATTTTTCAAGTCATACAATGTCATCTGTATGACTCAGTCTTAACTGTAAGTGGGACTTATCTACCCAGATGCTAACTTTGAGGATTCTGTCCCTAATTAGAAACATTTTCAGTGATGCTTGCAGCTTTATGCTTTTAATTAGTATTAAACAAAGACTCACATAAGTCCTCTGTTTGGTTATACTATAAACTAAAGTAAATAATGTCTCACTATGGTCTCCTTTAGTCTGCATTTAGATTTGCCAGCAACTCAAGTAACTAAAATAGAAAAGGGAAGTACATAATGTCTGAGACATTAGGAAAATCATGTCCATGTGTTTTACGGAATCTCAGATGGATGTATCAGCAGTGGTCAAAACATCTTGAATTAATTCCTACCTGGGAAGCAAACTTATGAAAACTCCTTTCATAATGTCTGACTGTTCTTTTGAAGGACGCTGATAAGTCATCCCTGGACCTAAGACCTTTTGATCCTTTTTACTTTCCTTATTAAAATTAGTAAACAACACCACAAAAAATGTAACTATGTAAATATAAATTATTATAAGTGAAGTTAGGCCTGTATACATAGAAAATATGCACAGATGCCCTGACATACTGGCCCACAGAATCCAAGCCCAAATAGACTACACACTGAGCAATAACAGGGCAGAATCACAAACCTTGGCTTCTTAGTACTGATTATTTATAACAAGTATAATGTAACTAAATTTTAGATAATGCAGTGGTAAAAAATCACACAGACCACCACACTGAAAGTTATAAAACCATGAAACTTTAATAAACCAATAAAATCACAGTAGGACAAGTGCTTTTGGGTATTCCCTTCATCAGGTCCATGGAACTAAATCAAACAAGGCTGTATATATTCAAACAATTAACCAATCAGCATTAAGCCCTCCTCCCTTTTAAAATTGGTTTCATAGGTAAAACACAATTCTAGCCAGGTGGGCTGTCTGCCAAAAACGCAGCTATCCAGCCAGATTCTATGCTCTCAGTCTTGTTAACAACATCCCCTCCCCTCATATTCATATGAATCACTTGCAAGACCATGAAAGAAAAAACATGGTCATTAAATAAAGCTATATGTTGTGACAAAGCATTATGTTTAAATTTCAGCCTTATATCCGATCTTTTAGCTGTCGATTTGTCTTTCCTACATAGAAGCATGGGCATTGCCCACACTTAGCCAGATATATAACATTAGTAGTATTACAATTAGCGTATACTCTAGGTCGATAAGTACGCTTTGTTACAGGATGAACAAAACTACATTCTGAAGTAACAAAAGAGCAAGTGATGTTTTACCTCTGCATTTTGTTCCTGTGTCACTGTAGACCTTTAATGTTTTTGGGCCTTTTTATTTTTTAAATTTTAGATAATGGGCTGAATATATAATGATGTACAGTTAAAACCTGATAAACAAGTCTGTGTCTTCACAGCAAAATAATAAATTGCTGTGAAATGTGGGCTGGAAGAAAAACAAACCACTGTCATCTTATTTACACTAAAAAATGCAGCATTGTTTAGCAAGTGTTTAAAAATTAAGAAGAAAACAAAAGTAACTGCAGTAGCAGTTACAAGGACCTGTCACCTCCTCTCTATTCACTAAGCACTTAGCAAGTGGGAGGGGGTAAGTTAACAAAATTAACTGCAGTACCAGCAGAGGTTAAAACTGGAGCTGTGACTTCCTTAGCACTGCAGGTGGTTGCTTACTGCTGCAAGTTATGTGTTTTTTCATCCATTTGATCAGAATATAATATTTGGGGTGTAGATAGGCAAAAGTGGTTTAAATTGCTGAGTAGCTTTGTGTCTGTGCTTCTGCACATGTCACATGCCTGTTTCTTTTGAAAAATAGCCCAACTAGATCCAAGCACAAGTGTGTGTGTGTGTGTGTGTGTGTGTGTGTGTGTGTGTGTGTGTGTGTGTGTGTGTGTATATATATATATATATATATATATATATATATATATATATATATATATATATATGGGTCCCATACAGAATGCCAACGCCATATGGTTGACATTCAGAATATCGACAATGGGGAAACGCTATCTCCCAATAGTGTGGAATGGAAAAATTTCCATTCTTGCACTATAGTGCAATCTCGGAGTTGGTATATTAAAGGTACAGTGGGTGCAGGGGGCCGTAGCCCCCCTGCAAGCACAAAAAAGGAAATTTCATTTTCCTTTTTTGTGAAGTTGTGGTGCTGTTGATATTGTGAGTGTTGACCACATGGCATCGGCCATATGGGTGATGGTGTTTTGCGCTGTCGGTGTTCTGTAGGTGATCTATATAGGTAAGGCTCTGTCTGTCTCTTTCTCTCGCTAAATATAATATATATATATATATATATATATATATATATATATATATATATATATATATATATAAAGTGCACGTGTGCATTTGAGTCCCTATGAATACATCAAATTCTCAGATGAGCTGCTGTTAGAAGATCCAGTATGGAAACTCAAAAACCTGGAAGATCTGTTGAACAAAAAACATGCAACCCCTGACTTTTGCAGGGAGGTATGTCCCCTACACCCTCCCATACCTCTTGCTAATTATATATACCAACTCTGAGACTGCACCACAGTGAGTAAGGGAGCAAAACCCCAATCTCCATTATATCACAATCCCACACAATGAAAGTCCATTCCATTCAGACTTCCAGGTTTTCAAGTTTCCAGGCTTGATGAGATAACATTCCTTTATCTGAGGCTTTAATGTACTGATAAGGATGTGTGTGTGTGTGTGTGTGTGTGTGTGTGTGTGTGTGTGTGTGTGTGTGTGTGTGTGTGTGTGTGTGTGTGTGAGTATGTGTGTGTGTGTGTGTGTGTGTGTGTGTGTGTGTGTGTGTGTGTGTGAGTATGTGTGTGTGTGTGTGTGTGTGTGTGTGTGTGTGTGTGTGTGTGTGTGTGTGTGTGTCTCTCTCTCTATATATATATATATATGTGTGTGTGTGTGTGTGTGTGTGTGTGTGTGTGTGTGTGTGTGTGTGTTTTTTTTTGTTTACTAGACAGCTTCAGAAATCATATGTGATTATGAGGGGATACAGAAAACTGTGACATAGGGAAAAACAAGACATGAAAAATAGGGACATACCTACTATAATAGGAACATCTTATTCAGGGTAAATCAGGCCTGAAAATATGAACATTCCTCTAAAACAGGTACGACTAAAAGGCCTGCTTGTTTCATACTTGGTGTACAAGGCTATTCTGGCATTTCTTATGAAGACCTGTCTTAAAAACAACTTCTCCATAGATCTCAACTTTGAAGAATCTGGAGCAAAGCTAAAATGAGAAACCAAAGACCAAAATCAGGGAAAGCTTTTACATTTAACAGGACGCATTTTACATCACCATGCATTTTCTGAAGAATAAGTTTTATGAAACTCTAATGTCTTGCATTAAGACCTGTAACCCTTGGTTAATTACAAGAAAATAATTAAAAAAATAAGGATCAGGGCAAAATCAAGGTGAGAGCACTGCTTCTGCCCATCAATTAATTCTGTTTGTATAGCACCCTTATAGGACTAATATCAGCAGGGATCGCAGCATGTTTTAGGCCTAGGACTGAGATAAATTTGTGCTTGAATCAGGAGATAATTGTCAATGGCCTTATATGCCATTTACCCTGGCATATGGAGACATTTCTGCATCTCAACAAGACGTCTTACTTACTTTTTGACTGTTTATCATCTCAGCCAATATGTTGAATCTTGTTTGCTTTTAATATTTGGGTTGACAAGAACACATGTAAAAAGTGTACTATTAAAGTAGTCAAATGATGGTGTATAAGATTTGCTCAAAATCAGCAATGGTGTTATAACGTAGCGCTATGGTACTTCTCTACATACATGGCAACGTATACTGATTACCATGCTAATTCTGTACAAGAATACTGTTGTAAAGAATATAAAATGTTTTCTCATGTTTATTTACTTACATGTGTTTGACTTTGCATTTCAAAGCATCACTAAACTGGACTACAATTCCTACTAAATTTCAAAATAAAATTTGAATTGGCATTTGACTCTGAACCAAAACTAGCAAACATTATTTTGTTTCCATTGTATGCACTGGAATCAAACACCAAAATATGAATATTACACTGACAAATTTTAAGTTTCTTGTTTCAATAGTATATTAGATTTTAATACTGGAATGGGTTATTTTTTACCACTAAAAGTTGATTGTCTTTTGAATCAGACACCCTTTGGAATATGTAACTGTACTGAGTTCCATGACTGCACAAATGTTTGTTGTTGTTAATGAAGAATTCAATTGTAGTGGTGTATGTGTTCCACTACAGCCTGGGTCATGGCTAAAAAAGGTCTTGGACCAGCCCGCTTATTAAAATAACAAAGTGTTATACAAGTAACGTAGATTATACTAAGGTAAAGGACTACTTTGGGTTTTGAACTGTAGAGTTTAATTACACATAAACTATCATACATTTTATTTGGAAACCGATGCCTACTAGATTTTATAAACTCTGAGGTGCACTAAAACTTAAATTTGAAAAATGTAATCTAACATGTTAGAAAACTCTTTGATTACTGTTGCAGATCTGAAAAGAGTTTAAAATGATTATTCAAACCTCTGCATTTGTTCATGAAATTAGCTATTAAAAAATGTACAATAACTCATGCATATAGCTATAAAAAATGCTTGAAACAGTATTAGCATATTAGCATATTTCACGCAATGGAAGAGTAAATGAAACAATGTGGCTGTGAAAATAAACGTAAAAGACATCTTTTTTCAGTATTTCAATGTATATGGGAATAAAGTATTCATTCTGTCTTCAAAATAGTGTTGTCTTAATTTTAGTCATTAGGGGTGTGGGGGTAGTATGCCCTTCTCTTTGTGGGTGAGAGGGTATAATCCCCAATGCAAAAATAGCTTGCTGTCTGATTTATATGTAGTCTGTTGTTTTTGCTGTTTACTGCAATGTGAGGCATACTACAGATTTGTATCTGTAGTTTTAAGAGAAATGTTGCTTTGGAATTGTTTCATTGATAGATATTTTATTTTTATTTAAATTTGTTTGTTGGTGCATTGATCACAGAAGGCCATTTGCAAATGCAGCCTGGGTAAAATAAAGGTAAAATTGTTGCCTGTTAGAGGAAATGTAATTATGGCTGAGATCTATAAAAATGGGTTGCACTTCTGTGCAAAGCTTGCGCAGCTAGCACGCACACTGCATCAACAAGGGCAGCAATTAAACATCCTGCCTAAGTCAGGGAGTGCTTTGGTGCAGCTCTCTGTATTCTAGAGTAGTTTAGCAAACAGTGCAGCAACTAGATGAGTGGGCATAACCATGTAGTAAACTCCATCTCCATATACAGAAACACAAGATGCAGTTCACAAAGCAGCTAGATAATTTGATAATGCTGCTCTATCCGGCTCTGGTTATCCTTGGGTAGAGCACTGTCTCCATTTCTGGAGACCTTAAAAGGCAAAGATCACAATGTTGGATTCTGTAAAAAAGATAACTAGGATGGTAAAAGTAGAAGACTAATCTATAAGTAGAGGCTAAGGGAGGGAGAGATGGGTGTATATGATACAGGTATAAACAGGATACGAGTGCATAAGGCACTAAGCAGAAACTGAGTTTATCCCACAGAGGAAGGATTAAGAAACAAAAGTGGTATAACCAGCAATTAAAGGGAACAGATAATCATGATACTAGAAAGTACCTTTTCAGAGAAATAAGAGGTTGACTGATGGGATCATTTACAGGAACATAGGGAAGAAATTACTTACAGGTCCAGAGGTACTTACCAGGCTACTGATCTGTGAGGATCTTAACCCTAGCCTTAAAATCCCATGGTAGTTTATATTTTGGATACAAATAATCCTGAGATGGACTAAACAAGAGCATGTTTCTTAGATTCATAGACTGTTACTGAGATAGATTTTCTTGAAGAATGCTAGTGTCTGCAGGGGAGTTGATAACGCCCAGCTTGCACTCATCTGTAAAATTAGTCAGCCATAAATCTTTAGCATTTGCTCCACTAATGACTAGCCTCTTGGTGGAGGCGGTCTCACCTATTTTGACCTGCTGGGTCTTATCAGTGAGCCAGATGGCTATTCAGTGAGTGATAAAAGGGTTTATACCTAAATTACTGAGCTTGTCTATAATGGTCAAGTAGAGTATTGTATCAAAAGCCTTGGCCAGGTCTAAGTAAACTGTGTGCACAGTCTTACCTTCATCCAGTGCTTTGGTGACCCTCTCAAAAAAATCCACTTGATTTAATAGGCATGACCTTCCTTTAACAAAGCCAAACTGTGATGGGTCCAGCATTTGCAGGTTATCTATGTCTTTATTTATCATGTCCAAGATGATTCTTTCCATGGCCTTATATATGAGGCTGGTAAGACTTATGGGCCTGTAGTTATCAAGATCAGTGGTTGGACCTCCTTTGTGCAGAGGAATGACTGTAGCCATCTTCCATTCCTTGGGCACAAAACCTGACTGAAGGCTCCAGCTGAAAAGTGATTCAAGTGGACCCACAAGGTCATGTTTTATGCTATTTATTAAACATCCTGAGATGCAATTGGGGCCCATCGATGCAGTGCTTTTGGCATTGGAAAGTGCATTAATGACCTGTTTTCTAGTAATGGTTGGGGGGTTTGTGTTATGTGATATTTCCTTTGGACTACCTGGGGAGAGCAGGAGGAGAAATTTGAACTGAAAATGTCAGCCAAAAGGTTGTCAATGGCCTTTGGTTCAGTGTGGGTGATGCCATTTACAATAAGTTCTGTGCATAGTTGTGTATTTCTTCTGAGGTTACGGACATAGCTGTAGAAAGCCTTGTGGTTGTCCTTTGCCTGTGAAACTATTTTTTTCTTCAAATGTATCCTTTGAAATATTAATTAACCCTCTTAGCTGTATGTTTAGATTGGTCAGCGGACTTTTAATATGCATGGCTTTGTTCCTTCTATGACTGGCCAAGATTCTTTTTCTTTTGTTGTATAACTGATTGATGGTATAATTCTACCAGGGTGGCTTGCCTTTTGAGTTTGTCTTATTCTTAATACAAGTGGACACAGCTCAGTCTATACAGCTATCAATATGGCTGTACAGAGATTTTGTAAATAGCTCAGTGTATACTATGGAGTTTACTGGGTTTGGGGTGCTTGGAATTGAGTCAAGGTGTTGCTTAGCAGAGAGATGTTAGCCTTGGAATAGTTCCTGAAGGTTTTTTGGTTTTGATCCCCGGATTTAATTTTTATTTCAAGTAATACTGCCTTATAGTCAGATCTGACAAACAAAGATATTACATTGGGTGAGGAACATTGCCCTCCCATGTTCTTGAGTACAGGTCAAGGATGTTTGTACCCCTGGTAGGAAAATAGACCAGCTGTTCCAGGATGTTGGTATTAAAATTCAAGAATCACTGGGAATCACTGGGCTTGTGCATTAAAAGTGGTGTAGGATTCCCAATCCATAGAAGGGTAGTTGAGATCCCCTACGAATATTGTATTGGGTTGAATGGTGAGGGACTCTAGTGCATTGAGATAGGTAGTATGGATTTCCTTGGACATGGAGCGGGGCCTATATGTTGCAAGGATATGGTATAGCACCCTGTTTATGCAGAGTTGCACATGTATGAATCCTAGTAGGTCATGCACTTTAACTAGTTTGAATGTGAGATTAGTCTTAATACAGAATGAAACGTCTTTGCTCTTATGCAGTAGCTGGTCTAAAGGTGTGAAAGGCATTATATAAAGGGTACTTTGAGCAACTTTAAACCATGTCTCTGTTACTACACAGATATCCTCAATCTCCAGGGAGAGAAAGGCTTGCGGGGTGTGGAGTTTCTTGTTAAGACTTCTAGCACTGAGCAGTACAACCTTCAGATGTTCCTTCATTGGATCGGTTAAGTAGGTAGGTTTGTCATTTCGGCATTGCAAGTACAGACTATCCCTGCCAAGGTATCGTGGCTTGTCAGCTATGTCCTTCCAGGCTGTCAAATATTGTACCCCCTTGTATTGACACCAGAAGCCAATTGGTAAACTTGATCATTTCTGTTGGTAATGTGGCATCCTTGGAGAAGGTAGCATGCTGTTCAGTGCTAGGCTTATAACTGCCTGAGACACAATCAGTAAGCTCATTCATGTATTGCTTCATATAGTTAAGGCAGATATGTCTTGGGTCATTAGCATATAGTCCATATAATGGACTATGACAGAGTCATACTGGTGCCTGTGATTCAGTGACCTGAGTGCCTGTGTGACTTGACGGATCCTAGCCCTGGAAAGGCAGCTAACCTTGACTCTCTCCTTACTCAGTCTGGTGAGGGGGACATCAGTGTGCCTTACTATAGAATCACCAATGACCATGAAATTTGGCTGTGTGCTGGTTTGCCTTAAGGGCTTAGCAGTGGAGGCATTGGATACAGTGTTACTATGAGTCACTGTGGGTCAGTGTACTGTTCAGGAGGTCTTATTATTTTAGGAAGGTTACCTGTAAGTGCCTCAGCATAAGTAGTTTTATGTGTAGGGTCTTTACCCTGTGCAGTAGGTCTGGTGCAAGTGTCACTGACAACCTCTATAGGATTAGTTTTGGTTGTATGAGAGAGTTTTGCCTCCAACATTAACAGTATGTGAGAGGTGTAAATACACTTTATATGTTGTATTAAGAATAAATGAGTTCTTATTATACATGAGGCAGTTGATGCAATGCCTCAGCATACCCATCTCATCCAGTTACTGGCCACAGAGAGAGTAAGGAATTCAAATATCCAGGGTCACTGATTTACTAGGGAGGAGTGAAGAAAACTGCAATGCTGAACAAATCAATAAGGCAAGCAACAAACTAGATGCTCTAGTAGTTAAAAAAATTGTCTAGACAGTAATGCCATAAGGCTGTAGACCACAGACCAGAACAAAGACACATAATATAACAGACAAAATAAGCCTTCACCAGCAGTTCCCAGCTCAGAAGGATGGAGGCTACCCTTTCCTCCCACAAGAGTGTAGACTGCAAACCTTCTTATTGTAAAATAACTGATTAGGAGCCCAAATGCTTAAACCAGAACTAAGGCACATTCAGAATAACAGACACAATAAGCCTTCAACCAGCAATTCCCAGCTTAGAAGGGTGTAGGATATCCTCTCCTCCCACAAGAGTGTAGACCACAAACCTTCCATATGTAAGATAAACACTTCGGCTTCAAGCTAGTTAAATCAAAACTAAGAGGCTTAGAATAACAGTTACAATTTAATGAGGCTGCTAGCAAGCAGTAATAAACGCAGTAGAATAAATGCAGCTGAACACTTTAAGAACAAGTAGCAAAATGCAAAATAAAGTTGGAAGAAGTACAGATACAGTAAAAGCAGCTGAATAAAGTGCATTCTTTTAGTAAGTGGGAAGAGAGGAAACAGAAGATAATTCAAGTTTAAGAGACTAATGGGGTGGGCCTTCCCAACTGATCTTTCAGTACTCAGTAGAATGAGCTGATGAGATGGAACTGGGAGGAGTGTCCAAAATCAGATTTATAGTAGGGCGGGCAACTCAAAAGTTACCTAGTTTAAGAGTACAACAACAGTTGGGTGGGTGAGAACAGCAAACAAGTCAAACAAGCACTCCAGCTAAATGAAAATGCCTCCTAATATTTCTAGTTAAATGAGGAATGCTATTTCTCAGCTCCTCCCACGAATAACTGGATGTTATTCACTGTCGGCAAAGGAATTATTTTCTAACTGACTCTCAAAAAAAAAAAAAAAAAAAACTTAAAACAAATGCAATATAAAAACAATAAAAAATAGAAGTAACCATACCTTAAATGAAAAACTTCAATTCAAAATCAAATGCAGACAAAGATAAGCAATAGTCAGGCAGAGAATGGCAAGCAAGTCAAACAACAGTTATGTTTCCTGATCAGTGAGGGACAGAGTGCAAAACCAGGATGAATTTGACGTCGCCCATCTATTCATACAAATTATGTTTGAACAGAGTAAGAGAAGTACTTTGCTTTATGTAGAGTGGAAAATGCTTCCATGGAATTGGTATACTCTGTGATACAAACCTCTCTCTCCAGGTTAATATTTAGAAAAGGAGACTGCGATCCCTTGAGTGGGTATTTTATGATACACATGGACTTATGAATGCGTAATCAGTCTGACAAAACAGGGTCTGTTGAACTTCAGCTGTACTCTACTTTAGGCTTTTATGATGCCTTGGAATTCCTGCTTTAATTGTGGACTGCCTTAGGCTAACCTACAAATCTGAGCAGACTAGACAGACTACATTCTTCTGCCATCCAATTTGTTATAAATCGGTCATCTTTTAAGTTGTTCAGTTTACAAAAAATACTTGGTTATACTTAATTATTTGTATATGGCTAGAAAAATAATGAATAATGTAAATGCTGTTATTTTACTATTGTGCGGTGTGACAAGTGCTGTTTCTTTTGATTTCATTTTGTGTCAGGATCTCAAAAGTAGTTTTTAGTAGTGTTTACATACTTTTGTGATTGGTGTAGGGCACTGATAATCTTGTAAGTGGTATTTCTGTGTACATTGTAAGACACTAAGGAGCGTATTTGTATTTGGGTGTACACGTTGTGTGTGTTTGAGACTGAATGAGTAGTTGCTGGGTTTTTGGGAAGTTTTTAGAGTTGATTGAGTGTGCAGTCAATATTTGTTGAATATAATCTATTGAAGATAATATCTGCTGCCTGCTCCTCCATTCTCTACCCTCTTGTAGTCCTTCACCTACTGGGTCCAAAACTTCAACATGACCTTATTTTTGGCTACCATGGGATGACAGCACTTTCTATACTAGGGCGGGGTGGAATGGGATGCAAGCCTGGTATGTCATACAGCATATGTCTGGTGGTGTTTTGCAGCCTAATGCCCCATTCATGATGAGCAGCACTCGATGCTTCAGAGGCAAACGGGTGGTACAAGTGACTAGTTGATGTAGCTTCAGAGTCTTGTCCCTATTTAAGCAGATACCTTTTGTTTGTTATTATGTTTCCACCTATAATCATTACATGGCCCAAGACATCCACTTTCCTTCCCTTTGAGAGAAAGGTGCAGACAAAGCTTAGTCATTCATCTATCTCCTTATTCACCTCCTGCAATGCTTAGGTAAGGTTGCAATCCTGACTCTAGTTATGGGGTCATATGACCCTCATTCCTCATGGAGCCAGCCAGAAAGTGTTTTTTCACAGACTACTACTGAAATGCACAGGGAGACTGCAGAGGTAAAACTAATTATTAGACCTTTCAATTCTTGCAATGTTTTGTGTATTTTTTTTTTTTTTGCAGCACTTTTCTGCCTTTTTGTAGTCATATAACTATGTTCTTTGTAAAGACAAAATCTTATATAATTGCTGTCCAAATTAAATAAGCTGCACTGATAGATGTGCACAATTAAAGATGTGTAGGCATCATACAGAGTTCTGGTGATGTCCGAGTTATTTTGACCAAGGCACACATATTCAATGCTTTCCACAGCCTGTTAGGGCTCGTTGTAGCATACAAACTCATTTAAACAAGTATCTTGCATAAAATATTTACATACTGGAAAACATGTAAATAATGCTCAGGAAAAAGCAAAACACAGACCTAGGCAAAACAGTTCTTGTAGGATTTAGAACAGTTCATTTCTGAAGGTATATGATGTACACAGTGTTATGGGGGGGGGCATTAAATACTGGTTTCTTACCATTCTCTAGCTTTCAACTATTGTTTAGCAAATTCAGTTTGAACTGAGCTGTATTGCTCCAAATGAACCCACACAAAGTATTGCTGGGGGTGCAATTCCCTGTAAATGAGTACTTTTTCTTACTTTTTGAATTATATGTATTAATCTGGGGCAAAATAAAATCTTAATCTGCCAATTAATACATTTAGCCAGTTTGTTTAACTTAATTAAAGTTGCTCGACTGGATTTGAATCCATTTGTCATGTTTCATATAGGACTGGCCTTAGCTAAATTTAAAAATAGGTATACGTAATTACATATTGGCAAACATGGAATCCTGGTGGCTTTTAGCAGCGCTTTGTGAGGTGGTGCAAAAGGGTGTATGCTCCAAACCTACCAGACAAGGACTTGTCATCAGCTGTTTCTCAAAGCATAAAGGGATTATGATACAAATGGGAGTCATTGCTTGCAACAGTAATGTGTTGTCAGTGTGAGCAGCCTAGGGGCAATGCACACCCAATAATAATGAACATACAACTAACAGAAGGTTGTTGTGTCTTTCGGCTTTTCCCAGTTAGGGGTCGCCACAGCAGAACTCCAGTTCACTAATGATTGGCAGTAGATCGTTACGTGCCGAGTTGCCAGCCCTGACGCACAACCTTCAATGAAGGTACGCCCATTCATGCATGTCTCCACACAGAAGATGCTTTAGCTGAGAATCGAACAGGACAACGTCTTACTGTGAGGCGACAAGGCTACCGCAGCACCACCACCACAGTTGATACAACTAACAGAAGGTGATTACTGTGAAATCTGTTCGCTACACTAGGACCCCTGTACTTGTGCTATTTTGTTTTAAGTCATCTTTAATGTTTCTGATTAATCATAATACCTTTTGCCAATAATTTGCTCTGTAAGAATATACTTTTAATGTAACATTTGTTGATGAATGTTTACTAGCTAACAACACCAGTTTACATGGGCTTAAGGGGCTGTAATGTCATGTCTTCTATACAAGTTGAAATATGGCCCCTCCCAAAATAGCTTTGACTTTAAGAGAAAAAAATATTCCTGTAGTAAGCACATACTGTACTCATTTCTGTCCTTCAGTTATTCCTGCTCAGCCTGTTTCAGTTTTACAACTCCAAACGGTCCTTTATTGCTGTTTCCAAACCAGCCTCTACAGTAGCAAATTAACTAGAAAAATAAATTCTTTCTCTGCTATAATGAGCTGCTGTAGGCTAAGCTGAAAATCTGTTTGTGCTGAAGCTAGTTTCTCAGATGTCTCAGGTAGTCAAGAAATACCTTGCAGGCAGAAATGCTTTGTTGATTATTAAAAGTTGGTATCTTTTCGGTATGATTTTTTTTTCATTGGATACATACTGAATGCATTGATTTTAATGGGCAAGAGTAAATACATTTCTGTGCCCTTGGTTATTCATTATATTTTCTATCTTCAAGCAGCAACAAGTACTCTTCTCTCATCTTCGTCAGCTATTGCAAAGTCACAAATGTACCTCTTCCAGATACTATACAGTCGTTTGATGCAATTATAAATACCATATAGTCTTGCAATGCATTTTTGTTTTAATTTTATTTATTTGATACCCAGGTAAGCCTCCCCAGGACACAAGCATCCCTCTTCATAAGTGAACGTTGGAGCACTTTCTGAATCTGAGCATTTCACTTATTCAGTTAATGTGCAAATGGAACTTGAGGTAACCGAAGACAGGACTACAGGCTAGAACTCATGAATAACTTGTATATTTACCTGACTGAGCTCAATTGTCAGCCACATGCTATTTGTGTCTTTTCTGACAGGCCTGTTGGTTAACTAGTAACCCAGTATCCAAATATAATTGAGAGTAATGTAATCAGAAACTAATTTAAATAGCTAAAACCACAGGCACCGATGTGTTGTGAATCAAATGTTTTTAGGTTTTTTACATCTCCTTGTCACATTAAAGCTTTAATCACAGTAGCTTAGCAATACTACCTGATAAATGATTCAAGTTCGCACTTTATAAGAAAACACCTATTCAAGTTCAACAAATTATGAGCAAAAAAGGCAGTTTCTGCATGTAAGCCTATCTGCACTCCTTTTATAGGGGCTTCATCTGCATACTCCTTACTTTATTATTCTCATTGCAACATCACTACATCTCAAAAACAGAGGACTCACTAACAGGCAAAGAAATGTTGTTTTGCACTTTTTTCTGGAAGGCTCGGATATTGAGTACACTTTACCATTAGCATTATCGTATTAAAACCAAAATCACATTTCTATATGATGCAAGCAATAAATGATCAACATCTCCTTTTGACTATTATGCATGAACTATCATTCATAGGGGATTACTAAGCTAATGGCTTAAGTGCCCTTACAAGCCTAGCCAACATAACCCAATTTTACCATATATATATATATATATATATATATATGGCCTCTAGGGGCAAGAGGGTGGCATGGACTTGTGCCTATACACAGAAGATCTTACAGATTGCACTTGTCCATTAAGGGACATAGGCACTACCCTGAGTTTGAATTTGTGATTCCCCATCTATTTATCCAAACTGCATTTGAAGAGGGACAGCGAAGGGCTCTGCTTAATGTGAATAGGAAGCCTGTTTCAAAGAAGTGGCAATCTCTGAGACACGGCTCTGTCTCTCCATCATGTTTTGAGTTGTTGATTAAGTTTGGATCCCTAGATCGGGTGACCCTTGTACTGTTTTACTTGTGGATGTGTAGCAGCTACATGAGGGCTGGATTTGTGAGCGCTTTGTAAGTCAGGCATACATCACCCATTAATAGTCGGTAGGAGACAGAGTAAAGGGATATAGCTTCTAGTCTGTCTGAACAGAACATGTTTACACCCTGTATTTTCTTTGTGAGGAACCTCCAAGGTCACTCCAACTGTTGTAAGTGCCTAGTGAAATACATGCCAAATGGCACATTGTACTCAATTATTGATCTAATGAGGGATGAGTATAGTGGAAATATAATCTCTTTGGATCTGGATGCCATACCTTTACTTATAAGTTGTGCCACATAGATGGACTTTCTCACTACTGTAGAAACATGATGGTCAAAGTTCAGGCTACTATCTATCCATATACCTAGATCTCTCTCTTCTGAGTCTTCTCTTAGGGGTGTGCTATTGATGTTATTTGGAAGAGTATTTGACTTCACAAAGGGAATGATAATGCATTATCATATTTAGTTTTAGGTCATGGTTCTGTCCCCAGTTTTTTGTTTGATCTAGACCCTCCTGAAGAATATCTACATCATTGGGGGATCCAGTAATTGCCCCCCCCCCCCAGCTTGCATTCATTGGCAAACTTTGTCATCCAGAAGCCTTCCAGATTAGCCTTGACTTCAGAGAAGTATATTCCTAACTGGAAGGGTCCCAGCACTGAGCTCTGTGACATGCCACTAATAACTGGTCTCTTGATAGATTTGGATTCACCGACTTTGACCTAATGAATCCCGTCCATGAGCCAATTGGCTATCTATCTGGTGATGTAGGGATTTATGCCCAGTTTTGTGAGTTTATTTATAATACCTAAGTGGGGATTGTGTCAAATGCCTTGGTCAGGTTGAGGTAAGTAGGTAGTATGTACTGTTTTATGATTTTCCTTTTGCCAGATACAGTAGGCATGATCTGTCCTTGACAAAGTCAAACTGCATTGGGTACAGTGTTTGGAGGTTTCCTATGTCATTTTGGGGTCCATCATTATTTTTTTCATGGCCTTACATATAAGACTAGTCAAACTTTTATGGGTCTGTAATTTCTAGGGTCAGTAGATGGTCTCCCTTTATGCAGAGGCATGATGGTTGGTGTCCTCCACTCTACTGGGACAAAATCAGTCTGGAGTCTGTTGTTAAACAGAGACCCTAATGGGCAAGATAAGTCCTGATTTAAGCTGTTTAAGAGGCAACTTGGTATATTATGGAATGAGCAATATATTTTAACCCTTGTTTTTAATGTTTTTGTTTCAAAATTGTCCCTTCAACTCCCTTTGCAGTTAAGAGTTTTTTCCCTGTTAATGAACTTAATTTTGTGACCAAATGTTTAAATCAAATACATGAAAATGAATTTTAGATGTAGTGCTTTCAGCTAGTAGCCTGAGTGCATTTAAGACTACTGTCAAACAGAATGGTAACAAACTGGGAAATTGTGAAATTGTAGGATTCACACGTGCACTCCTCCCCCTGACAAAAAACTCACAGAGCCTTACTGACTATCTTAAAATCACCTTAGAGATTGCACTACATTCAAATAGTAGAAAGAGAAACCCTTAGTTGAACTGGCATACTAGGCAAAGGGCTTCACAGTGCCTCCTCCCCCACTGCCCACTGAAGTGCATAACCCACTGCCCCCAGTTTCCCTATCCTAGTCAATCCACACCATCTATATTATGTTTTTCTTTCATTTTTTGCAGTTTGCCTTTTTCTTCATTTTGTTTCCTGCATTCAACACATCCTAACTGGGCAAGACTGCATTTGAATAACTGTACAGGAAATCACTGAATTAAGTCAGGGGTCTGGGGAAGCTGGTAGGCCTCTAGAAGCTAAAGGTATTTTTGATGCTCTGAGGTGCATTTTAGAGTTTTTTAAAACACATTTACATCTAATGTTGGCCTGAACAAAAATTATAATTAAGGAAAGTTTTCAGTCTGAAAACATTTAACATTGCTTTTTCCTACATCCTTTCAACATACTCTAACTGACCAAGACTACACTGTAACAACTGAGGATAAAATATTAAGTCAGGGATCAGGGAACTGCAAGGCTCCTAGAAGCAATAGAAGTTCTAAATGCCTTGAGGTGCATTTTAGTTTTTTTCTTAACAACTTTTTCAACCAATGAGGATCTGAACAAATTCATAATTAAAGAAAGAAATTCAGACTTTTTTTCTCCAAGAAAGACATAAGTTGTATCCAAGGCTTAATGCTTAAAGCTGACAAAATAACAGTTTCAAAAAACCAGGATGACAAATGCTGGTAAAATGGTCACCTTCTGTGTAGCGCCCTCTGGTGATAGGGATGAAACAGTAAGGGGAAATGGTTATAGCTATATTTCATATTGCCTTCTCACCTCTATCTTTAAAAACACAGCCACTATCAGTGTAATCCTGATGTCAGACTGGGATGAAACTGAAAAAAACAATTTATTGCTGCCAGACACACACAAACAGCAAGCTTTCTTAACCTCCCCCAAACATAGCCACCTTTAGATGCAGCTGATGTTTGACTGTGAGGAACCTGGAAAAAAACGATCATGATATTTCCAGCTTGTTGCTTCCAAAACAGTACAATGCTCCTTATACAAGCTAAAATGACCCTGTGTGTACACCCCCAAAAGTCTGTGAGGAAAATTAAAGAAATAATGACCACACTGTTTCCAACCCACCATAAGATATAGTGACCTATGAAGTTTGAGAGAAAAATTAAATAATGACATGATCCCCACCCCTCCCCTCCACACATGCTACAGTGATAATCTGTGCCCACATTTGATCTGAGGCAATTTTATACTTGGTGAGGCTCAGTGCACTTATGCAGCCTTAGATGTTCTGTGATGCATTGTATACCTTATTTGTTTAGAGATTATTGTTTAAACTGAGCACACAACAAATTGGTTGCATTCAGTCAGACAACCCCCACAAAGGTGTTATAGCAATTTATGTGCACAGGTCAGACATCTGATTGTGCTGAGGATATTTAAATGCTGTTTCCTTATTGAATCTGTGTATCCCCAGTAGTGTGCTCACTGCCCTTTAGCTCCATTCTGTGTAATCCTCCAGCCTCCCAACCACAAAAAACACTCTGACTGGAATGACCCTCTCTTGGGATTCTCTCCTGTCCCAAAGCTGAACAGACATCAGTGTTTTGTTAAAGAAAAGTGATTAGTGTAGGTCTACTCCTGTTACTTTACATACGACTAGATTAAAACTAGCACTCACGCATTGCACACTACTGGGTCCCCCATCTCATCACCCCTTCCCTTCTAGTAGCTATATACCTCTATCCTAGTGCTGATACATTCACTGTAACCTCGCTTTAAATTATTGTAACCTCTGTTTTAAAACAAAGCTGAACATTCCTTACCCCTCTGCTCTAGGTATCGGACTGGAAATTTAGTCTGTAATGCCTCTTTTTGAGTCCAAGTTCCACAGGATTCTCTACCGTTGGTACCGTCTAACCTTCCCTGCTGATAGTTTCCCCTTTTCCAAATTTCTCCAGACAAACTATCTTACAACTTTCTTTTGTACTGACCTGCCTTCCTTACCTCAGCTGATTGTCTCTGGCAACACATACCTTCACATCGGGTTTAAGATTAAATAACCCTATCTGTACAGGCCTTTGCCTGTACTAAACCCCTGTTTCCCTCCTCTCCTTGTGCTCTGCCCTTCCCATTGGATAGACTGATGACATTGACTTCCCCCTGACCTGCCCAATTAGATCTTTCCCCATAATTTTCAAGTACGCCTGCTTCCCTGCCACCATTTTAAATGTTGTTTCCTTACTGAATCTGCATATCCTCAGTAGTGTGCTCACCATGTATGTATTTTATTTGAATCTGACTTTATTGGTTTTATATTTCTTTAGTAATCAATAAGCTTGTACATTTCACTAGAAGTTTGAGCACAGGTGCGCGTTCTGCACACATACATGGCCCGTTCTGGGTCAGTTGATTTTCCAAGTGATTTAGCTTGTTGCTCAATTGTACTAGTTACTATTTAAGCAAGTTTTGCCCTTTTGCTCAATAGCACACTGTAATTAAGTCATAGTGAAGTGACAAGTGCCTTCTGTATGTATCTCTCGCAGTCACAATAATGCCTTACAAGTCATTTAACCCTATTCATTTATAACTGTGCATTTTTATGCCACAGTGCTGTTTATAATGTAGCTTGCTGTTACTGTGTTTGCTGGCAATCTCTAGTGTAGCAACATTGTTACCCCGTAATATCTGTTTGTAGCCTGCTAATCACACAATTTTGCACGAGCTGTAAACGGAACCCCTGAAGGTCCTACTGATACTGGCTGCTCATAATCCTATGTAATTGCAGCAATTGAGAATGTATACATTGTTTAATCACTAATCAGAATTGTGTTGTCGATGCCTAGTATTTTATTTTATTGCTAAGTTCGGCTGTGTTACCCTGCATATAAATTATTAGTTCTTAACGCATGCTGCTTTGCCTTTCTATTGCTGAAATATCACTATCTTTCACCCACTCACCCTTCTAACCTTTTTTTCTCTCTCCTTAGCCTTTAGCCCCATTCTGCATAATCCTCCAGCCTCCCAACCACAAAGATGCTCTGCCTCGAGCGAGCCTCTCTCAGGAGTCTCTCCTGTCCCAAAGCCTAATGGACATCAGAGTTCTGTTAAAAAAGTGATTAGTGTAGGCTTACTCCTGTTACTTTACACATGACTAGATTAAAACTAGCACTCATGCATTGCACACTACTGGGTCCCCCCTTTTAGTGACTATACACCTCTATCCTAGCACTGATATATTCACTGTAACCTCTCTTTAAATTATTGTAACCTCTGTTTTAAAACAAAGTTGAACATTCCTTACCCCTCTGTTCTTGGTATTGGACTGCAAATTAGTCTGTAAGGCCTCTTTTTAAGTCCAAATTCCACAGGCTTCTCTACCATTGGTACCCTCTAACCTTCTCTGCTGATAGTCCTCCTCATTTCTGAGTTTATTCAGACAAGCTATCTTAGAGCTTTCTTTTGTACTGACCTGTCTTCCTTATCTCAATTGATTGTCTCTGGCAACACGCTATCTCCACATTGGGGTTCAACCCGCTCCGTTTGTCCTCATTGTGTTCAGGCTCACTCCTCTCCCCTACCCTACCCCCATTCCCATTCACCCCCACCCTCCTTACATTTATAGCTATCCTAACCACACCCTTTGCTCACCATCTGTCAATCACCATTATCTACGGCCATATCCCAATCCACCTCTTAACACTCCACCCTCTTTAAGTTACCTCCACTGTCACTTTCTCGTCTATTCAACTATATGCTTCTCCTCAGCACACATCCTTCTCTTCTCACCCACACCTTCACATACTATTTATAACACCAAGCATAGCTACTTTAATATGTTTCATATAAAAGCTATCACAATAACCCCCTTTCAATGTCTTCTTATCCTAGCTTACCACACCACCTCCTATCATTCATACCATGTTACAAACTACTCTTCTCCAACTGTACCTTACAAGCTTAATCTTTAACAGTGTAACTTAACTTTTCACGTCTCCCATCAGCTTTTCAATACTTCCAAAGCACTACTCTTTACATTTAGGCATATTCACACCCACTCCTCAGTTTGCAGCCTACACAAATATCATAAACTGCTATCTAAACTAAGGCTCCTTCTCCTCCACTCCCTCAGCCAGATAAAACTCCAAGCTGACATTCACCCTAACACAGGCCCTACACTTACCACACCCCCACCCATCCAAGCCTCCCCCTCTTCCACACCTCACCCAACTACTTTAACCCCCTCCAATTCCTCACTCCACTATCCACCACCAAAAAGAAGCCACTCTGATCTACTCATAACCAATTTCAAACTTAGAAGCATAATAAACAAAGTTCATGAATTTGATGCTACCCTTGCCCTATATTGCTCAGATGTAGTTGTGATAACAGAAACCTGGCTAAAGTCCCATTAAAAAAATTAGGAAATATTCCCAATGGGATAGCATAATCAGCTTACACAGGTTAGCCAAATGGGGTGGTGGTATTGCCATTATGTTTAAAGACTCACTCAAATTGGTGCAACTAAATTCCACCACTCCAGACCTCCCCAACTCTGCAATATTAACTACATGTCTAGAAATCAGGTCCCATAAGTCTATAGTTCTTATTACTATCTACCTTCCCCCCAATAACCTCCCTACCATAGAAAATATTCTCTATTGGGCTTTTCTCATGAAACAATAATTCTAGAAGACTTCAGCCTAGACTGGCTTACCTGTTTCTCCAAAAATCCCACCAACTTTATAAACTTATACAACTTCTGTAAAACCATTAACTATCCCACATGCATAGATAAACATTCCAACAAGCAATCTATACTAGGTTGGATTTTGATAAATAACCCCAATATAGGTTATGAAGCCGGCTGGCTTCCAGATACCCTGAGCAATCACTCACCAACCTTTCTTCTTAGGAAAGAGATACATACAACTAACAAAACCTCATACAAACACATCCACAAAAAAAAAAAAAAAAAAAAAAAACTTCTAGGCATCTATCTTCAATACACTACTACAGCAATATGACTGGTCTCTATTAAACTTTCTTTAGTTATACCTTGCTTTACAGTATTTTAATAAGGCATTCCATGAAATACTTAATAGCTTAGCTCCCATTAGAAAAATCCATGCCAAATCCAAACAACTACCATGGTTATCTAAAGAGACTAAACTGCTTCTCAAACAAAAGGATACAGCCTGGACTCTTTACCACAACAACAGAAACAACAACGTAACCTCCTACCAACAACAAATAAATCAAACCCGCCCCCCCCAAAAAAAAAAGAATCAAAAAAGACAAAAAAAAACATGCTTCCAAACTTGTCAGCAAAAACACCAAAACAACCCTCAGAAATTCTGGCAAACCATTAACCATCTCCTAAACCCAGGAAAACCTACTACCTCAGCACCATCAACCAGCAGCACAACTGAGTGTATAGCTACTCAATTCAATACCCACTTTATTAACCCTGTAACTTCCTTGCTAAATAACAGTGGAAACTCTCCCCTATCTATACCCAACCCCTTGGAACATAACCCTAACTCTTTCACTCTTAAGCCAATTCAAACTAGTTAAATAAGAAATCTCCTAAGTAAATTAAAGCCCTTCCCTCTTGCAGCCAACCAACTGCCCATAAAATTTCTGAAACTTGTCACTGCAACCATCTCCTACCCCATATCTATTCTAATCAACCACTCTATCTCTGAACAGTATGTACCTCTCCTCTGGAAAATATCCCATATCATACCCCTCTATAAAGGTGGCCTTTCCACTGACCTTTCTAATTACAGAAAAACAAAACACGAAGACTCTCAGATGAGATAAAAAGTGCTTGACAGCTTTACTGGCATCTCCTGGTAACTCGGCTAAAAATCTGATCTAAAGGTTTATTCACACATAAAATGTGTAAAATGTATTTATGTCTAGACTCGGAAATGATATCAACAGGGTTTTCAGAAAAAGGACAATGTTACTTTAAATGGAATGGTTGTAATTTATGATGTCATTGCAATTAATTAATCAATATACAAGTGGTGATTTTGTATATAAAGATGGGCTTTTGGTGTATAAGTTATCCTTTGAAGGCTTTTTAGCCGAGGTACCAGGAGACACCAGTAAAGCTGTCAAGCACTTTTTATCTTATCTGAGAGTCCTCGTGTTTGTTTTTCTATTTATTCATGTTGTGGTTTGGTTTTGTGTATATTTGATTGTGTTCAGTCAAGATGTCTATCAGAGTCTCTACAGGGGCAGCTGGGTTTGGCTCATTAGGGGACAATGATCAAATTTCATTTCTGGAGATGTGTAAATTAAGAGAAGAAAAATTTGCTGCTAATGATATGTGGTCCCTTGGAGATGTAAGTTCACGAATGAGTGAAATTGAGAGACTGGAAAAACTGTTAGTGAAGGAAGTAACTCTTTTTTACAACACAAAACTGTTGGACAAGTATTTGATATCCAAATTAACTCCTCGTGGTCCCAGAGTTGACCAACTTCTGGCATTCGAGTCCAGGGAAGATGAGTCAGACCTGCTGGAGGAGTGGAAGATGGTGTCGTTAGCGTGCACTACAGTGTGGTTGAAAATATTAATCAAACGCAACCACAGGGCGCAAGAGAATGTGCAAGCCGATATTCTGCACTTGCAGGAGGAGTTATTGAGAGTTTTTTCCAGTGAAATTTTTGCAGATAAGATGAAGAATATAAAGAATCGAGTGTCCAAGGCGGAAAGGGAGGTTGTCCTTCGAAAAAGATGCAAACTCGAGTGTGACATTAAGGATTATGAGAGCAATTTGGTTTTCTCATGGCAGAGAAAACCTAAGAGAGGTAGAAATATAAGCCAATGGAATGGACTGAATGCTAGTACGACAAGAGAGTCATCTCTATCATCTTGTGAGACAGCATCCAGCAGCAGAAAAAGTGTTTTGTTTGAGAATTTAAACAAGGAAACGAGTGAGGAAACACAATACCAGCAATGAAGCAGTCCCCAGCAAACACGAGGGAAAGGCCAGAAGTAGCAAAGGAACAACAGCGGTACTGGGCCGAACAACAGGAGAAGGAGAAGATAATTAATTTATATGTGGACTGTGTACCAGCTTCAATTAGGGCTGAAGAAATTTTGCCTAAAAGGTACGATGGAGATGGGCAGTTTCACATTATTAATTTTTCTTGTTTTGAAATTAATGAAAGTATTAAATGTTTGTTGAACAAGGGCATTAAGTTTGTACCCACATGTTTTCCCAGTCTAGAGGAATTGTTACTTGAATCTTATAATGTTTTTTCGTAATAAAAATGTTCAAACTAATGTAAATGATTCACAGGCAAATGTTTCAATGGGGGAAATGGATAGGATGGATTCTGAAAATTCACTACTGGATTTATCTTTAAATGAAAATATTTTTGTAGACATAAATGATGTGGAAGGATTTGATCAAGAAGAATTTGATAATGTCTACATGCATGATGTGGAAGAATCAGTGAATAGTGATAGTAGTGATGGGGTGGGGCTTTGTCACAGGTTATGGAAGGTTGAAAGTTCCCCCCGTTCTTCTTGTAAGTCATTTTGTCACCCCTAAAAATACTGTTGCCATCAATGTGTTTGAAAAAAACATTATATAAGGAAATTGAGCATTAATATAAAATGTTTGTAAAAAAACAGAGAATATATAACTTAACTAAAGATGAGTGGGCCACATTGCAAATGTTATGAAGTAATAATGAGAACCTGTTTTTTTCTCAAGCAGACAAAGGAGGCTACTGGGTCATTTTGTCCAAGGATAAATATAACAAAATGGCATTACAGTTATTAAATGAGAACATCTATGTAAAGTTGGGACATGACCCTAGTGCTGAATTTAATTCTCGACTGTTAGAAATTTTGGAAAGGGGTGAAAGACTTGGTTTCTTTAATACTAGAGATGTTAAGAAATTGTTCATCAGGAATCCCAGGAGAGCTAGGTTTTTTACCATCGCTAAAATTCACAAGAACATAACAGACCGTCTGGGGAGACCAATAGTCTCTGGGGTTGGGGGCTATTTACAAAATGTAGGAATTTTTTTGGATGAACAATTGAAAAAATACACCTCCAGGGTGCCTTCACATATTAAGAACAGCCAAGAACTCTGTGAATTGGTTGGGGGGAATGCAATATTTTTATTGGGCTTGTGTGGATGTGAAAGCTTTGTATACCAGTATCAGTCATGTTTTAGGTTTGGAGGCTGTAGCCGAAATGTTAGGAGAGAGACCTTGAACAAATTATATTTTGCAACTGTTGAAATTCAGCCTGACACACAATTTTTTTGAATTTGATGAGAAGCTGTTTTTGCAGAGGGAAGGCATCGCTATGGGTGCCTCATTTGCTCCATCTTATGCCATCATATTCATGAATTATTTTGAACATAAGTACATTTATAATAAATGTTTTTTCAACAATAGCGTCATCATCTATAAGAGATACATAGATAATTTGATCTTTGTGTGTCGAGGAGAAGTAGAACAGTTTGAAGAATTCATGGCTGAACTAGAAAGAAATGAGTTTGGTTTGCCATTCACCTTTAAAACCAGTAAAGACTTGATGCAGTTTTTGGATTTGGAACTGTATGTGGGACAAGATAAATTTGTCCAATTTAGGCCTTACCATAAGGAAAGTGCAGCTAATAATTGTTTATTGGCTTCTAGCATGCATCCCCCCCACATATTGGAGTCATTACCATATGGGGAATACAGATATATTTTTAACAATACGTTTGATAAGAACATGATAAGTCGGGAGTTTATGAAAGTAAGAAACAAATTATCTTCTAGAGGTTATCCTATAGACTTATTAGTAAGGACAGAAAATAGAGTCTTAGGAATTCAACAGAGGGGTAATGGTGTAGTAAAAAGAAGGAAGGAAGGAAGGAAGAGCGATTTCAAAGTGAAGAAATAAGGAAGGTGTTTTTTGTTAGTAGATTTTCTCCTTTTTCCCATATGTTAATGACGTTAGTCAGAAAATATTGGCCTATAGTTGTGCAGGGAGAGTTAACCAAAGGAGTATTTCTAGAGAATATAATTTTTTCACATAAGAGATGTTTGAATTTAAAACAGTTATTAAACAGGAGGAGCAACAGGGCAGGTGGTTGGGTAGGATGTCATCCCTATCATAGATGCAAAGTTTGCTCGAAGGTAAGGAACCTGCGTGGTAGTAGCATCAACGATAGAACATACAAGGCAATGCAGAGTTTCACCTGCCAGTCCACTGGAGTAGTTTATGTCACAGGATGTGGCTATTCACCAAGTAAATGGTATATTGGACAGACCAAAAGAAAGGTTAAAAAATGTATTTTGGAACATATCTGAGTCATGCAGGCTCTAATTCATCTTTATTTTTAGTGTGTTGGCCAAGCCTTTATATCAACATGAGGAAGCATATAATGAAAGATCGTTAGCTTTAGAAACCAGGTTCATCATTAACTTTAATGCATTCTTTTCCTCAGGTCTCAACCTGGAGGTAAATATTAATGTATAAAATAAATATTGATGTATAATATTAATGTTTGCTAAAAAGTTAATTTAAAATGAAATATGCAATTGATGTTAGTATTTTGACATATTATTTTTCCTTCAGGTTTCACATGGTGGATAATATTAATGTATAACATTTTATGTAAAGTTTGATCTAAAGGTTTATTCTCACATAAAATGTGCAAAATGTGTCTAGACTGGGAAATGAAATCAACAGGGTTTTCAGAAAAAGGACACTGTTACTTTAAATGGAATGGTTGTAATTTATGATGTCATTGCAATTAATTAATCAATGTACAAATGGTGATTTTGTATATAAAGATGTGCTTTTGGTGTATATGTTATCCCTTGCTTTTTAGCCGAGGTACCAGGAGACACCAGTAAAGCTGTCAAGCACTTTTTATCTCATCTGAGAGTCTTCATGTTTTATTTTTCTATTTATTCACTTTGTGCTTTGGTTTCATATCTTTCTAATTACAGACCAATCACCATTCTCTCTCTATTATTCAAAATCTTACAAAAATGCATTCATCAACAAATCCTTGGCCAGTTCCTTAAGAACAGCCTTTTATCCAATATTTAACATGGTTTCCAACCTCAACATAATACCAATACTGCTCATTTATAAGTTTCACAAACACTGTTAATCTCATCAAAAATAATCTCATCTCTGCAACCTTCCTTTATATGTCCAAAGCTTTTGACCCTGTGTCACATCAAATAATCCCCAACGAGCTTGGATCTCATACTCTCAGCACATCCCTAATCTAGTTTTATGCCTACCTCTCTAACTGTCAACAAGCCACCAAATGGGAGAACAAACTCTCCCCTCATCTACCCATCACTGTTGGAGTTCCCCAAGGATCCATCCTCAGGCCCTCTTCTTTTCATCATATTTACAAATAACCTCAGTACCGCCATTAAACTTGCTTCTATCATTCACTACGCTGATGATGCCTCTCTCATTTGCTGTGCTGCCTCCATTAAGCAGCTAGAATAGAAAATGCAAAATGCCTCCAAGATATAGAAAAGTACCTATCTGACCATCAGCTAATATTAAACCCCCCCCAAAAAAACTGAGCTTATGGTCTTCAGTTGCACTAGAGAAAAAACACCCCATCCTCTCTTACCATCTGTTCCTCTAACGGAACAAAAATCAAGCCAGTCAAGCAAACTAAACTTCTAGGTGTCACAATAGACAACTGTCTAAAATTTGATAAACATAAAGCACTAACAATCAAAAAAGTCCATATAAAACTTGGTGCACTCTACAAGGCAAAACCCTAACTAACTAATTATGCCAGAATATCAACAGCCAGATCCCACCTCCTATCTACTCTTCTTTACTGTTCCCAAATCTTTACCAACCTATGTAGATCAGATTTGCACAGCCTCGAAACTTGCTACAATAAAATAATCAAATTCACCTCAAACTTACCTCATAAATCACATCACTACTCCACTCTTCACCATCTTAACTGGATCAAACTACTCAACGTACTATCTCTCAGCCAGTTAATAATCGCTAATAGAGTCATCGACAAACCTGATAAGTACCCTGCTCTCTCTGATCTTGTACAACCATACACAAACCTTAGGTCCCTTAGATCATCAGACAAAATTAATGCTCAATGTAACTAAATCTCTCAACTATCACAGAGACTCCTTATATTAATTTAAAATAGTCAAAATCTGGAACTCTCTCCCACAGTATATTCTAACTAATCCTGATACTCACAATTTCAAAAAACTACTAAAAAGATATTTCTCTAAGCAATGGCATATCTTAAGGCTAATCTCACCTTGCATCACTACATGACTAGCATAAACTCTATCCTATGAGATTACTGAATGCTCTTCTCCCCATGACTGTCTAAAATAAAATAAAAATATGTTATGAGTGTTATACCTGAATTTTGATTACTGTATACTGCTTTATCTTCTTCAATATAAGTATTGCTTAGGGTGTATCTTTAACTATGTAAGTAATGCTTAGTTTTTTCATTATGTCTATGCAATCATTATGTAACATGGGCAGCTGCGGTGGTGCAGTGGTTAGCATTGCCGCCTCACAGCAAGAGATTCTCTGGTTTGATCCTTGGCTGGGGTGCCTTATGTGCAGAGTCTGCATGTCCTCACTGTGGTCAAGTGGGTTTCCTCCGGGTGCTCCAGTTTCCTCCCACATCCCAAAGACATGCTGTAGGCAGATTGGACACTCTAAATTGGCCCTAGGCATGAGCATGTGCCTTCTGCGGAAGGTTGGGCACTTGGCTGGCAACTCAACACTGTAAAACTCCACTGCCAATCATGAGCAGACAGGTGATCCACTGTGGTGACCCCTAACCAGGAAAAGCTGAAAGAAGCAGAATCATTATGTAACATACTTTATAATACTTAGTGTTAATCTTTAACTATGTTTTTCATCTTGGCTTTGTAAATCATTTGTAATGTATTTTTGGAGCTTTTCACTCCAGGTCTCCGCTGAAAATGGGCTCATGGTCCAGTCGGACACTACCCGGTAAACAAATGTAAAATAAATAAAAATAAAAATGGCTGTGTAATGTATTTCACCTTTGCTCCCCACAATCCTTAAATTACTCCAAGTTGCTTCACACAAAGCACATTAATCCTGTAAAGCCACAATAATGACCAAGCAGCAGATGGCTAGTCATTTTCCTTCCAAGACAATTATACTCCCTTTGTCTGTGTATAGCTGAAGTCAAGTTTAGTCAGTCTTCATACCCAGTGCACACTAGTCCTCCAAAGTTGGGTAATGGCTGTTTAAGCTGAGCAAATGATGAGAGGATCAATTAGTTTCATCCAGACAACCCCAGCCCTTACAGACAGCAGTTATAGCCACTTCTGTGTACAGTTCAAATGCCTGATTATAATTAGACAGTCATCCTGTTTTATGTATTTTACCTTTTCTCCACACAAATAGGTGTGACACACTAATTCATCCTAAAGTCCTAAACACAAATCACAAAACCAGAATGACCAAACAGCAGCTAGTCAGCTCCATCCATTACAGCTATTTTGAACATATTTCAGATACTCACTTCATTTTTCATATCTTTATTTATATGCATGTATGTCTGTATGCATGTATATATATATATATATATATATATATATATATAGTAACACCTCACTAGGTCGACGCACCACAAAGCTGCTCTTTATAAATCTCAACTGTCCCTGATTTTGCTTCGTATTTTGCCATGTCCCTTGTAAAAGTTTTGATTTTCAGGCAAATTGTTGAGAACTAGTCAAAATGTCATGCATTTGAGTTTCTTACATTTTATTCACAAAAAAGTTGATTCTAATGTGAAAAAAACTTTATAACCTTTGTAAGTAAATTACAGTAATTAATAGTCCCTAATTTCAGGCCTTGGTTCCCTCTCCCTTACACCTCATTATTTTTGGTTTTGTACTTATTGTTCTGTAAGACGTTGATCGGTATAAAGTCCAAAAGATCTGGTTGCTCACTGTCTGTATCTAAAATATATGTTTGCTCACTGCAAGATCTTAAAAAAAAAAGTAGTTCCCTCATACTACCTCTGATGGAAACCCTGTGTTTTCTTTTCTTTCCATATTGCATCCACTCCAAACACCATTCACATTTAGCTTGAAATGTTGCAGGTTTGACTCCCCCAAGGTGCTAGAAGGAATTTTTTTAAACTGTGGCATTTTCAGGTTGGGTTATAGTGAAAAACGTGGGTCCCATTATCTTTTAAGGAGTTTTTTTTTTATTTTGAGTGATTTTAGATATAATTAAAAATTATTTTCAATATACATATTTTAATAAATGTTTGAAAGCTGTTATATGCCTGTGTCCCCTCTTGCTTGACTTTCTGGCATACCATAGCCCCCCTCATCCAACCCACTATTCTTACTCTCACTTGTTTTACAGTCCCTTCTGCTACAGTATTCTCCTGACTACCAGTGATGAATTATGCTTGCACATTTGAAGGTGTATATTTGGGAAACAGCTGACCATTATCTTGTGTTACACATCAGTCCTCAATGGCATTATATGATATGGAAACGTTTGTATATGTCCACCTAATAGTCTATAACATCAAATGCAACTCATGGTCTCAGCTCAGTCAAGCTGATCTCCATTGAGGTACTTCTATTAATACTTAGGCTAAGGTCATCCCATGTGCAGGGATATATTCAGCCCCTCCAATATCAGTCTACTTATTTTCTGAGGCCACTGCTAAACTTGGGCCAGTGTTAACAATGTTTTGCTTCTGAGCCAGTGGGTTGGTTTTAAAGAAGAAAACGGATAAGTGTAAAGTATTACATGAATATATCAATAAATAAGGCAAGGCTAAGAAATAAAGGCTGGATGCTTTGAGAAAGTAAGTGATATGAAAAGGAAAAAAATTACAATACATTGTATAAATGCTGGTGTAACTGAAATTCATGCTGGCAGTATGTCTGCATGGCCATAAACACAGCAGAAAAAAAGCTTCATTTAATCAAGGTTGTAGAATTTGTGCTAGAAAATGTAGTTTCTCTAAAATGTATGAAATAAGTGCTCATAACTTGCTGAAGGGAAATATGAAAATGAGCTCTCTGTTGATAATACAGCATTGAAAAGATTAATTTTGAAGTCTGAAAATTCACTGGAGAATCTAAGGAATGCAAAGTAACATGATAAGAATTATGAGACAATTTAAACTAGGTACAAGCATAGGGTGTAATATTTTGTCAGAAAATAATTTAGCTGGATCTGAAGATGTCTGTGCATACGCTACCTATTCCGGTCACTGGGTAAAAACTGCTGATGTACAAGTATAAAACTGGCATTCAGATTTCTTTTTTAAACAGTTGAACACAAAGAAGTGAATTCTATTAATACTTCGGGCAGCACATATTTTGAGCAACTAATAATGGAAAAAATCATATGATAAAAGCAAAGACTACATGTACAGATAATCATGCATCATAGAGACAGTTCAGAAATTGTGCCAAACCTTAATGATGTCTTGCATAGTTGGCATGGGTATGCTAATTAAGTTACAGGCTTAGGACGTTTAGAATAATGTAACACATACAAACTAATGCTACATCAGTGAAGCATGCTACTAGAAAAACACCTGTAGCTCTTTGAAGTAAAGTGGAACAGGAACATCTCACATGAAAAAGGCAACAAAATGAGGGAAAAAGTCAAGATATACCCTTGTGTTAATCTGTACTGTAAATAAAGTTACCAAAAGAAAACATTACCTATGCTTTCAGCTAATAAGATTAGTTCTGACAATGATTTTTTCTCAGTACTAAATCTAAACAAGTGAATGCGTATTTAATAAGCTACTAGGAAGGTACAGTTTCCATAGACTTCTATTTGGAATGCTTTTGATACTGATGAAATACAAAAGTGCTGTTGCTTCAAGTATTGATGGACTTCTAGAGAGATTCTGACTTTGTCTTACTTGTCTTTATCTTTGTGTTTCGTGTTTTTGCCTGTATCTGTGACACCCGATCCCAACCACCAGGGGTGTTGGGGGAATTATTGAGATTTCTGAATAACATTTGACTGTTAGTTGTTGTTAGCTTTCGATAGCATACTGGGTCACTGAGATTGTAATATTGCATACCAGCATTCTGGTTTACAGAGATCTTTACCTAGCTGGTTCATAGTGATCTATGACCCACTGAGGTCTGTTGAACGGCTTTCTTTTTGGTCACCTCTGGGCTGACATTCTCATTCCAGAAAGGCGGGCTTCCACCCTGGCAGCCTTGGCCTGATTTTACTGGACATCAGCGCACACTTTGTGTGTAAAGAGGGGCCACCTAAACAAAAGGACTGAACACTTGAGTGGACTGAGCACCCAACAGGGCTCACTACAAAAGATCTGGACACTACGGCACTGCCTCCAATGCCCACATCGCTGCCTCAACAGGGGTATTACGCTTAGCCTTTCTAGATCTAGTAAACTCTGGTTTTCAGAGTTTGCTGAATTCTGGGCTGTTTTGCAAGTTCCTGTGTTGCCCAGACCTTTCTAAGACTGAGGGAAGCTCCTCTGTTCGTCAGTGAAAGTGGTGAGCTTTGGAACAGCCTATCTGTTGCTGGAGGAGTGGTTTCAACCCAGAAAGTGTAGTTTTATTGACCTTTTTTGGGCTATTTCTATCCCTTTCAACTCTCTGCTTAAAAACCCATGTTTGTGAGGTTTTTGCGCTTGTATTACCTCAGCAGAAGCCTGCCTGGGTGTCAAGAAGACTTCTACAGCAGCAGAGAGTGAAAAGGAGACTTTCAGTGGATTAAGCACATCAGTTTTGCTTTTTATTGCTTGATTTTGCTAGCCGGATTGTTCTGACCAATTTTTTATTAACTTTGCTACTTATCTGAACTGTGTTTTACAAAATACTGTTTGCACTTTAAAGTATTCATTTTTGTAAGTGTTTTTTTCATCTGTTTAACTGTAAAAGGCTACACACTCAAGTGCAATAGGCTATTTTTCATGTTAAAATGTTTATTTGCTGATTTTGACTTAACTTTAAAAAAAAAAACAAAACAAAAAAAATCTATCCCTATACTCGTTTCCCACCTTTCTAGATGAAGTAAATTCTGGTTTTCAGAGTTTGCTGAATTCTGGGCTGTTTTGTAAGTTCCTGTGTTGCCCAGACCTTTCTAAGATAGAGGGAAGCTTCTCTGTTCATCAGTGAGAGTGGTGAGCTTTGGAACAGCCTATCTGTCACTGGAGGAGTGGTTTCAACTCAGAAACTAGTTTTATTGGCTGTTTAAACTATTTCTATCCCTTTCATCTTTCTGCTTAAAAAAACGTGTTTGTGCAGTTTTGCACATCGTGTAGTGTTGCTTACCTAGGATTAAACTATTCCCAGTACCATAAAGTCTCCTCTTCAGTTTTTCCCTTAGAACTAGCCATATTCTTAGTTGTAGCACTTGAATTTGCTTCCTCGTGCTCAGCACTGGTTCAGAACTTGTTGTAAGCACTATATAAGTTATAAACTACTGCAGTACTTAACCTTCCTCATTACCTAGAGGAAAACAGTTTTTGTATTTATCTTCCTCATTTGCTTAGAGGAAAATTTTACTTTTACTTACTTTCCTCACTTGTCTAGAGGTAAATAGTGTCTATTCAGGCATGTCCAAGGGACAGCTCCTGGTGTTCTCTCCTGTCTAACTGATGAATCTGGGCATCTTGGGGCAATGTAGCAATTGCCTCATGTATACAGACAACCCTCTCCTCCTACCACCCAACACTACAACCTGTGAAAGATGCATTTATCTAGCCAAACTGGAGGCAAAGCTCTCTCAACCCAAGACTGATTTTGTCAGTCAGGAAGAGAAGGCAAACACCCATTTTCCACACCACACATACCACATAGTCCCAGTACATCCGCACCACCAAGACCCACACATAAATACACAAAATAATTCTTGGAGGCTCTCAATAAGAATCTACCCAAACAACAGAGACCTCCAAAGTAGAAACACAAGCAACCTCCAGTCCTCAACACAATCCAAAAGACACATAACACATAGACTCGTGCCACTCAACCACTGCCTATAAGGCAAAACTACATACCAAACACATTGGTCATAGTGACTCTATAGTCAGGCACACTGATGTTCCACTCATCAGAATAGACAAGGAGAAGGTTACTGTTAGCTGCCTGTTGGGTGCCAGGATCCGCCACATAACCCATGCACTCATGTCACTCCACAACAAGTACAAATATGACTCAGTCATTGTCCATGTTGGTGTGAATGACCTGATATGCACCTCCCTGGATTACATGAAAAGAGACATGGAGGAGCTCTCTGATCTTGTAATCCAGGCAGTTATGACCCTAGCCCTGAGTACATCCTACCTTCGCCCAGAATGATACCACAATACAGGACAAAATGATTGACTTCAACAATTGGCTAAACTTCTGGTGTCATTCAAAGTGACCCAGTATTTGTCTGCCTGGGATGACATGGTTGACAGGCCATGATGCTTTGCCAGAGATGGCCTGCACCTGTTGCCCCTGGGATTCCGGATACTGGCTAAAGCTCTTGATGACCCTATAGTCCCTTTTTTAGGTAAAGCTCAAAAAATAAAACCACCACTATAACTGATACAGGCAAGCAAAGAGTGAGGGTAATGCTACCCAACACTAGTAGTTTAAACCTGAAAATGCACTCACTCAAGGCACTCCTTAAAATGAAGAATATCGATTTCTGTGCAGTGACTGAAACCTGGTTCAATGCTCCAGAGAGCAACCCTGCATTACCAGGATATAACTCATTTCATACCTTTCAGTCATCAAACCAGGACCGGAACACCAAGGGCAGAGGTATGTCCATATTCATTAAGGAAAACCACACCTCCGGGCTAATTGCCTAACATAATTCATCTGAAATTATACAAGTGCAACTAACTCTGTGCAAAACTGCAATCCATATTGTAGCTTGCTACAGATCCCCACCCATGCCCCAGGATCCCCACTCCTCTTTTCTTAATATAGTAGAGAATATCAGGGTCCAACCAAACACCATAATATTGGGAGATTTCAACTACCCCACCATTAACTGGGAAAACTACTCTTGTACTAACTCCTTTCCTCAACACTTCCTAGAATTCATAAACTCCAATATCCTGGATCAACTTGTCCACACCCCTACCAGGGGTAAAAATATCCTAGACCTAGTACTTACCAACATGAGTGATAGGTACTCCACACCTGTAGTCAACTCCTTGTTGGTCAGATCCGACCATAAACTAATCACCATAGATATCCATATCCCACCTCCATCCCCCACTAAGGAAACCACAGTAAAAAAACTTCTCCAAAGCCAACTTCATGCTACTTAAGGCAGAAGTGGCCAACTTCACAACATCCATGCAGATGGACAATACAGTTACCACTGCTGAATCTTATACAAACGCGCTCTATAAGCACCTATACGGATGCATGGATCGTGCCATCCCTAATAGAACCAAGACACAGTCTTCCAAAAAAAGGAAAACGATCTGTTGGTTCTCCACTATTAAACTCTACAACAGAAGGAAGAAACTGTTGCAAAAGAAAATAAAATCCCAAGAGTGGAGGAGCTCCTTGGTCAGCCTCAGCAAGAAGCTGAGATCTCTAATAAAATTCTCCAAAGCGAACTATGAAAATAAGATTGCAACTGACTCTAAGGACAACCACAAAGCATTTTACAGCTATGCCAAAAATCTCAATGGCAACACCCAGATCTGCTCTGTGCTACAGCACAATGGCACAAAATTCATGGAACCAACTGATATCGCCAACATCCTAGCTGATAGGTTCAGTGCCAACTTTACCCCCCCTCACCTTCTAAAGAGCCCATATCTATACCGGAAGAATGCAGTGTCCCTGCAATCACAACTGAACTAGTGAAAACTGCGCTATTGAAAGCCAAGAACACAGCATCCATGGGAATGGACAATATCCCCTAGCTGTGTTCTACATGAGCTTCAGAATGAACTAGCCCCCTCACCTAAGCACCATGTTCAATCATAGCCTCTCAACAGGCTTTGTACCCACTGAATGACACACAACAACAGTTGTACCACTCCACAAAGGGTGAGGCACCATGGACCCCTAGAACTATTGTCCTATTAGCCTGATGAGCCTGGTCTGCAAGGCCATGGAGCGTATTATCATGGAACTCATAAACAAGGATATTGGTAACCTCCAAACTCTGGACCCCTCCCAGTTCAGATTTGTGAGGGGCAGATCATGTCTCCTGAACCTGGTCGACTTCTTTAAAACAGTCACCAAAGCTGTGGATGAGAGTAAGGCAGCCCACACAGCCTATCTTGACCTAGCCAAGGCTTTTGACACCATCGCCCATTCTGGTATCATAAATAAACTCACCATGCTGGGTATAAATCTGTACATCACAAGATGGGTCGCCAACTGGCTCACAGACAGAACCCACACTGTAAAAATTGCAGACTTCAAATCTGGCTCCAAACCTGTGACAAGTGGAGTACCACAGGGCTCAGTCCTGGGTCCCCTCCTGTTTGGGATCTACTTCTTTGAAGTACAGGCCAACACAGAGGGCCTATTGCTGACAAAGTTCGCAGATGACTGCAAATTGGGTGCCATAGCTGAGTCCTCAAACGACATGGACATCCTGCAAAAGGTCCTCACTGGGACTGATGCCTGGTGTTAGATCTATGGCTCAACACCAAAAAATGCATTGTTATCCCCTTTGGTAAAATCCCTGTACCCCTGGAATACCACATAGGTAGTAGCCTACTTAACACCAAATGTGTGATAAGAGACCTTGGGACTCTAGTGGACAGTAGCCTCTTCTTTGATAATCACATCATCACAGTAGTCAGGAAATCCTTCTACGTAGCACACCTCATCATGAAAGGGTTCTCGTCCAGGAAAAAAAAGTCATTGTCCCCCTCTACTCGGCTCTCATCAGACCCATTATAGAGTACAATGCCCCATTTGGAATGTGCCTTGCAAGGCATCTGCAGCAGGTAGAAAGGCCACAATAATACCTCACAAAGAGGATTATGGGACTCAAACAGTTACCCTATGCTGACCACCTCAAAAAATTCTGGCTTTACTCCATAGCATATCGCCTACTCTGAGGTGATCTCTGCCTAACATACAAAGCTATGTCAAACCCTGAGCTGCTGGACATGCTACACCTGAAGAAATCCCAGTCCCTCAGAGCCACACACTCTAGA